>NC_092816.1:213784276-214093699 GCF_023375885.2 Dermacentor andersoni
TGTTCAAAGTGCTACAGCACGGAGAAAAGACTTTTACTGTTTCTGAGAATGGCCGTGAAAACGTGATTGCAATCGACTGTGTGAAACCCGCGTACATGACAAACTTGTGTGTTTCTCTTGCACTCCCCGCTCGTTCCCCACCCGATTATCCCCCATCCGAACCCTGCCCGTGAGTAAACACGTGTCCTGGGCATCACTGCGACAACAGCAACCTTTGTATCTACGCGGGGGAGCGCTGTAGAGGATCCGATTCCGCCGCCGCCGCCGTGAGCGTCTGCACAATGAGCGGATGTTTATGTTTGCGGCGCCGGCCTCCTCGGCGTGGAAGGCACGTACAATAAAGGCTTAGTTTCACCGCCGCTCGGCTGCTCGCCGGTTGCTCTCAAAGTTCATTCTCTTCTCTCTGCGCGCGTCTGTCTATAGTGGACGCATTTCGCGCCCCTATAATCACCATCGGCAGCAGCAGCAGCCAAGCGCTGGGGAAACCGTTTCAACGGGCACAGCCCCAGCAGCATCAGCATCAGCGTTAACATCGCGTATGGTCCTGTTTGGACTCCCCTACTACGTCATAGGCATAGCATAGAGAAAGAAATTCAATTGAAATTTCTTTCTCCATGGGCCTAGCATTGCCACATTGATAGCGATCAGCAGGAGCTGCAAAGTTATCGGTACTGTGGTTGTGTTGTGGCGTTCGCTTTGCTGACAATGAGTTCTCCTGGCCCCCGCGTAAAAAAGAAGCGATGGCAGTTTTCGCTCAAAGAAAAAGTGGACATATTGAAGCAGCTGAATGCTGAAAGAAAGCAAGTCGACTTGTGCAGGGAGAGTGATATTCCTCCGTCAACAATGCTCAAGGATCGGGAATTGATCATGCAAATGCATCGAGAGTCACAGCTGGCTCCCTCAAGAAAACGCTTGCAGCTTGGCAACTACAACCAGAACATCGACGACGTCATCCTCACATGGTTTAAGGATGCTAGACAAAACGATGTGCCCTTGTCAGGCCCGATTATTCAAGAGAAGACGCTACAGTTCGCAGCCGCCTTGAACATCTCCAGTTTCGATGCAAGTGCCGGATGACTTTACCACTTCCGGCAAAGGAATGGCATTGCGTGGCAGGTTGCTTGTCGTGAAGAAAAGGCAGCAGATGCCGTGAGTGGGGATGCTGGCAGAACGAGCGCTTTCAAGAGATAGAGTCTTTCTCTCCAGACAACATTTTCAATAGTGTAAAACAGTGTTCTTTTATCAGTTGTTGCCTGATAAAACAATGAACTTCAAAGGTGACAGGTGCAAGGGCGGAAAGAAATCATGTCTGCGTATCGGTTCTGTTCTGCTGCAACTCCAAGGGCACGGAAAAACTCAAGCCGCTAGTTGTTGGCAAGTCTGCTAAGCCGTGCTGCTTGAAAAACGTCTCGTTGCCTTGCGACTACCGAGCCAACAAAAAAGAATTATGCGGTTTTACGTGCCAAAACCACTTTCTGATTATGAGGCACGCCGTAGTGGAGGACTCCGGAAATTTTGACCACCTGGGGTTCTTTAACGTGCACCTAAATCTAAGTACACGGGTGTTTTCGCATTTCACCCCCATCGAAATGTGGCCGCCGTGGCCGGGATTCGATCCCGCGACCTCGTGCTCAGCAGCCCAACACCATAGCCACTGAGCAACCACGGCGGGTGCCAACAAAAAAGCGTGGATGACACGAGAATTGCTCACTCAGTGGCTGCTGCAGCTCGACGACACAATGAAGAAAGACAAAAATTCTCATCGCTGACAACTGCTTGGCGCATATCGTGAACGTGATACTGAGCAGTGTGCAACTTGAATTTATGCCCCCGAATTGTACTTATTTGCTCGAACCTTTGGACCAGGGCATCATCAGATGTGTGAAGGCAGAATTTCTGAAGCGTCTTGTGCAATGCCTCCTAATCAACATTCGACTGAAGCTGCCCACAGAGGTAAACATCCGTCAAGCTGCCGAAATGCTTACAGGGTTGTAGTGGAACGTGAAGGCAAGCACGATCAGCAACTGCTGGTGAAAGGCTTCACCGACACCACAAGACTGCGAGGACACAGAGGAGCTCAACCCATAACTGTGGAATGAGCTTACCGAGAAGCTCCCTGTTGACACAGCAGTGACCTTTGATGATTACATTGACAGCGACAGCGCGGCGGCTACATCCACAGAGCTCACCAATGAATGTGAGGCTTATAGTACATGAAAAGACAAGGAAGAAAGGAAGACGTGACACACACAGGCGCTAACTTGCGACAATCCTTACTTAGGCCTATAGGCCGTATATCCACGGCCTATCACACCGTTTAAAGAAATTAGGTCAATGTGAGAATGTTAGTGTTGAGTTTTCAGTTTCGACAAAATTGCAATGTCTGTGCAGACAACAGACCAGGCCTGTCTGACAAGCGCATGTGCAATAAGAAGCACCAGGAACCGTTTATTGAATGTGCAGTAGCAGTTGTTTAGAACCTTCCTTTAAAGTGTGGGGAAAATTATGTGGGGCAAAGCAGAAGGTGCCTCAATGGGGTGGGTTCCTTGACACTCACTGCAGGCATTGCATGTGCACTGTTGCCGGGGCGGATGATGGTGACCACTTGACGTGTGCTCCAGCATACAGAGACTGCTCCATTGTGGGAAGAGCCTGAGGAAGATTAACTCGTGAAATTATCGAAGCAGAAATGATTGATAGGCTCGGGGATAACTGTGTTTCAAAACCATCATTGCCCTTTCCCGCAAAGAGTTAGCTCACCTACGTAATGGTGTGTGTGAGGCATTTTTTGCAAACGGCGCATGTATGATGATGCATGCGAAAAAGTTGTATATATGTGGGGGTTCATTGCTCGAAAATAAAGATTGTTGCAAGTTAGCACCTGTGTGTCTCACGTCTTCCTTTTGTCCTTGTCTTTTCACGTACTATAAGCCTCACGATGTCATACCAACAAGCCCAAATGACTGCATTACAGCTCACCAATGAAGACATTGTGAATGAAGTGCGTGAGCAAGATTGCAGTAGTGACAAAGACGATGCCGACACTAGATCAACACACGAAGAGGAAGAGACTGTTTCCAGCTCAGATGTTTTAGTTTTTCTAGAAAAGACGCGATCATTCCTTGGGCGCTGTAAAGATCTCCATGATGACGTTCAGAGGAAGGTCGAGGATGTGGAGACGTTTGTCCGGCAGCGCTTGCTGTCTACTTGCCAGAAGGTTACAGACTTCTTCAAGCAATAAATTGTAGTTAAACGGTGCCCGGCATTCTCATTTATTATTTTCGTATGAACATGCACATCTGCTGCAAAGGTATGTAATTTTCGTTGTTGTGTTACATAAATTAATGACATGAAAATATTGGTATTTCAGTACTACGATAAATCAAACTAACGAATTAAATTCAGCGGTCCTGCCAAGTTTGTTGTAACGAGATTCTACTGTAAAGAATAATTCAATCGAATACTCGACAACACCGAATATTTGCCCGTCCCTAGAAATTGTTCTTTTCGTACAGTGCACACAGAAAAAGCAAGTGACAGAACGGTGCATTATCAACATTGCAGCATTGTCGTTCTCGAGGCACTTCCCTAACTGAAATGTGACTATCGTATTTACTCGCATAATGACCGCACTTTTTTGTCAAAAAAGTTGATGCGAATTCAGGAGTGCAATCATTACGCGGGTTAAATTTCCTGCGAAAAAATTTTTTTTCATCGCGCATTTGCTGTGGGATGACAACAGGTCAACAAGCAGGCGGCTGCCACTGTAACAGTGCGGGACAGCAAAACAAATATGGCGGCTGGCGGAGCAAGCCGAACACGATTTTTGTTCTTCTCGTGAGTAAATTACGCACATTGAAACAGTTTCTTCCGTATCAGTAATGAAATCGTTAATATCGGCAAGTTTGTAACAATAACGAAGCCATGTCCTCTTTGAGGGGACAGAAACAGAGATGGGTGCATGTAGCTGCCAGTGACATAGAAACACATGGCGGGCATGATGCGGAAACTGGGGCATTTGTCGTCGCTACTTTCTTAATATGGCACGTTTCCACTAAGGGTGGGTGAATATCTTAGCTGTGTTGGCATATGAATAGGGTACACTTCTAACGTATCATTGTGAACATGGCTACTATAGTTGCCACTTGCGATTTGTTGCATGCCCACGAGTGCACACAAGAGCAATCGAAAGGCACCTTTTTTGTTGTTGACGACAACCATTATAAAACCTGCAAATAATAAAGCCAAGGCAAGTTTGGTGGTAGCTTTTTTTTTTGTTTCATGGAAGTGCGGAAAGTGACGAAAGGAATGAAATGGGGCATCTGCTTAATAATGTTTTGTGCTTCAAGAATCGTTCGTGTAGCATTTGACAACATTCGACAGATGGTAAGCGCGGTCATCATTAGCTAGACTTGGCACACAACTTATTGCTGCGACAAGTTCGGGGTCCAATCATTACACAGGAAAGAAAAAAAAACGAATTTTGAGAACAAAATTCAGGGGTGCGATTAGCACGTGAGTAAGTAAGGTATATACATGGGTGTATTTTGACATGTATTGTTATGTTGGCTCATTATTTAGCTTCCGGGGTGCACTGGTTGCCTCTTATTTCAAACAGGCAACAAGTGGAGGCCCCTTCGACACAGCAGCATAAACTGCCTCGCTCAGCTGCCAGCAGTGTCAGTACTGGCATCGGCGCTTCTGTGAGAAAACTACACATTCTCTGAATGAATGATCATACGCGTCTTAAGTCTTAATGTATGTCTACTCTATGGAAAACATGAATTGTGTGAATGAAAGGAGTACCAAGAATGATACGTAGGCAGCACAGGGTGTCTACCAAGTTGACATTTCCGAATTCCCTGAGTTTTCCAGGTTTTCCCTGAGTGCCATTGCAAATTTCCCTGAGTGATGCAGAACTATGCTTCATGTCAATACGGGCTGAAAACATATCGCCTCATGCTGTCACTCCCTAGCAAGCACATGAAAAAAATTTAAAAAGCGACTTAATATAATCGAAAGCATATTTAGCGCCAGCAAACAAGGACGTAAGGGAGACGACAACACAATTCGATTTACCAACACGCCCAACAAATGGCAATGCTACGACTTAATATAATTTGAATACTAAGGAGTAGTGTTTATGTTATTCAAAAAGAGAATAGAAGGCAGGGGTTAGTAAAATGCACAGCAAATAAAGTGTATTCGAAAAAAATTGCAATGGAGTCAGAAACCTCAAGTACGAATAAAAAGTAGATGCATATAGAAGCAAATATTTTCGTATATGAGCTATTTCTATCAACTGATAGCAAGCTCAGTGGTATGAGGCCCGAATCTGTCACAACTGAGATTTTCCCTCAACAGCTCGTAAGTCAACCTCAACTGTTCGGACATACTCTCAGCCCGCGCACGACGCCCGAGTATTGTTTCACTGCTTTAAAGAGTTTATTTTGGTTTGGATGAGGGACACCTGCATCTCGGCATCAGCCAAAACTTTATTTTTTGTGCTCAAGCACCTACAAAACGCCGGCAGCAAGCTTCTTTTCCCGTTTATTCCTCAATGCGTAGGTCATTTCTGTTCTCGTCCTCCTTCCGTCACTCGTTTGCCCCAAGGACCATTTGAAGCATCTTGGTCAGTTGCACAATCCACGACCGATTTTTCCAACTCCTTAGGGGCCGCGAAAACGTCCGAAAAATCGGCCAGTTGGAAAAAAAATAAATACGCGTCATTTACTGCCCTTAGGGGCTCAAACCGCCACAGGCACATTCGAAAACGCTCTGAAGGCCTGTCGGTACACATATTAGGCATATCGGTGCTCGTATTGCGACAGGAAATGCCGGGTGCACGCGTGCATAATTAAGGAATACATACTGTGTTCCGTGGCAATAGCCCCTTCCCACGCTTGTTATGCTTCACTGCAATACTTTTATGTATGCTTCACCAAGTAACATTTCTGTACAGAGGCTAAGCTGACTTTCAGGAACCGGCATTTACTAAGTCAATCGCGAGGACCACAAAGGCGGAGTCCATGTCATTGCTGACAGCAGCTAATTCTTTCAATAAAAAACTCAACACCCAACGGCAAAAAGCTTCATAGCGAACGTCGAAGCAGCTAGGCCTAACGTTGCCGCAGTGGTGGCAACGGCTGCCAGCGGATCTGCGTGCGAGAGTGCCGGTTCGAGGTGGCGAAGTAATCAAAACGGCAGCCGTGGTGCCTTTATCGCCGTTTCAGACCTGCGGTCACGGCAAAACGTCCGGCAAATCGGACGGCGAGGAGTTCTTGCGTCGGAAATTTCACACGTTCTGATATGTTGATTCTATGGGGTACATGACGGTGCCGCGAAGCCGTCCAAATTATCGGGAATCCAGAAAGTCGGTCGTTGACTGTACACTGGCAACTCCTCCAGCCGACGACAGGGCATCAAAGACGATTCATTACGATTCCTTTCTGTTACTCGAGCCAGCATTACTGCGACTTTCGACCCTTTCAGTAAGATTGCCGCTAGTTTTCCCTGATAGAGACCCAAATTCCCTGAGTTTTCCCTGAATTTTTCCAGACTACTAAAAATCCCTGAGAATTCCCGGTTTTCCCGGTTGGTAGACACCCTGCAGCACAACAACGCACATTCTGCTTCTCACTGTTTTCGAAGGTGTCCAGTCGCTTGTACCAGCGGGACGAAGTGATGCGACAGTGCTTATATACATACAATCTGCGTGCTTTGCTATGTTTTAACCTTACTTTAGGTCACTTATGCGTGTCTAGCATTCTATTTCAAGCAAACGAGGAGCGGTTGCTGTACAATGCCAATGTAAAGAAATGCACCGGTCAATATTTTTACCATCAGAGGTGTCCTTCTGGGGAAATCGTCGGCTTTAGAAATTTATGTACAAATGTTGAAAGTCGTGCTGCATAACACATTATGGTAAGTATGTGACATGCTTCCTTGAGAATGGGTAGTAAAACACCTAAAAGAGCAAGCAGCACGTATAATATCTGGGCTACCCTTGATCTTCAGGTTGTAGCGTGCTGGCTCTTGTACTGGCAGGTCGAATGCAAACGGTGATTCATGGCTATTGAATTCACCGGAATTGCAGCTGTCACCGTTTGACAGCTCTGAAGAGCTGGTACAGTTGACAAGGTCAACAGAAGACATTGTGCCAATGATCCGGCAAGGTCAAGAATCACCGGAGCATTTGCTCTTCAAAGGCCACTGTTTACATCGCACAAAGGGGGTTTGCTTGACTGATCGACCAGGCGTTGGTTTCATTGTTGTGCTTTTTTGCATATTTAAAATTATTTTCGGATTTGTAGAGAAATTCTACTATCCAACATATGACAGGAGGATCTCAGGAACATAAAAGTGTAATTATCATGACATGGTAAAAAAATTGCTGGAGTTGCCATTCAACGGTTGCACTCCTCGAATTCAGTGTGGGTCAGTAGCTTCATTGGGGAGAGCATTCTGGCTGGAAGTTTTGATGTGCCCATTTGGCAAGAATATTCGTGACCTGAGACGTTAATGCACATCAAGCTGGTGGGGTTTGAATGGCTCGAGTACTTTGCCGTTGCTTATTGTTTTAAAACAGCGATGGGAAACTGAAATGAAATCGAGCTGCGAAATATCCGATGCCAGCAGAACAAAATATGGCCCTCCCAACTGGCCACCTGCTGCAGGAAACAAAGGCGGGCAGCTTTTACTTACTACGTATTAAAAGCGTGCAGTATACTCCCAATGACACTACGCCATGCGCGCTGTGAAACAGATTGGTGAAGAAACTTATCGAGCGGGCATTTCCATGTGACATGGGAGGGTGATTACTGTGGAGAAGCTGCCACAATGGGTGGCTACTGCCCTCAATCATGCCTTTTCTTGTTCCCATGTTATTTAGCGGCTGGAAAACAGATCATATGATAATAGTTTGCCGATGTACATTAGTGGCAAAAGATAGTGTTTTCTATCTACACAGTAATCGGTAAAATACAAGTGCAACTATACAGTCGAACCCGACTATATCGAACCCGTTTACATCGAATTATGCTATATATCGAACAATTTCTGGTCACGGTATAGTTACAATGAGTATATATAGCAAAAATTACGCTTACATCGAACAAATATTGCAGTGACTCCCGATATATCGAACGTCAAGCGGCGGTAAAGTGCCCCCAGAAGTTGGCTTTCCCTCACGGTAGCGGGGAAACCCGGCGGCGCGGCTCCATCAACCGCTCTCCCTACCGTGACCGCGCTGCCTCTGGCTGTTCGGGCGAGCCGTCGACACTCCCCCCTGTCGCGCATAGTGAAGTCTATTATCCTCCCTCTTTCTCTATCATCTTTCACTTCCCACTCCCTCTCCCCTGACCACGCTTCGCCGTGCTCCCTCACGGGTTGCAGAATCAAGCGTCCTTCCTTTCTTTAGATCGCTATCTATCGACACTCCCTAGCAAAGAAATGATCCTGGCCCGCCTACAGCACTTGCTCAGACAGCCAATCAGAGGCTCTTGTGCGCTCTTCGTGCAAGATGGCGAAAGTGCGAGTTGTCTGGCTGCTTCTCTGGTTTATCGTGTTTGCGCCTTGTGGGCCTTCTCCAGCAGTGTTGCCGTGATGAAGCGGCAGAATTCGCCTTTCGTCGTGAAGATCGAAATCACAAATCGCGTCGAACGCGATGTCCCCGCAGCGTGCAAGATTCAGAGGAGCACTCTCGGCACGATTAGGGCTAAAGTGGCAAGACTCGCAACCCGGTGCCCATGGCGCCCGACGCGTACGCACGGCCGTGTACGAGGCGTTCTTCCTACGTGCCGGTTTCCGCGTGCTCGGTGATGACTGCAAATTCTGATGAATGCGATGAAGCCGTTGCCGGTGTTTGGAGCGAGCTGTCAAAATTTCAGGGACATTCGAATCAACGGTGGACGAGTTTGTGAGTGCAGATGATTGTGTCGCGACGACGGTAGATCCCGAAACGAAGACTACATCGCCGACATCGTACCGAGCACAAATGAAAGTAGGCACGTTGAGGAAAGCAACTACGGTCCTTTGCCCACATCCTCCGAAGTGATTGGTGCACTCGCATTAGTCCGGTGCTTCTGCGCGAATGCGGAAGGTTGCGGCCTCAGCTGCTCGGACTCTAGACAACGTGGGGAAGCGCGTGCGTTGCAGGCAGCGAAATTGCCCAAGCAGAAGAAAATGCAGGACTAATTTATGCGAAACTAAGCTAGTTTCGCCAATAAAGTGATTTTATAAATGGTATGTGCTTTTGACATCCAATTATTTAGCAGGCTTATATCGAATTATGCTCTATATCGAACTGATAGGAGTTTTTTTGCGAGTTCGATATAGCCGGGTTTGACTGTACTAGGTGATTTTTTGTGTTCTCTATCATGAATGTTGGTGCCAGGAAATCATATGTAAAGGAAGTGCGTCAACAGGGTTCTACAGTATTTTCTCAAGCTGTTTCCTACAGCATAGGAGACAGCACAAGAATTGACCATGAATGGCACCATTCTCAAATGCTAGAAAAGCACGCTAAATGCCACAATTTCAATGCAGCTACAATATCAGCACTGTTATATTTTAAGAATTTCTCACCAGCTTTGATAAGTGCATCTGTAAGAATGAGGTATTTTCGGCAACCATGAGTAGTAGTAATTTGAGCTTTTCATATTTATGGGACCAGCTGCCCTTGTAAACTGCGTGACTGCCATAAAATTCGGCACACAAATAGGAGGAAGTTGTACAGGAGAAAAAGACTAACATTTATGGTGCAACTTGGTATGCTTGGTTTTTTTACCTCTCTGAAGACCAAAAGGCCTGTAAGCATCTAAGGCCTTTGGCATGCATGTACAATAAGCAAATTTTATGCCGCAGTATTCCCAACAATACCTCATCGTCAATACTCTGCATCTTAAAACAAATGTCACTGCCTTATACCAGAAGGCAAATATCTGGTGTTTACAAGGTGCACTGTTGTCAAGCGTGTGGAAGACAAACAATGTGAGAGGACAGGGAGATTCATCACATCTAGCACATCTGTTGGCCACGCAAACAAACGTGCCGTCACTGCACTGACCTGAGCATGCTCTTTAGCAGAAGGAAGATAGAAACTAAATGCCAGTTTCGTGATTCATGTTACTAATCAAACAGGACCTTAAGATAAAGACACCAGCGTTCCTGGTGTCTTTGTGTACAGCCAGAATGTGTGCTGGCAACATAAGTTGCGAATGCCGCAACCAATTCAACAGCCTTAGTAAAAATGCAGGTGCACTTTTGGAGCGCTGCTTTGTTGCTGCGCATAATGAAGAGCTTGAATTGGCCACCCTGTGTGTCACATGAAACAAGCAATCAGGAATGCTAGACCTTGTGGACACAAGACGTTAGCGGGTACATATTAGCGTGGCATGGAAACAAAGACTTAGGAGGGAGCAATGAAGAAGAGTAACCCTAGTTGCTGGGTGCGAGTTGTGCATTAACAAGGCCTTCTTAGCATCTTGCCACTATGAGCATTGTTTCCAAATACGTTTGGTGCCAACGTTTGGTGATCACCGCTGTAGTCTGCATGGGTGAACAGAATGGAGTACTCCCACGCACCGTAGTCGTCGGTGCCCAGGGCCGGATCCACTTTGGGCGTAAGAAAGGCAATGAAGAGGTTGAGGTGGTAGATGCCCAGCGCATAGGTGATGATGTACCAGCCCTGCAGGTACAAGATGCGCCCCAGAAACGCCACCAGCAGCAGCACTGCCCCCAGCCACCGTGCCAATGTGTACGGTGTCCACACGTCCAGCATCCGCTGGTAGCTCTGCACCACAAGAGCCCGAAAAACAATCAGTTTCATTTGGGTATGCACACCAAACGCCTATTTTTGTTCATTTGGTGGTTGACTAGAAGAAAAAGAGGCCGGGCTCCCCCCCCCCCCCTTTCAGTTTTGCATTACTAGGCCCATGTGATATCATTTACTGTACTTAAGCCGTTTTGCCATAAGTAATATCTATCCTCAAAACTTGACCGTTCGAGACTAGTTTGTTCAGAATGCAAAGTGGCCTATTTAACTACACTCAAGCAGGAACTCTTTGAATGCACAGCATCATAGCAAGCTGGCGTGGAACCTTTAGCACCTGCAAGTCTTTTGTTGCTTCTGGCTTATCGAGTCTTCTTTGACAGCGAGACCTGACTGCTGCACAAGCATAATCTACAGCTTAAGCAGAAGCTTTAGATTGGGGGCTCCTATTTAAACAGATAAAAAAGAAGAAATGCTTTCTCTTAATGTCCACTTTTGCACTCCAGCAGTGAAGCAAGAAACTATGCTTTAACACAGAAAACAGTGAGCACAGCTCCAATATTGAGAATGGCTTAGGCAAAATACACTTCAGTACCAGTTCATGTGCCAATATCGGTCTATGCAATAATGTCAATTGGCATCCACGATGTCACCCTGGTAGATCATCTGCTCTTCCAATCTCAAACGACGTATCAGAAACTACCCATTGTGTAACTCATCAGTATTGCCCTTTTCACCAAGCATCATTTGAAATTGTGGTTGTACACTAGAAGATCACGGTCCAGAGAGTGCAAGGAAACATTTAGTGAGAGAAGGGTCGCCAAGCAATGCTCCTCCACTATAGAACCGCATGTCCCGACCCTTTTTTCTTCACTGAGAGATAAAGGGTGTATATTTGTTTGAATTTTCAGCTGTTTTTGCAGTGTACATTGGCATAATACTTAGCAGATAGTATTAAACTCAAGCTACATCTGTTTACAATGCCCAAACCTGGCCTGTCCTTTTCCATTCCATTGCACGGTGCATGCCAAAGGGTGTACAAACTGTTTTTAGAGAGAAACAACATGTAGAGGCCTGCAATAATAGATAACCACCAGGCAAATTTTAAATCTTTTGCCTGGGGTTGATATGCTTTTTGTTGGTCTCTGACATGCATTTGTAATTTATTTTGGATGAAAATGCCATTTCTGTGCAAAATATTGTAAGTGATCCAGCTGTTTAGCTTACAGCATAAGCCCCATGCAAGCGATGTTGCGTGCGACAGTGACAAGCGATGCAATGTACATGGATGACGCGTTAGCTAGTCCCCTACAAGTCGTACCCCATGCGAGCAGCGACGACTTTCAGCGACGTCTCCCAGGTGTTGCCGGTATCTGACGTGTGCTTTATTAATTTAAGTTGATGTGTTTTACTGTAAGGGACAGTTTAAAATATTTCTGAAGGTCTTGCAGTAGGTTCTTATCCTTGCACGTATCAAAATTTAGCAGTCTGCTTGTTCCGTGTGACAATCGGTAGTACTTGACTGATGTACATCCAGTTCCGGCTTCGTGCTATTGGCTAGTTGCTCATAGCGCTTCTGGAAGATGGAAGCGACAAGAACGAGTGATCTGTTCGCGCGACGGCTCATTTCGTCGCTAAAAGCTATCGCTCGTCACCGTCGCGCACAAAATCACTCTCATGGGTTTGGGCTTAACAGTCATGCAGTGTTGGAATAATTACGAAGATACAGGACGCACTACAAAGCACACTGCTGCCCCCTTGGTTTGTGTGTGCAACTCTAGTGGGTCAGTAATTCAACCTGAATGCATTACAAAGCTGTTGGCGCGAATTCAGGAGCACGGCAATCTTGAGAACTTTTTCCAACTGCGAGATGCTGCGACTCTGGTTACGGTAGTGGTCCCAGTAACGTATACAGTGATTTAGCATGCATTTCAAGAAGTACAGCATATACTGCGGAGAAGGCTGCACGGTTGGCCCCTCGTGTAAGAGTAATTACAGGCGGTCTTCGTGGCTACACTTGGCATCTGTGGCGATCGCGTGATGTGCAACGAAATGTCCCGAACTAGGCTTTCGGGACATTTCTCTCAACACTTGTACCGAAAGATGCAAGGCGTGGTAACGCCGACATCCTCCGCTGAGGTACACACTACTTCTAGGGTGCAGGAGGGCGTTTCAATTGAGGGAGGTAGGCGCGGCCACCCACCTGACCGGCGCGCCTGAAGAACACGGCCAAGGAGGACGGCTGGACCGCGTCGCCACCTTCCATCATGTCTGGCAGCTGGGGGGCGCCCGGAGGAGCCCGACTGCGCACAGAGAGATAAGCCCACAGGTGGACACCTGCGGCTTCCAACACTGCGCGACTGCCATTCATTGCCGGGCGAAGCGACCAATGCTGGTTACCTCAACGACGGCTCTGTGCCGCCGCTCGTTCACGTCGCCGGCCGCTCATAGGAGAAGCGAACCCACCTGCGTTTGGAATGATGCGTCGGCCTGCAGAGGCTGGCAGCTGCGAAATACCTAGGCACGGTCGATCGCGAAAATTATTCAGCTCGTACGCCACGTAGCGCAAACAGCCACAAGGCCTCCACAACCTTCCGGTCGCTCATGACCAACAGACACCCCGAGCTGGCTGGCTGCTGGCTGGTTGGCTCGTGAATGGACTTGGCCGTGGCATAAATAAAAGAGCGGCTATTTGTTTATAGTAGCATGCAAGAAGCTTTTTCAAAACATTTTCAATACTTTATTTAGATAGTAATGTTAAGTACGCTAAATAATTTTATTCTCATTATACTGTTATGTTTTATGTTAACAAAACTATGTGCAAAATATTAAAAACTCTGGCAACGTTGTTACGCTTTTGGCCAGGGTAGGGTGGCTAGAAGGCGTGCGTCTAATTGTCGTACAAAAATCCCTCACGTGACCTGATCCTAGGTGCCTAGGGACAGCATCGTTTAGGGATTTTTGAGAAGGCGCGATGCTGGCGCCGAGCGACGCCGTGGCGTGTTCGTCCTCGGCGTGATCGTTCTCTGGACCGCGCGTTGTTCAACATTGCTCATGTAATCGTGCGTGTGTTGCTTGTGTGTTGGTTGTAGGTTCTGTGTTACTTGGCGGAAAGCCGTGAGTAGTGGCGGTGCGGCAATGCGGCTTTGGCCTCGATGAGCTCTGGCACTACATAATCTGCGTTGTGTGACCCGTGCTTTCTTGAGAACCCGGCGGTGGTGACAATTGAAATATCGAAGTGGCCTAGCGCCTCGGCAGCGAAGTTCTGCGAACCGCAATGTGGCGTCGCCGTCTCCGACTTTGCTTAACGGACATCGAGGGATGTGCTGCTCGCTGCAAGTCATGTAAATGCAACTGCGTCGACCGCCCACTGTTCAGCGCTGAATGTGTGTTTGGTGTGCTGTGCTTGAAACGAGTGGTGCAGCCGTGCAGCGGGGGTGGCGGAGGAGCAGAGTGGCTTAGGGTTTGCGCGCTCACAGACATGTGCTCCCGTCTTGGTCTCATTAGCGGCTGACGCGGGATTGTGGCGTGCTAGCTCCTTGCCTAGTATGAAGTTTACGACGCTAACACACAGCATGTTCACGTTTTTCCGCGCAATATGTCATTTGCATGACGGCCGAGTTGAAAACGAGACATATAGTGGTCTTTGCGTTTGTGTGTTGTAAATTACTTTCTATTGTGGAAGTTCTGAGAGTCTTATTACGCAAGGAGTGCGAACGTAAACATAAACACATATGTGTGTCTGAAATTTTGAATTACCCATAATACCCTTTACGACTGATAAGTGGGCTACACGGCCTGTGTGAATCAGCTACCGTATGTTGCGACGCTCTTTCGTGTGGTAGACTGATGCATGGTGCGCGTTTATTTCTGTACTGTTGTAAAAACCATTTGTTTATTCAATCAATACAAATGTACGGCTTCTTCGCCGCAGTACAGCTTAGTTACGCGGTGAAGCATACTAGAAGTGGGAGGGGGCCGTTATCAGCCAGCATAGTATGTCCACTTAGGTGACCTGAGAGGCGGCGGGTGCGCGAGTGTATAATTTAAGAACTCTTATTATGTCCAGTGACAGTGGAAATCATTAACTGTAGCACCAAAGTAGTGGACCACTACCAGAACAAAGGCATGTAGTATGCCCATCTCAATTCTTGTGCTTATGCCAGTCTTATTTTTTACAGCAATAGCTGCTATGGGCTAACTCCCCTGGTTGTTCTGATGTCTACTGGTGTTGTCACTGGAATTCCCGAATTTCTTGCTAGAGTATTGCAAATAATGTTCTCATTGTGCTGCGAGGATTTAAACATACGATCAAAAGAGTGGCAGTCCACAATTCTACATTTCAGCCACTCTGCTGAAGGTACAGTCGTGGTGAATACTGATCCTGGAGAGCGTGATCTAGCCAACAGGTGCCTAGATTGGCTAACACCTGCTCAATGTCTGCATACTGTATATAGAGCTGGCATCCACACCTTCAAGTTCTTGCACATCACCTTCCCACTTGTGAAGGCAGTCCTATGTTAAGTTTTCTTCTTGCATGTGATGACAATGATTGGGTGCATCTGCTTCATTAATCTTCTTCTAGTGCTTGGCTTCTCAGATTTACTGGATGGAGCTGTTGGTGTCTTGTTTTCCTCAAGCAAAGCGCGAGACATAGCAATGCGTAGCCCAAATATAGATTTGAGAAAACCAAAACGAATTCAGCAGTAAGAAGCTAAAGGGTTGTTTTGGTGTAGATCAGTGGCTAAGTCCGGATATGAAAGAGGAGGAAGAAAAGCCGAGTCTTTCCACTTCAACACTGAGGCACAACTCCCACAAATAAATAGGACTCTTACTTATTTTACTTTTTTTAAGGAGATTACCGACTTGCATTGGCAAGTGTTCACAACACTTCAGCAAACACTGCATGAACTAAGCTTCCTGTGCATATTTCACCAGCTACTGCATCATTGTTTCACATTATGAGTGAAACTGCAATTTTCTTTATGCCACAACTTGCCCAATTTTGTGTTTTGCAGTGGGATGTTAGCAGTGCTAATAAGGCACCTAAATACTCCGATGAATAGTCATACAGAGAAAAAAGAAGTAAGAAAGCAGTGGCTTTTTGTGCGTAGACTATGCATACACCTGGTGCTCTTATGGTCATTTTTTCCCTATCCGCTCAGCCATTCTAAACAAGAAAAGTTTATGCACAATTAGTTTATATACAGACCACAACTAAACCACAGGTATCGTTGGTAAGCAAAGTATATTTATTCGGTGACATTTTCTGCAGCCCTGCTATTGAGCTTTCCTTCCTTCCTTTTCAGCTGTGCAGGTTCACTAAGAAGTGATGATACAGTTTGACAATTTTAATCATTGAAAGACTTAGCGAAACCTTTTTCGGGTTGTTTTTTCTTGGTTTCAGACTCTGCACATTGCATTTTAAGGCATGTTTTCTGTGTTTGTTGCTTTTTCTTTATGGGTAGGGCATGTCAACATTTTTTACACCATTTCAAATATGATATCGGTTTTTTGTGTCCAAGGCCGTTTTACAGCGTGATTGTAGCATTTTGCTAAGTTTTGCCTCTGTCACCCAAGCTTGAAAGATTGCTACCCACTGGTGGTGGCATGACACATGCCACGTTTCTTTTTCAATAAAAGGAAGTCTGTCACTTATCCTGTGCACTGGTTGCCTTTTGTCTCTTTGAATTGCAATTTGTTGCCTATATTTGCTCTTTTGTTGCATTTCAGATTAGGAATGGCTATCATAATTGACATTTAACCATATTGCACACAATGTGGATGATATATAATTGCAATATATGGCCACCATAAATATAATAGAAGTTAATAATTCAAGAATAGTGCCTTTGCATGGTGGTCCAGCCATGAATTGTGGCTATAAGGTACCAGCGCTGCAGATAGCACTGCTTGTGCAGAATATAGTGCAGCTCTACTACTTTCAACCATCATTGTTTTTATCTGCATTTCTATAGCTCCAGTTTCTGTGAACAATACACATCCGGTGGAAGGGTGGCTTGCACCTGCAGTTGGGTCCAATGAATAGCCAAATTTCTGCCCGTTTTCATGTTACTAGCATATTAGTAAAGGCAGTCGTTTTTATAGTAGCCTGTTTGCCCAGTGTAGAAGCCGCTGCAGGGTGTCGGGATCTCATACACATCTTCAGCTTTGCAGGGGACACAGCATCTGGCACATAGTTTGTCACAGGCCATGTATTCGGGGCAAGTTGAGTTCACTCACTAGCAAAGGGAGAACCAAGCTTGTCGGATATGAAGTAAACCGCTTGTATACTCGGTGGCCTTCATTTCGCGTGACATATGTGGTTATAGCGACCCTTGTTTTAAGCACTTCTTGTCTAGCAGCGGTCGTTTGCTTTTTGAAACACTCAGGATAGCTTTCAGCAAGCTGGACAGGAATAACGCTGAAAAACCAGCAGATGTTAATTGTCGCACTTATCATGCGAAGCTTCATACAGTATGATGAGGGCGTAAATAAATGAGGGTGTTCCTCAAGGCCTTGTAGCACATGTTGCGAGTTTGGAGCAACATGATGTATAGCACTTTTTTGATCGCATGCTATAGGTTTAGCAAGTGTGGCCATGGTTGAAGTGCAGTGCAAGGTCAAGAAAACAGATATCTATGAGCAGCACCCTGGTAAGGAGACTCTGGGAAAACTAGTGGGAAGCCTGTTGAACATCTGGTTGACCCACTTGCTGGCTCCACCAGGCAAAGTATAATAAAGAGAAGGAAGTCATCAACACATCAGAAGGTTTTTACATATAAACACTGTGCTAAGGTCATAACATGCCAACAAGTCTTAGTGCGCAGGCTATGCACGACCAACTACATATGCCTTCTGTTCGGACATTGCTCATTGTAACTAACAAGGATGGAGTGGACAAAAAAAGAACAGCAGCTCCATTAATTTAGTTTCACTGGTATCGACTGTGTTTTGTAAGCGTACATTGCCATACTCCCCAATGCCTTCTTGGGTGACATCAGCAAAGACCAGCTTGAGGCAAGGGGTAATAGACGTCTTTACAAGCTAAAAATGCATGAATGCATGGAGAGCACATTGTGTCCAAAAAGTAGGCACTTCACAGGGGCACTGGAGAAGGAACAGGTTATTAACAGTGGGCAAAGACAAGCTACTAAACACCCAACACTGTTGCCATGTAATGACCTCTGAAACAATCCCTCTTAAAGAGGAAATCATCTTTGTGTATCCATAAAGAGGGCAGATGGGCAAAGCCCCTTCAGTAATGCTGCCAGCTTCAAAAGCCTATTTTGCACATCCTGAATGCTTCCTTCTTAAGACTTTGCTGGGTGCAAGCATTCTACTGTCCAAAAGCTGTCATTGAGAGCACTGTTGGTTTGGTGGCAATAAAGTTCAGAAGCAATTGCAACAAACCTCCCTTCCTAGTTGGCCTGGATGCTCACGGTGCTTATGAAGTAGCACCATGAGGCAAGCAAGGTGAATGGATGCCTCCAAGCCCTTGTTCGTTTATCACACTGTTCTGTTAGTAACAACCATGAGACTTGAAACCAACAAGCTCAAGCTCAGCACTCGCATGGTTACTGCGGAGGATTCATAAAAAGCACAAAAACAGAAAACTCAAGGGAAAGGATAAAGCACCATTTAACACTTAGTATTGCTACAGCCCACCCCCTTCTTTTATTTTGTCTGGTCGTGCTACATCTTTTTACTATATATAGGCATGAACTTAGGTGATGTTCCCAATCAGTGTCCAATATTTATACACACTATGTGCTGGTTCAATGATGTTCAAAACACTGCAATGGAAGCTTCAAGTAGAAAAGGTGCCTGGAAGAAAGAAAAAAAGCTGTGCTGCAACCATCTTGGCAACATCTTGTCCCCTTAATAAAAGTTGTGCTTTCATATCAACTTGAGCCCTCCAGTTTAGAGTAAAGTACCAGTGCGCATATGAACAATGAATCAATTCTCAAAGAGCATGTGCAGTCCAGCCAAAAGCAGGGGCAAGAATCCGCATTGTGCTCCTGCATTGAAGGTGAATAACACGTACCATAATGGCGAATGTGCTTTAGTAAGCTTCATTGCAATATTAATTTGTAATGTACAAAGAATTGTCAATGAAGCTTACCACGAGCACAGATGCACTTGCAAATTATGTCACAATTGAAAGTAATGAGCACAGTGTAAACCTATGTGCCCTTTCCATTCTTAGTATGCTTTACTGCACGATGCTTATTTACACCCCTGTATTGCGGTGTAGCAAGCTACAAAAGAAACGTTGCATAATTAGGCTTTTTAGGATTATCTTTCTCGCAATACACTAATATATCGCGGTGAAGCCTAAGCAATGTACGGTGAAGCATACTAAAAGTGAAAAGGGGCCACTGTCACTGGACATAATAAGAGTTCTTCAATCATACGCTCGCGAACCCGCCGCCTCTCAGGTCGCCTAAGTGGACATACTATGCTGGCTGATAGTGGCCCCCTCCAACTTTTAGTATGCTTCACCGCGTAACTAAAATGTACTGCGGCGAAGAAGCCGCACATTTGTATTGAGTGAATAAACAAGTGGTTTTTACAACAGCAAGAAGTAAACGCGCACCATGCATCAGTCTACCACACGGAAGAGCGTCGCAATATACGGTAGCTAATTCACACAGGCCGTGTAGCCCACTTATCAGTTGTAAAGGGTATTATGGGTAATTCAAAATTGCAGACACACATATGTGTTTATGTTTACGTTCGCACTCCTTGCGTAATAAGACTCCCAGAACTTCCACAATAGAAAGTAATTTACAACACACAAACGCAAAGACCACTATATGTCTCGTTTTCAACTCGGCCGTCATGCAAATGACATATAGCGCGGAAAAACGTGAACATGCTGTGTGTTAGCGTCGTAAACTTCATACTAGGCAAGGAGCTAGCACACCACAATCCCGCGACAGCCGTTAATGAGACCAAGACGGGAGCACATGTATGTGAACGCGCAAACCCTAAGCCACTCCGCTCCTCCGCCACCCCCGCTGCACGGCTGCATCAATCGTTTCAAGCACAGCACACCAAACACACATTCAGCGCTGAACAATGGGCGGTCGACGCAGTTGCATTTACATGACTTGCAGCGAGCAGCACATCCCTCGATGTCCGTTAAGCAAAGTCGGACACGGCGACGCCACATCGCGGTTCGCAGAACTTCGCTGCCGAGGCGCTAGACCACTTCGATATTTCAATTGTCACCACCGCCGGGTTCTCAAGAAAGCACGGGTCACACAACGCAGATTCTGTAGTGCCAGACCTCATCGAGGCCAAAGCCGCATTGCCGCACCGCCACTACTCACGGCTTTCCGCCAAGTAACACAGAACCTACAACCAACACACAAGCAACGCACGCACGATTACATGAGCAATGTTGAACAACGCGCGGCCCAGAGAACGATCACGCCGAGGACGAACACGCCACGGCGTCGCTCGGCGCCAGCATCGCGCCTTCTCAAAAATCCCTAAATGATGCTGTCCCTAGGCACCTAGGATCAGGTCACGTGAGGGATTTTTGTACGACAAATAGACGCACGCGGCTAGAAGGAGAGGTGTGAACTATGCCTTCTAGCCACCCTAGCCAGGGCAACGTTACTAGACTAGATTCGGTTTCCGAACTCCCGTGACTGCGTGGACCCACCACCGATCCTCGCCTCTCGTGGCGCTGCTGTCGCACTTTGCTCGGTCAGCACGGCGCGCACGCGCACTAAGCACTGTACCAGGCCCCGCCCACTCTCAAGTTCAACAAATGGCCACAGAGGGCGAAAAATCAATCGAGGCATTTCAGCGTAAGCGCGCAAGTGGAGCTACTGTGATTTGATCGCATACTTTAGTTTGTGCTTTTTCTGCTAGGGGCGCTAAACATGCTGAATTCTTTACTTTACATAAACCATTAACATAAACAATCGAGATGTCTAAGGATGTTTTTTACCTCAGGCAAATATAGGCAGTTGATTTATTAAACATTTCATTGTTGAAGCTGCTTTGGAGTCATAGCGTCAAGGTTTTTGTACTTGATTAACCACCGACAGCCTATTGGTATCGATGTGTTTCCTGGCCGTTGGCGTTCGAATACTACGGCGGTAAAACATTTTCGAAAAGCATGCTGGTTTCGTTTGCTAGTCATACATAGACTTGCTATAAAGAGGTCTACTCTTGGGAAAAAATAGTGCCTCATTTTGTTTAGGCGTTGATTATCATAATGAATGCGGCGGAAGTTGAGGGAGTACGCTTGAAGGTACGTTTTTATGCCGTTGATCTCCATAACACCGTAAGTACGCAAACCGATGTCACAGAACACCCGATTCATCATTGTGTGTTCTCCGTCATCGCTTGTTTGCTATACGCCTACTGATTCTTCATTTCTTCTTCAAGTGTTGTATCCTCCTTTTGTCCTTGTTCTCTTGTGCTTCACTTACAGTATGTCGTTTTGTCAGCTGTAATGCGCATTTGCAAAACCAATACATGTTTGATAAGACGCAGTGGTTATCATAATTTCACTACACATGTATTAAGCTGGCACATATGGTTCAGATACAGATACCTGTATGCGGACTTGCATGACGTTGATGCGGAGATTAGGATAATTATGACACCCGTAAAGAAGAGGCAGCTGACGGCCGTAAGCTGTTGCGTTCTTTCCGCCAAACTACCCGGCCTGGTAGTGCTGTAAAGATGCTGTATAAAAGTGACACGCGGTGACGGAGAAATTATTATACTTAGCAGCCGACCGTACGTTCTGTAGCTTAGGTCTTCTTTCTTGTGCGTTTGTGCTACCCTTATTAATGAGCCATTTCTTGACTATGTTCTTGACTATGTAACCGCGTTTGTGTGGATGCGTAGACGTGTGCTTTTTGTTGTACTTGTAAAATGTAAATAAAATATTTTCAATCTTACTCAATCTTTGGTGTCGTGTGCGTTTATTCCAGTCGAGGCCATCGTGCCACCTGTAAACCGCATTCTGTCAGTAGCCCTACACGAAATGCAACAGCTGGAGCGCGGAGGCACAACTCGGGGTAACGGCGGCGAAATAAACGAAAACCGCTCGGGATGCCCTTAAAAGTCAGTTCAGAGTGTGTCTTAACTCGATATGACTCAGCGCTACATATATTCTGCTGCGCCTCGATCGTGCTCCCGCCAGTTTTGTTGCTGTGTGGCAAACGTAGCGCTTTTGGGGCGTTGTAAACATGCCTGTTTTGCTGCAGTCTCGGTGCATTTTTGCGACACTCTTGTGCGTTTTAAATGCCGTGTGCATTTTGAAGAGTTTACGGGCCGTGTCATCCAATTTCAATTGGTGACGCGAACGCATATTTAAGCTCAGTTCCTCCAGCGAGAACCTACTTTGAATGTGCAAGTCTGCTCGCAAGCGAGCAAAGCTCACGTAGGTTTCAACATTGCACTTGTGGATGTGGTGCTCTGATGAAAGAAATAGTGCTAGCTTCTTTTTTTTTCATACCGAAATGAAGTGCTGAGAGAGTGTATATACCGTGTGTCCCAGCTAACTTCAGCCAGAGCTTTAAAATATGCGAATGCCGCGTAGCTGGACACAACCAAGGTAATGTTGTTTGCCGTCGCTTAGAGATATTTAAATTATTTTTAATCCACCTAGTTAGGTAATGCGTAATGTACTAATTAATCATTGCCTAATCAATGTTCGTTTAATAAATAATTGACGAATTAATTAAGTAATTTGCCTAGTTAGGTAATTCATTTCCACCACCAAAGGTCGAGGCTTCAACTGTCACCAACGACCGCGGTTTCGAGTGCCCTAATTAGCTATACATTAATTAACTTCGCCTTAATTACCACGAAAGTAAGTGGGTTCGACTTCTACCAATGCTCGTGCGTTCGAGTGTCGTAATGAACTCTATCGTAATTAAACCTGTACCTTAATTATATCTACATTGATTAACTGCGCCTTAATGAAACCAAAGGTCGTGGTTTCGAGTGCCTTAACTATATCTTAGAAACTGGGTGTCAATTAACATCGCCCTGATTGACGCCAACGGTCGCGGGTTCGAAAGGTTCCCCCAATGGTCGTGTGTTCGAGTGCCTCAACTCTATTTTAATTAACTGTGCCTTAATTAACTTCGCCTAATTCCCTCTACCTTAACTGGCGTCGTGAACTGCCTCGATTGGTTCGCTTGGGCTCCCGCGACATTTTTTGGACCATCGTGTGCAGTGGCGTAGCTAGGTCGTCTGGCACCCGGGGCCCATAGGTCTTCTGTCACCCCCCTCCCCGGGTGTAGCCGGCGGAAAGAAGCGTGTCTTCAGACGTATATAACACCTCCCCCCCCCGCTCACTGGCCCCTTGCACCCGGGGCCCACGGCCCCCCCTGTTGCTACACCACTGATCGTGTGGTCGCGCTAACATCGCCTCATGAGTCATACCATGCGTTCGCATTAATAATTAACTAGTACTAAGTAGCAACTACTCAGCTACTTACAGCTACTCATCAGCAGCAGCTGATTAATATAGAGCACAGTGGACGGCCGCGGCTGCTGAGGCCCTGGACTAAGGACTCCACAACGCACTCTGGGGCAGCGCCGCAGCATTTTCACCGCTACGTAAAGTTTTTTAATCAATCTCCTAAACGCGAGACTATACAAACATTTAAAAACGCATCGATGAAAACACTTGCTGAGTACGTAAGTTGCGAAGTCAGAGGACCCGAGCCGCTTCTCCAACGCAGAGCTGCGCCACGTAGAGCTACCTGCGGTGCTCCCGCCCTCTGGCGGCAAACCAAGAAAATGGGGCACCCGCAATCATCGCTACTGCCCGCAATGTACGGCGCCTACGGAGAGTTTTACAACTGAACCTAGTCTAGTAACGTTGGGCCAGGGTATGGTGGCTAGAAGGGAGAGGTGACGCCAACGGCGGATGGAAGCCGCTCCTCCATTTCAAGCCGGGCGTAGGTGGCGCTGTTGGCCGTAATGCGATGCATGGTACGCGCCGCTGGCTTTGAGCATACGCAAGGACGCAGGCCTGCCCTGCACGCAACGCGTCGGCCTTTCAGTGATGTTGTTGCAAGCAATGGTTTAGCTCATTAAACGCTAGTCGAACGTAACTACGGCTGACAGAATGCAATTTTAAGCCGTGGTGGTGCGGTGGTTAGGGCGCCCGATTGTTGTGCCCAAGGATGAGGGATATGGCCTCCCGGCCGCGGTGGCCGCTTTTCGATGGAGGCGAAAAACAAGGCGCCCATTTGCTGTGCGATGTTAGTACACGTCAAAGAACCCCAGGTGGTCGAAATTTCCAGAGTCCTTCATGCCTCCATTACGGCATCTCTCATAGCCTGAGTCACTTGGCACGTGAAACCCCACAAACAAAACAATTAAAATCGAGTGGTTGCCTCTGCAATATATCTGCTGCGTAACACATCGGTGTATCTAAAGCGTTATTCGCGAATCCAACTTTCATTTTCAGAAATTGAAGGGTCCGAATGAGTCCCGTGTGGTCAAGATAGTGCGTGACGACAGTAGGAGACACAGACCAAAAGAATTAGGATTGAAATATGTTTCGGGTCCGTGCGATTGCATTTTTTTAATAACCTTGTTTATTGCCTCAGGGCATAAAGAAATATGTAAAAAGGAAATTAAAAGGGGTATTAAATGAGAGAAAGAAAGGTTGCCTGTTCTTTGGCCGGTGCCTTCCAAAACTCCTTAAAGGGAAGCTGAAGAGTCTGTCGAATCCAATAAGACGCTCATATACGGATGCGGGAACCTTATAAACCATGAAGGTAAAATTTTGGGGGGATTTTTCACTTAGGAGCGACGCAATCGTCGGTTAAAATTGCGCTGTAGCTCCGTCCCCCGTCGAGCGCCGCGCGCTGCTGCTGACGCTGACGATGCGAGTGAAAACCGGAAACGGCGGCGTAGTGACGTCAACACTAGCGTTCCGCTCCTTCGCAGCCTCCGCGACCGTGCCTGGCCGGGCTTATTTCTGCGTGCGTGCCATCCTAATCTGCTTCGCTCGACTCTACATTCCTTTATTTGTGCGTATATAGGAGTGGTAGTTGACGTGCGCAGCATCAATTGAACTTGTAGGCCGATCATGCAGGCGTTCTGTGCAGCCTACGCTTGCACGAACACCAGCGGCCGCGACGATGTTCCGATGTTCCATTAGTTCCTGCAAGACAAGAAGCTTTCATCTAAGTGGGAGGCTGCTGTGAAGCGAAACAACTTCAAGCGCTCAAGAACAGGTGTTATGCTCTAACCACTTCCGTGACGATTACTACCGGAGTTTATCAATAATGCGTGCTTTGGGTTCTCCTAAAAAAAATAGTTAGCACGCTGAACGGAAGGTGCTTGTTTATCGTGCACCCTTGACGCAGGTTTCATCGCCAAGCGCCGCGAATTTTCTATTCGCACGCGTGTTGTGAAACAGCCTGCATGCAGCTACCATAACGCAGTGCAAGCGTAAAGTTTGCATGTGTTGGAAAGCCTGCTCAAGCCAAGACGCTGCACTCCCCCTTCTCTCGCACACATAAGAAACCGACCATCTCACGTAGCCGACGGAATTCGCCGGTTACGAGTACCCACGAAACACGCAAGCAGCTGTTTGATGTCTAAAAGATGTCTTGAACGGCTAATTCAAAAGCCTAGTAGCTGTCTTGATCAAGACATTTTGTAGCCATGGACGTCTAGAAGTACTTCAGTAAGCCCTGCTAACGTTACGCTAAAAGTTGGCTAATGGACAGCTTGACGAGAACAACTGAAGACTTTTATTAGACATTCCCTCAAATTTTTGCAGGAGCTGTTACAGTAACACGACGTTTGCCCACAGTTACAATTTATTTTAAACGAGGCATGGACATCAGAAAAAAAAAGTTTATATTGTCGGATAGAGTGATGCACAGGTAGTTTTTCCAGATGTGAACCATGGGAATAGTGTAGTACAACCTCATTGGTCAATTAGTGCTTTTTAATTAGACCAATCAATTGAATGCCGCCTGTCAGAATTATTTTGCAAATAAAACAAGATCTGTATTGTATGATGATATCATTCCAATGTTCACCCATTGACCTAAACAAGAACATCTCTGCGTGAAGCATGTCATTATTGACAAAACTTCGCCCTGCTGGGTCTCCACCAAATTGAAATAGCTTCTAGCAAAGAAAAATTGTCAGTGATGCTGCAGTTCAGGCAAAAATTACATCCTGGTTTCAGCTACAGGGGGCACAATAGCATTACACCAGTATACGAAACAGAACACTGTGCTGCAATGAGTTAAGAAATAA
Organism: Dermacentor andersoni; assembly: GCF_023375885.2. Classification (NCBI taxonomy): domain Eukaryota; kingdom Metazoa; phylum Arthropoda; class Arachnida; order Ixodida; family Ixodidae; genus Dermacentor; species Dermacentor andersoni. The sequence continues at coordinate 213,810,324 of NC_092816.1, forward strand.
AGGATAGTACACATCTGGAAAAATACTCTGCAAACCACTCTAACAAGCAATATAAATATATATTTTCTGATGTCCATGCTTCATTTAAAAGTAAATTGTAACTTACTTTGTGGGTGCCTCTTGTAAGGCCACATGCTTGCACAGCATCACGCAGAAATAATGGCCAGTTCTTCGGCATATCATCCATTAGTGAATTCCTTGTACGTTGCATGTTACCAGAACTGAAAGATAAATCATAATATGCTGTTATTTTTTTTCTTAAACTGTACGATGAGCTTTTCATGCATAAAAGATGATTGCAAGCGAAAATTCAGCAAGACATCAACTTCACGCCATGTCACATACTCATACTTTATTACCTAATAAATTATAAAAGACGCAGAAAGTGTAATCAACAAGAGTGACAAATAGCAGCAAAGGTGATTATGGATAAATCTTGAAGATGATTTGCCGCCGCTGCCAGAGTAGGCCAGCCTTCATAGGAGAGCACTTGCTGCCCACAAAAGCTTGCTGTTACAGGCCACGCGTGACGGTTCTTGTAGACATAGGCAAGCAATACCTGCACAGAAGAGGAAAAAGAAGGCGAGGGAGGAAATGGGAATATTGATATTGGCACTTCAATTAGTAATATGTGCTAAGTAAGAAGTTTGCTCACATTAAAAATAAATTTAAGCACTCCTTTCTCTTATATTATGGGTATTTTAAGGTATGTATGCGATGATGTTAAAATGACTAGTACATTTCCTATCATAAGAAGCCAACAAACACTGACACCAAGGACAAGATAGGGGAAATTACTTGTGCTTAATAAATGAAATAAACGATAAATTAATGGAAATTAAAGTGGATGAAAGAACACCTTGCAGCAGGTGGTAACCGAATCCACAACCTTCGCATTTCGCGTGCTATGCTCTACCAATTGAGCTACAGCGGCGTCGTTTTCCCACCCACTTTCTTGGGTATTTATGTGTCCTTGTAGAACCCTGGGAGTGTTAGCCAGCGCCACAACTTGGAGACCTTGTTCCTGCCATATAGTCATTAAGTTGCAGAGCAGAGTCAGCCTTTAAATTATTATATAGTGTTTTGTGGCTAAAAAGCCACTTACCAACCTGTCAAACAAGTCTGAGAAGCTTCCTGCAAAATATAATCAGCTTAAAACAGTAATTCACTCTGCAGGTAAATGATGTACTAACTTAATTAAAAAGTTAAATAGCATTTTATATTGTTAAACTAAAAGCAAGTTTGACATTTTGCACTGCCTAGCTGTTGCCTTCTTTTCAAACTTAAACATGACACAGTACAGAGTAAGCAGGTAGCATGCAAAGGAGGACTCGTGATAAAGTAGTGTTCCAAAGCAACACTCCCAGCTGGATCAATCACTTTTGTTGATATATTTTCATGTGACCCTAATTGGTTTAGGGCAATACCTCACACAAATGATGCAACACCTTGGATGATGCGTCACACAAAATTGAAAGTATCTCACGATGTGATCAAACGATAACATTGCCCACTGTCTTGGAAGTGTTAACATGCTGTTTGCGTGAGAAAGTGCAAAGTGATTCATATAGGTAGCAAATTTATCAGTGCATCTATAGCCTCAGGTAATTCTGAGAATCTATGTTGACTCGCAATTGAGAAGCCACTGCACACAAAAAGGTGTATTCAAGTAATGGTCCATGCTGAATAATTTCCCACCTAGTGAAAAGGCAAATGTGGCAGGCTAATGGGCTAGGGCAAATAGATTGCTAAATTCTGATAACACCTCCAATGATATTATTGAAATAGGTGATAAAAAACAGCACAGGTAAAATTGCAGTTATGACAAAATTTTAAAAGCACCTCTGCAAACTGCTGGAACCCTGAGCATCATGCCTGTTCTACATGCACATATGTTGCAGCGCAATCTACATCTCAGACGCAGGTGCCTCCACACATCGCTTTGTGATCTCCTCACAATAAGGTTAAAAAACAGTCTGGCACAAGCTACCCGATGATTCATTTTGCAAGCGCCAGCCAAGTGCTGATGGTGGTAGAGCGAAATTGAAGTTTGTCCTTGTATGGAAGCCTCGGCCCATGTTTTATCAATTCTAGCGGCAAAGCGCACCTTTTACAGCACACATAAATCTTAATTTAGACTGCTTGCTGATGCTGTACGGTGAATTCCTGTAAAGAAACTAAATCACACAGAAAACATTTAGAATACCAAACTAATCAAATACTGGCTTGAATACATTTGTGCATTAGGGAAGCAAGGTGTAATGTACACTGTTGTAGCAAATTTTTACTCATGTATGGTATACTTGTATGACACAGCAGAGTTAATTTTTGAGTTCTTACATAGCAATGACTACCTACAGGTACATTTTGTAAGGCTTAGGGAAACTAATTGTTAGTAGAACTGTGTATGTACACTGGCACTGAGAAATTGGTTATAATAGCGGCAGCTTATAATGGACCAGTGCAAAAAAATGCCCGTTTGTGAGACACCAACTAGCTATTTTACCACGAAGCACTCCCTGGCCTTAACCCATATAAAAAGCACTGGGAGGACCAGAGAGGGTACAGTACATTGGCTTACACTGATCATGATGAGGTCCCGTCATCCAGCTAGCGCCAAGGTACAATAAGGATGTCCAGCCGTCTATAGAGTGAAAGAAACAAAATAAGATAGCATCAAGTCAGTTGAAAGGCAGATTTGCAATTAAAACTAAGGTGACCCAGTCACAGTCATTCAATAATAAATGCCAAGTTGTCGTGTTTTCACTCCCAGATGAAGCACCTACTAGGTTAAAGGTTTTGCTGCTTATTTAGAACAAAACACAAGTGAAATTTGTACATCAGCAGACGATTTAATTTGGAATTGTATAGATGAAGTAAACATTGCAGTTATATTTTTGTTTTGCTATAAAGTGGGAACGCTACAAACTGCACAGTCACTGACACACACGCGCGCACACGCAAGAACAAAAGGACACAAAATAGGGCGAGTTCAGTCTGGTTCAGCATTACAGCCATTCTTCGAATGCACTCCTTTCGGTTGGTTCGTGCTACGTTAACCACAAAGACTAACAAGCAGGGCAAAGTTCTGACTGGTATTGCGGAAGTCATGGAGCGCGGTAGTGCTGAACGGCTTAAAGGGGCTTTAGAACGGCTGAACACAAGCAGACACTCGTATAAAAGTAATGACGAAAACTCGCAGGGCAGAAGAGCCCATATATCAAGAACTGTCGCGGGTAACACCTAAAAATATTCACATTGTTGACGAAAAACGAAGTGCTATGTATTTCACTTACCGGAAAAAGTGTTATCCGAACGTGCGACGTACAAAGACGCACCGAGACACGAAGGCGGCGAACGCAGATCCCGCCATTGTGGTAGTAAGCCGTCGGCGAAAACACGCAATACAGCCGATGTCACGAAGCACTGATGCAAAACACACGGCAAACAGCATCAGCACCGCTAAATGACTCCAATTAATATCCAGTATAAATGTACAGAACGGCTTAGAATGACGCACAACTGGAATAACGAACCCATGACCAGCCCACGACCGAGACATTGCGGGCGGCAATGGCCGTTTTTTCAAACTTCCTGCCTTCCAGTGTCTCCAGCACAGAATGAGATGTCCGACAAATTTGGATCGTGTCGCCGAAGTGATCGCAGCGCGGTGACTCTGTGACACCGCTGTGCAACGCCGGCGTTTCGCTGCTGCGCGAGCATAGAATGGCTTCCAGGCGTCGTGTGCGCGCCCCGTATGGAAAACAATAACACGCCCTTGATTGTTGAAGTTCTGGTGTGAAATTATTTAATATCAAAGCCAATTAACTTATGTTGCTTCCAACGAGTTCGATTTGTCTGTGGCGTCTTTTATTCGCTAACGCCGACGGCCGACGGTAACCGATCTTTTAACACGTCGTTTGGCATTTTATGCACTTTTAGACAAAAAGATCTAGAAAAGTTCTCGAGTTAGACATTCTGAATGTGTTTACCAAACCAGACTCTAGTGGCACCAGTAGTGGGTTTTGCCGCAGATAGAATATATACTAGCATATTCCAAGTGCTGAGGTTATGTTTAGAAGAAATTCTATTTTCAGTCTTATCATAGACCAAGACGTCTATAGCCGTTTGTAGCCGTTTCAAGAAGTTTTTAAGAGGTTCTGTGTTTCGTGGGTAGCGTGCGGATGGCGCGCTGATGAAGGTTCTATACTACACGTGCTACAACAGCCGGTAAACTTCTCCCGCGTTTAAACCGTCTGTGTAGATTGCCGACAGCTTTGGGGCAGCGCACAAATGCTGAAGATCGCATCACCGCTTACGTTCTACGAGGAGGCATGCAGGAACATAACACTACAGTTGTTTGCCTGGAAACGTACTCACTGGAACGCTGAATGCAGCTTAGCAAAAAACATACTCGCCAAAGAACATTTCCAACACAAGAAGATGCTAACACTTCGCCTTCGTTCGCGTGGAAAGCAGTGCTTGCACCAGCATTTTTTGCTTCTTGGAGAGGCCGGCTCTTCGCAGTCGGCTCGTACATGTAGTATGTGCAAGTATAAACCCCTTACAAGTGATCTTGCACGCGACAGCGATATCGCTACAAGCGAGGCGATGGCTGTCGCGTTCAGTCGTTGTCTGCAAGCCGAACTCCACGCGAGCGACGGCTTTGAGCGACGACTTCCCGGTATGAGGGCAGCAATATACGCGCCGAAACTAGCGTGACGCATGCTTTATCAATTTAAGTCGATGTATTTTACGGAAAAAGGAGCATAAAATATTTCTGAAGGTCTTGCACTAGGTTCTTATTCTTGCACGTGTAAAATTCAATAGTTTACTCGTTCCGTGCGACAAACAGTAGTATTTGAGTTATGTACATCCAGTTCTGGCTTCGCACTATTGGCTAGTCGCTCATAGCACTTCCGGGCGACGAGCGACGAGTTCTAGATTTCTAGAAACGAGCAATGGAGCTACAGCACCGAGCGATCTGTTCAAGCGACGGCTCGTTTTGTCGCTCGAAGCCGTCGCCCGTCACCGTCACGCGCAAAATCGCTCTCGTGGAGTTTGGACTTAACGCCAAACTCCTCAGAGAAACGCAAGCTCTCGAAATTTTCCATGACCGTCTCAGCAAAACACCACCAAACTACTTGGGACCGTGCTTCGTGTGTAGCGGCCGCAGTCGGTCCGGACGAACACCATTGTTGACGTCACGAGGCGCCCGACCAATCACAGGCGGAAACGAGGCGCGCGAGCTGGGCGTGTCTGCTGCTGCACTTTTCGTCGAAATAAAATATGTTTGCGCTTTCCTTCACTCAATTTCGATGTGATATTCGAATTCAGAGGGTTGAAAACCACGGCGTACTGCTCTTCACTCATTTTTTCTGCAAAACCTTTCAGCTTCCCTTTAAGTTTCAGTAATATGAAGCGTCAGCTTACTCCTAAAAATGTGAATTGGGTTCAGAACAGGTAATACAAAGCATAGCAAAAATTTATTGCACATTGTAGTAATAGCAAAGCACTGCACATCATACATTCAGGGTAATTCAAAATACGAGATATCACATTTAAACATGCTTCTGTGTAATTTGAAAGAAAAACATTAAACATTGAACACCCACTAAGAAATGGGGAGGCAAGGATATCACTTTCCACTAAATAAAAAATAAAGACTTTCGACCTTGAAGAAATATGCAACTTAGAGCACCCTCCTAAGTTTAGAGCACCCTCCCTGTTGCCTCGACTACACATAGCCGGACGTGCAGCCAGGGGCGAAGCAGTGACGCTGCCTCGCGTTTTTTGCGTTGGAATTCATCTGTTCGGCGAAGTCCGGCATTCACATTAACATGTCAGCAGCGAAATACATATTGCCATAAACGAGAGAACACTTTGGTAGCCGCGAAGAAACAGGAACGCTGTCGCGCCGGCCAGACACCGCGGGAAGCTGCACACGCGCGCAACCGCGCGATTGCATCGCCAAGCTGACCGCAGCGCCACCGCGGCCTTTGCGGCAGCACATGAACGAGAGGATCGCGCCGATCGCGCTTTCTCGGCAGATATGCCGGCGCTGGCGTCACCTCCCGTCACCTCCCCCTTCTAGCCACCATACCGAAACAGGTTCACCCAAATAGACGCTGAATAATGGTTTGGCTTGGCCCCGTATATTATTTTTAAATAGGTGGTGCTAAAGCGATGAACGCGACTAGTGTTCCTGTATATGCTCCCGCAGGGAGCAGAGTTGCGCATAGGTCCGCCGCCGTGATCCAGCTCTGCAGCGAAGCCACTCCTCGCGCGCGCAGGAGCCAAATGCCGCGCGGTGTTCTGCCTTTTTCTCTAGTGGTCGCGAGCTACAAGCGCCAGTTGTTCGCAGGCGCTTAGCAAAGGGCACTTCTTAATACACTCTACGCTCGAACGAGTCATTCGTGCAGCCGGAGGGGGTGGGCTTCCAACCAACCGAAACTTTGTATGTACCTATGTAAACACGCATATACAAACACACACACGGACGTACAAATAGGGGGTAGGACCGCCTTCCATTCCCCAAAATAAAGTATTCCCGTGGCTCGAACAGCTCCAAAGTTCGCTCGCAAACGCGCAGTACATTGCCACAAAAAGCGGTGCAATGATTTTCAGCATGCATATGAAGTTGTCTTATCATGGTCAGAAAGCAAGAAATGTTTTAAAGAGTGTTTAGAACTTCACACACGTAAGGTGGACACTTAGCGCATTTTGGCTGCCGAAACCAGCCGATTAATGACCGTCGCCAAGAGAGCTACCGTGCCTGCAGTTATGTCAGTGACCGTTAACAGAGCGCCATTTATCACTAACCATCGTTCACAACAGCTGCACGTTTTCGATACATACGGTGCAGACACAGATTTCAGCGCATTTCAAATGTTGACATGCGCACATTTTAAGCAAAGCTTACTTTTATTTACTATTACTATTTAGTAGTACTTACTATTTAGTAGTGCTTACTATTTAGTAGCAGCAAATCTGCAAGTAGAAAAAGATTCAAGATGCAAGAGCTTCTAGCTGCTCCTCTGAACGCACGATCGACGGTCCACTGATTGCAATGGCGATGGTACTGACGGAAACGACGAGTTCGGATGACTCGGCGATGCGCCCGTAAAGTTGGCTTCGCAGCGGCGCCGATCATTTGACGTCATTTTTCGCGCTCGGCCAATAGCGGGGCGAGCGGCGCCGGAAAAGTTATGCACAATTCTGCTCCCTGCGGGAGCATATACAGGAGCATATACAGGAACACTAGAACGCGACGAGAGCCCTGAATCGTTGCTTCCGTTCTGCCCGTGCGGTCTTCGCCTGTGTCCGTGGCTGTGGAGAAGTGATTGTAGCTGTTTGATGTCGTTAAATGTGAGAGCTTGTGGCGAAGTGATTGTGTATGACCGTAGTAGTTCTGCCCATGTAGTGTTTTGCGGACTTCACCTGTGCCTGTGACTGATCGTGTTGCCCGATAGCTTTGTGGAAAGCGACGACCGTTTGTGGGGATGTCATCGCAGCGTTTGCCAGCTCCTGGGTGGCCCCTGTGCCAGTTATTGATGGAGTTGCCCAGTAGCTTTGTGGAAGTTGATGTACTTTGTGTGGATTTCGTTGCCGCTTATGACTGCCTTAATTATAGGTGGTCACGCTGCCTTTTGAAGCGCGTCCGAGCGCGAGAAACTTCACCGATTTTGTTGTAAACAACGTGGACGTCTCGAAATGTTAGCTAGAAATCAACCAGCAGCAAGCCAAGTCTGTATTTTGTGGTATTTCGAGCTTATGCTCATGCGAGCAGCAGAAGGACAAAAGGTCCGTTACATAAAGTCAGTTCCATAAAATCAGCTTTGCCGCAATACAGTCGTGTTATGCGGTGAAGCATACGTAATGTATTGCGGTAAAGTATATGAAAAAGTAGGCAGGGACCACTGCATTACTGGGGCGATTTTCTTGTATTATGGTCATGGCCGTGCGCGAACAAGGAAAAATCACGGTCGAAGCGCATGGCACAAACCTTGCCAATGCTGCAATTGAAAAAAAAAAAAGAAAACGAATTGGAGTGGGGGATACCAAAAACAAAGCCTTGACTTTTGTATTATCAAAGCAGTTCCGAGAATAGTCAATCATATTCCAAGCTCCTGCATTATTTATGATTGTTTAAGGTATATGCATATATTGTGCACCAGCCTTAGCACCAATTCTAATATACTTTAATGATGTAAGTTTAATAACACGTGGCCAATATATAATTTGTGCTGTATTGTGTTGTGCTGTTTATAAGCTGCTGCTTTCATGTGGTAATGTGTACATTGGCTGGAAGAGTTGATGCATCCTCCTTATAGAACTCATTGAAAGGTGAGCCACCTGTCAAGCCATCATTGTTCTTGCGGGTGTACACCAGATTTCACAAACATGGGGATAGTTATGATATAGAAAGAGTAGCTGAGTCTTAACATATCCACATGCATGCACAGGAGTGCGGGAGTTGACCATCTATCTCTCTAACTCAGGTTGAATGTGCATACTTGAGTAACATGTAACACTTGTTGGGTGTCAGGTTTCTTTTATTGTTAGCCTAGTTTGTGTTTTTTCTCCCATTTGTAGGTTTTAGTGTGTGTTGCTGTGTATGTATATAATTGCTTCCAGAGTGGCTTTCTTGTTGCTAATAAATTTAGACAAGGCAGCGTTCTTCATATTGTGCATCAGACAGCAAGTGAGCATGTTTCAAAGGATGTTGGATTTTGTTGCCATAAGCAACAAAAAGGCATAAGCATATAGACTGCTTGCTGGAGGTACTCTTTATAGCATTAAGGATATTATCATGCTGATAACTCTGTGCACAATAATTAGAAAGCTCACATCATGTCTGACATGTCTTCTTGCCCCCATGAAATCTTGTCAGATCCATAACACGGGACATACACCACAGATCTTGGCCAGCCATTCGCATTTGTGGTCTCGACCTCCTACCACTGAGCAGACTGGTCCAAGAGACAAAACATGCAACTTTTATCTGATTAAATGTAGTGCATGTTGCAAAAATTAGATGTCAGGTGTTATTGTTGACGCAGATACATATCTGTGAGCCTCATAAACTAATGTCAAAAGAAAGAGAGTAATACCCATGAAATGCACTCTTGGTAGGATGGCAGGACCATTCTCTTGCAGAGTTAAATAACAACCATGCGGCAGTATCATGATATCAAGCTGAACAATAATTCACTCCAAGAATAGGTTTCTTCATGCAACATTGCACTGATAGTCTTGAAATACAATACCCATTGCTAATAGAAGGCCTTCCAAATTATGCATGACAGGAGGGCATATTTTAGGAAGCAAGAATGAAAACGAAGCCGGTTAACTATGAAAGTTGTGAATGCAACTCTGCAGCAGTTAGAAAAATGAACCAAATGGAATAGTTTAAAAGTAAGTGGTTTAGAGACAAAAGGCTGTTTTATTCCATGCCAGAAAAGCAAGCAGAGGTTGAAGTGCTTTCCACATACATACCTTCAAGGTGCATGTACAGGGTCTGTCCTGAGAGTAATGTCAGTAAGGCGATTAAAAATCATTTATTGAGTTTGTTGTTACAAAAAGTTTTAAAATCTTCAAAATACTCTCCTTTTGCGTCAATACATCGGCTCCAGCGAGACTTCCAGCTCTCGAATGCGTTGTGGTAGTCCTCCTCCGGTATGGCCTTTAATGCTGTGGTGCTAGTTGCTTTGATCACGTCCGCTGTCCCAAAATGATTGCCTTTCAGGGGTGTTTTGAGGCATGGAAACAGAAAAAAGTAGAGGGGGGGGAGGAGCCAAGCCCGGGCTGTACGGGGGCTGGGGGATCGTTGGTACCCCTGCTTTAACCAGGTAGTCGGTGATGATGAAGGCACTGTGAGCCAGCATATTATCGTGGTGCAAGTTCCAGTTGTGTGCAATGTCCGGCCGGATATGTTGAACACTGCGTTTCAGTCTTTCGAGGACATCCACATAAAATTTGGAGTTCACAGTGGTTCCAGGTTCTTCAAACTTATGATGAACCAGTCCGTGGATGTCAAAAAAAAAAAAGCGATGAGCATGATCTTGATCTTTGATTTGCTCATCCTGGCTTTCTTCTGGGGAGGGGACGAGTGTGTGTGCCACTCAGATGATTGCCTTTTGGTCTCCAGATCATATTCAAATACCCGAGTCTCGTCTTCTGTAATGACGTTGTCAAAAAAATTTCGCTCACGTTTGCACATGTTGAGATTTTCTTGGCACGTTTCAACGCGGCGTGACTTTTCGTTGTCAGTGAGCACTTTTGGAACCATTTTTGTGCACGCCTTCCGCATGCCGATATCGTTTGTAACAATTTCATGAACTTGAGTTTTCGGAATGTTTAACATGTCGGCCATTAAATGAACACTTAATCGTTGATCTGAGTTCAACAGTTCCCTCGCTCGTGTCACATTGTCAGTCGTAGTGGTCGTGGATGGCCATTCAGCGTAGTCCTTGTCGTCGCCCTCTTCCCGGCCTTCCAAAAGGCCTTGTGCCACCGAAACACTTGCCGATCTGACAGGGCATGTTCTTTATAAGTAGTCTTGAGCATAGTAACAGTTTCCGCAGCGGTATTGCCAAGTTTCACGCAAAACTTGATCGCAAATCTTTGTTCTAATGAGCGCTGCATTTCACTTGCACAAGAATAAAAAACAGCTCTCACGGACAGGCCCGTCCAACACTCTCCGATATTCGGAGCACACTGAGTGACGGACCGCTGCTTAGCTGGATTCCGTCACTACTAGTTTCAACCAGTTAGACCGCTCTGACATACAGTCACATCGCAATAAATTTACCGACATTACTTTCAGGACAGACGCTGTATGTGGTGATAGACAAGCTTTTTAGATATAAATGTTGGGAACCTGGATGGAGGTGAGGGACATGTACAGTAAAAACAAGATGTATAAGGTCAAAAATTAATTCTTTTAGTCAGAAATTGGTCAGTGGTGTCTGGCTTCTCTTGTTCCCTGGCCCTGGATGGTGAACACAAAGTATATATATATATATATATATATATATATATATATATATATATATATATATATATATATATATATATATATATATATATAATTGTGTACAATCAAGCATATAATCATTGCCTTCTACCTGTGCTAACTATGGGGCAGAAACTTGGAGGTTTCTTGGAGACAAAAAAGGGCATTGTGTTGTCATGTTGGAAAGCACTTTTCCGGAGGAGGGTGTGTCAGCCACTGACATAAATTTTAATAAAATTTATACCAATATAGCTGACATAAAATGTTGAGCTGTCACGAAGTTGAATCAGTTTGGTTTGACAACAGTCTCAAATGATGTTAAGGTGGAAAAAGGTCTTCTTTTATGCGCCTTCTTCAGTGCAAAACACACAAGCTTAGGGAATCCATTTCAGAACCATTGTGTCGGAATATAAGTCATGGCTTCATGTTTCAGAATTTCTGCGGACACACCTTGACAGGCGGGGAATCAACGACCAATTCCTTGCTGCCAGCTCTCAGACTGTTGTAGACTTCCTGCAGGAGCATAATCTGGGAAAATGGGCAGGCTTTAGTATATATGCAGAAGATCTATACAATTCTTTGCCACAGGTGCGTCTCTTGCAGTTTGTTAAAGACTGCATACACAATCAAACAGGTTAGCTGGAATTTGCTGAAAGGTGCAAAATTCTTGTTGCAAACATTCTGGAGCTTCTTGATTTCTATTTAAGGTCAATTTTGGTCTAGTGGGAAGGTAAAATATGTGTCCAGAATGCTAGCATCTGCATAGGTTCCAGTGTTGCACCAGTGCTCAGTAATATCTTAAGTTATGTTGACCAGAAAATAATCGAAACCTGAGTGGGCTTGCTCTTAAAATTTTCAGATACGTGGATGATTATTTGTTTTCATGAGCAAATGATAGCTTTCGCAGAGCTGTCATCGAAGTACTGAAGCGATTTAGAGAACAATAGCAAGGTTTCAACTTCACTTCAGAAGTTCCAGAAAAAAAATGTGCTGCAACTTCTTATATCAGGCTTACTTTAATGTGGGATCACGTATGCTGGGGATATCAGTCAAGAACTTCTAAGCCCCTTCTTAATTATAGGTCTAGCCATTCAAAACTTATTAAATACAGTATTGCCACTCACGCAATTAGAGATGCCCCAACCAAGAGCTATTCTCACCTTATCCTTGAAAGTGCAAGGAATCTGGTGACAAGGCTTAATGAGGCAGGTTATTCAGTTTCAGTGTTTTTTTTTATCTTGAAACACGTTAATTAAGGAACTTAAGGTGCAACCAGGGTGGAAGAAGCTTAAGGAGCAAGAGTGGAACAAAGTTGCCATTATCCCCTCTATTAATTGTCACACAGGCAGAAAAAGGTGGCTTCTAAGTTCCAGGAGAGGATTGGGTTTTCATTTAAAGATAAGCTGAAGGGACTATGTGAAGCAATAAACAAGCACATTCTTCACAACGGGTGTCTGAGCAGGGAGGACTGGAAAGTGAAATATAGCATACAGTTTGTCTCTTGCACACGAATTGTTGTTTATTCGATTCCTTTTTCTTGAAGCCTACAAAATATATATCAGTCAGACTGGAAGGTGCTTAAACATTCGACTAGGGAAGTACCATAGTTTTTTTAAGGGTTTTTGCGCATCCACGCCTTTCTGTGCATTGTTGCAGCATTGGGCGTCATCCAGTTTTTGAAAGTACTATTCTGCTGGTCACACACTGTGAAAAGCTCTGACATGAATTAATGGAGGCTTATCACATTAGAAAGAAAGGCTCACTATGTGTTAGCCAGCCATCCATCTCGCTGCAAGATAGCGAGGTTGCCGTGTTAGATCTTAAGTAAAGCCACTGAGTTGCATTGTGCCTTAATAATTGTTTTTTTATGTTGATTAATCAGCCGTGACATGTGTGTTGCCGTCAAAACACGTGCATTCGGTGATGTGAAGGTTGTTTTGGTATGTATCTGCATATGCCAGGGGGCCGGGTGTTGGTCACGTGATGTGTGTTATATATTGGTTGTTTTCTTTCAATAAACTTCATTTGATAGTGCTATATCCTGTCCCGTTCTATTACTTTTGTCGGCATCTGTCATACAGTAGCTGCCATGAAGCTTCAACAACTTGCCCAATTTTTTATCGTATTTTCTATCGTATGGAGCATTAGAGTTACGGAATGGGTGCCATGGTATATATATGTGTGCGTGTGTGTGTGTGTGTGTGTGTGTGTGTGTGTGTGTGTGTGTGTATAAAGGTAAAATGGTGGTAAGGTGGGGTGGTAAAAGTAAAATGAAGAGATTTTCACATCATGCCTAGTCCTTTTAACACATTTACCTACAAAATTAAACACTCTGTTCTTATTAAGCACCTTGTACATAGGTATTCATATTACTTATAATCTTTCAATGCAAATGCATATCAACTTTTTGAGTAATGCTAATAACTGAACACATGGCTTTTTGTGCTGCAAGTTTTCTTGGACTCCTGCTTCCCTTAAACTTATACTGTATAATATGCTTGTAAGATCAAAACTGGAGTATGCATCATCAATCCGGGATATACCTACAAAAAACACAACTCTCATATTTAGTTGAAGCCATACAAAACCAACCTGTACATTTTATTGTAGCTGCTTTTGCTTTGCAGCAAAAAAAGCCATGTGTTCAGTTATCAGCATTAGTCAAAAAGTTGATATGCATTTACACTGAAAGATCACTAGCAATAAATCTGATAGGGCAACCTAATAAAAATTATATCAGTTTTTTCTATTGCATTATGAAACGATACAACTGATACACTGATAAAATTACTTTTAGTTCTATTCTGGACATATCAGTGCTATTCTGCTTGTACAAGTCTACTAGTGTATTCTTTTTATTAGTGTAATAGTGTATTCATATTAGTTTGCCAGATCTATAGTCTATCAGTATCTATGTGTGTTGTATAGGTGTAATGTGCTTCAAGGAGAAGCAAGCTTCCTCATTTGCCCAAAAAATGAGTCAGAAATAATGCATTTATATTATCACAAAAGACAATACAGATAAACCAAATATGAAGCCCAGGATTCAGAAAGCAAAGATTGTTGGAACAAATATACACCATACAACAGCTTAAAAAGAATAAAAATGTGATCACATTTAAAAGAGAAAAGATGTTTACATTGGTTCACAACAAAGTTTAGCCTCTTTAAACAGGAGGTTATTGGCAATCAAGCCACCGAATTGGTTCACACGTACACCACGAAGATTATCAGACTTCACAATCTCGAAAGCTAGTGAATGGAAGTGGTGGGTTCTTCATTATTCATTACCATGCCTTCATGGCTTTTTGCCAGATAAGTATGCCAGACATTCCAGTTTGCTTGTGGAGGGTGTCTATATACTTCTACTAGACACCGTCACTTCAGATGACCATAATGAGATCATCTGATCTTCTCTCGGAGTTTGTTGTGAGAGCACAGTCTTTGCATGTATTGCGTGCAATGACATACATGTAGTGGCTGCACGTCTACCGATAACCTACACGTGCGCTACTGCGACACGCCCCTTTGATAAGAGCTTATATACCGCGGCGCCGAGCGTAGCCGGCGCACTTCTTCCCAGCTTATCACAGTCGGCGGCCCAGCTGTGCTGGTGCTCGCCAGTTACCTTGTCAATGGAATAAAGTAATTCCCTTTGCGTACTGTCCCTGCAACCGCCTGGTTCCTGCCTGCCTGGAAGAACACCACAATACATTGTACACCAAATCCTGCATCTTCCTAAAAGTGCGGCTAAACTAGGACCTCATTGGTCGCATTCTTCATTTGTATTTGAAGGCGGAAATGAACTTCTTGTGAAATTGGTCAGCGGAGCTAATGATGTTCCTTTACAAATATTGGAATGTTATGTACTTGCTCGAAAGTTACAGGCAGCTAAAGCTAGTTTAAATCTTTCACCAGAAGCAGTGAGTTTTTTTGGTGTACAGGAGAGGAGAGCTGGTCAGCAGACAGTTTTGTTAGGCACTGGAATATTGTGCCTGAACTTGGATGAAAGTGAAAAACAGGCTGTAGTCCACAACCGTGGCGGTGGCTCAACAAGTTTCACTGAATATTACCGAATGGCCGTCAACCAACAAACATTCCACTCTCTCCAGTACACTTGAACTATAAAGACTAAAAACAGTGCATTTGTCAGCTTCTCAGGTGCGTTTTCTCTAATTTGTAGAATTCTTACTGGAGCGAATTCTTGTATAATTCTGAAATGCAAGACACTATTTCAGGTTGAAATTCTCCATGCAAAGCACCTTTCAGTCTGCGTAAGAACAGAGGAGCCACTAGTTTACGTGACACCCAGCGAAGTTATGCGCCTTTGTGTGTTTATGGAAATAGACGACAATATTTTTGAATGGAAAATACGAAACCTTTATGAAAGAGACTAATTCCCGTGCTCAAGACATGGCAACGATGAACAGTATGTCTTCAGCCATGGTACATGAATGTCTGGTAATAACAGGTTATAGCTTTAAAAAACAACAGTTGGTAACAGTGCACCACGCTTTATGGCGTTCTGTAATAATCAGCTTTTTGATGTTTGAATATATTAAACAAGCCAGAGACATCAAAATCCTCAAGTGTTTATTTTTTCTTGCGATAGCTTCTTGTTTTCTTAATAAACCAGCTAGCCCAATTCGCCACTCTTCATTATTGTACTCTTGTTGATTAAGTGCTTGAGGAATTGCATGGTCTGCATGTTGGCAGCAGTGAAGTGGCTGCTGATGAACAGTTGCAGTAGCCAAAACATGACAATATTTTACAGGACTTATGCACAGTTTCGGGTCGGTGTCCTTACGTGTAGCGAAGGGCCCTACTTAACCACGTGACTGCCTTGAGTGGGTGATCACAGTGAACAAACAGTGCTTCACTAGCAGATAGTGAAGAGGTAAAGCTTCTCAGTCTGTATGCAGAGGCATAGAAAACAGCTGAATGTTAAGTGAGCAGTTATGCTACTTGATACAACAGCATCATTTTCACACCATGCATCTGTCTTCCTCACTTTATTTTCTCCTTTGACTCAATGTAGATGGTGCAAGTTTATCCGTTAACTGTGGCGGCATGACTAAGACACTATCTTTTTTCTGAATGAAACAAGCAAACTCTGAAATTTTATTGTAACAGTGTATTACGGTTTGAATCAAGGACTCCAAACACTATATATGAAGCCTGTTGCTGATAGTCTTGTTTGCTAACGCGTGCTGAAGGCTACACAGGTTAAACTGCTTTTACACATTTCGACGTGCGGTGGTTGAACTAGAACCCAGTGAAGAACTGTGTGTTCTGATTTTGCAATAGGTGCACTGATGTTTAGCTGCTTTTGTTCATGAATATGTGGTTTTAAATATGGTAAATCCATGTTCTTACTTGAATAAGTTCTCAGATCTTTACTCACTTTTGCTTAAATAATATTGCTGTATTGTCATGTTCTGATATATTGCTGTAGATCTTGTACCAATAGCGATCCTTGTCCTGTTTCCTTGCTTCCTGTCAGTGTGCCATGCCAGTTTGTTCTTTTTGCACAAGCTCACTTGTGTTCTGTCACGTATCACAACACTTTTGGGATGAATGCAAAAGTGCATAGTCTAGAGAAAATAGCTTCATATGAAGTTGTAATATTATAAAAGCATGTGCCAATTAGACCTGGTGTTCTATACAGCATCTGTGAACACAAATGGGCATGGTGAAGTTGGTACTTCAGTCTGTGTTCTTCCTCTTATGTGTTTGTTTAAATGTGGCTAAAGTTGCTTGCTTATTCTTTAGATAATGGAGTGTAAAATAAACCCTAGTCATGTTTGTAGTCATGTTGCTTGTGTCTTGTCCTTGTTCCTTTGTGGATGGATGCATTAGCGTTGTTATAATTTTCAAATCAAGTATGCACCAACTAGCCCAGAAAGTAGCTTTAATGAAGTCACGTTGGTAGTGTCCAATTTATGGCATTCACAAACTCAGCCTGACATGTTAGAGCTACAGTTAGTATCCACAGTCTTGAAAGTGCTTTGTTTTGCTTTTGTAAATAAACTTTATTACAACAGTAGGAAGATACCTATGAAGAAAGGAGTCAGACAAGTGGACACAATCTCTGCAATGCTATTCACTGAGTGCTTGGAAGAAGTATTCAAGCTATTTAACTGGGAAGGTTTAGGAGTAGGGATCGACGGCGAACACCTCAGCAACATTCGGTTTGCCGATGACATTGTTCTATTCAGCAACACTGCGGACGAGTTACAACAAATGATTGAGGACCTTAACAGGGAGAGTGTAAGAGTGGGGCTGAAGATTAATATGCAGAAGACAAAGATAATGATAAGTAATCGGGCAAAGGAACAAGAGTTCAAGATCGCTAGTCAGCCTCTAGAGTCTGTGAAGGTGTACGTCTACCCAGGTCAACTAATCACAGGAAACCCTGACCATGAGAAGAAAATTCACAGAAGAATAAAAATGGGCTGGATCGCATACGGCAGACATTGTGAGCTCCTGACTGGGAGCTTACCATTATCATTGAAAAGGAAAGTATACAATCAGTGCACTTTACGGGTGCTGACATATGGCACAGAGATTTGGAGACTGACAAAGAAGCTTGAGAACAAGTTAAGGACCGTGCAACGAGTGATGGAACGAAGAATGCTAAGTATAACTTTAAGAGACAGAAAGAGAGCAGTTTGGACAAGAGAGCAAACGGGTATAGATGATATTCTAATAGACATTAAGAGAAAAAAATGGCGCTGGGCAGGTCATGTAATGCGCAGATTAGATAACAGTTGGACCATTAGGGTGACAGAATGGGTACCAAGAGAAGGGAAGTGCAGTAGAGGATGGCAGAAGTCTAGGTGGTGCACCAAAATTAGGAAATTTGCGGGTGCTAGTTGGAATCGGTTGGCGCAGGACAGGGGTAATTGGAGATCGCAGGGAGAGGCTTTCGTCCTGCAGTGGACATAAATATAATGATGATGATGATGATGACAGTAATCCTGTTTTGGATATGCATTAAATGTTGCACATCCGTCTCGCAAAATTTGTAAATGTAATTTTGTATTAAAAGAACTGGAGCACACCTGCTACAAAGATGGACTGATACTTTTCTCATGCAACTTCCCCAATGTAGTTTAACAGGCTAAGTAACGCTGCTGTGCTTTGAAAACATGTGCTTTAATTTATGTTGAAACATGTTTAGGATAATATATCTGCATACAAGCTGTAAAAAGTTTTGATAATTGCACAGTTTATACACTTCATTTTTATTTGATAATCTAATATCCCAACTGTGTTTGTTAATCTGTTCACATGGCAGGCAATGCATTCAGGGTTGTATATTCAGTTCATTTTAAAAACATCTCTTCAGGCATGTGGGCACCAGCATGTGTGCTATTTCTAACATGCTTTATCAGTGACTCAATTAGATTTATGTATGTCGTATGATGATCTCTATCTGGGTTTAAAAGACTGATACATCATGCTACTTGGTCTTGTAGGCAGCATAGTGAGATCTATCTGCTGCCTGCCAGTCTGGTAAAGAGTTCTATGGGTCAGGTAGGAATATATATCACTCTTAGAAGGACCCGTACAACCTATACATATTCCTAAGAGACTTGTAGAAATTTCTATCAGTTTTTTTCTTTTTGCTAGGGTACTGATGTTAGGTTTTTAACTAGTGATGGCACTCCAAAGAGACATTAGTGGAGACATTTCCCCACTGGGCACGTGCAGTAGCTAAGCCCAGTTGGGGGGGGGGGGGAGATGTGGACTGGGCGCCGGCTTGCGAGAGCAAGGATGACGTGGCATTGCAGCGGGGCCCTCTCCCCTCACGCAACGCCTGGCGCGCTAGAGCGACGGCAGATGTACCCTTTCACCCGCTCTGCTGCGTAGAGGCACGCTCGCAATGTGGTCACAGACAATGGGATTTGAGGTTCCATTTCGCTGAGAGGACAGACGCTGGCTTTTTTACTCAGTGGGCCATTTGTTTAGTCTGTTTGAACAGAAACGGACCTGCCAGAGTTTGGTTGTTTCATGAGAAAACACACAGTCATCAACAGAAAGTTTAGTTTTCTAAGTTAAGTTCTTTGCGAGATCTAAAATGAGAAAAATCAAGGGCCTAAACACTCAGCATTGTGGCATGCCAGAAGTGACAAAAGACAGATTTGTGAATTGGAGTTGTTAACATACAAATTGTGTTTAGTCATGAAGAAAGCATTCAGTGAATTTTAGTAATTGCATGGGGACCAATATTAAGTTAGCTTATTCAGGAGAAGGAGGCAGTGGCACAAAGTAGCAGAATTTAAAACGCTAAAAGCATCCATTCAACGCAAGAACTAAGTTCAATGGAGGAGATCAAGTTAGTGAACATGACAATATAGTTGTGTTTTTCATGAGAGACAAGGTCTTATGGCAACCATGTTGACATTTGTTGTAGAAGTTTTATGACACAATTTAGGATTATTATGGAGATTGAAATAAATGATGTCACAGGGAGGCTTGGCGATTGAGGCCAGCAATTGTTCCGCCCAAGTGTCTCTCATAATATTACTGCGGTAGATCACCACGTGCATTCTGTTCTAGAAGCTGAAAAGGTAATGCTAACCTGTGTAATGCATCTGTCGAATGCCGACAACAGTATGATGCTGATGCGGTGACAACGATGGCATGATCAACGATGGGATGACAATTCTAGAGTCATCACGATTGAGGCATAACGACTTTGGGATGGAGTGCATGCATGGCAATGACTGCGTATCTACTACACAGCGTGAAGGCGGCAGCATCCGACGGCGTGATATTACAACTAATTTGAAATGACAATGCAATGATGACGACAGATTGAAGACTGTGAATGGTGAACAATGATGCGTCCACTTGGCAACTAAAGAAAAACATGTGAGGACAGCTAAGCATGTCTTATCTGAATTGTGATTGCGAAAGCATTAATGCCCAATTGAACACCGCTGAGCAGTCCTTTGAGTTTTATGCTGCAAGTGATGCACCCTAGAGCTACATTGGGCCTGAGCTAGCAAGCAGCAGCAGCCTGCGGTGCCAACACCGCATGCTACCGACGTGCTGCACGAGCAGAGACCAGGAAACAGCAGTGGCCACCAAGGCCGGCAGGCACGCGTAGCAGCTAAGCCCAGTGGAGGGGGGAGATACGGACCGGGCGGCGGCTTGCGAGAGCAAGGATGACGTGGCGTCGCGGCGACGCCTTATCCCCTCACGCAACACCTGGTGCACTATAGCGACAGCAGGTGTACCCTTTCACCCGCTCTGTTTCATCGAGGCGCGCTCGTGATGTGGTGCAGCCAATGGGATTTGAGGTGCTGTTTCGCTGAGACGACAGACGCTTTTTTGCTCAATGGGCCATTTGACGCTTTCGCGTAAGTAATCGCTACAGAATAATGCCGACGTGGTTATGTTGAGCTCGCGTTCACGCTTCATCTGCACAGACTGCCCTACCTGTGTACTTTTGGTACTGGGGCCAATTCTGTACCATGCAATACACTCAGCCGTGGAGCACCCGCAACGATCACGCGATAGGCAAAAAACGCAGTGCTTTAAACATGCACCCATAGAGTGCCCCAATATTGCAACCAGCCGATCCGCACATAGTGAAGCGTCCGCATGGCCGCGTTTGCCACATGGCTGTGCTATGCGAGTGTGTGGCTGATATATTAATTGAGTAATCGAAAGACTGGTTCCGAATGCATTTACTAACCAATTTGAGTCTGCGGCACTTTTATGTGCTGCTTTGAAAAACTGCGTGTGGTACCGCAGTTCCCGCAGTTGCCCAGTGCATGTGGCGCGTACTCTTGCAGCAGCGCTCGGCGTGTTTCCACTAAGGCAATTTCATTTCAATTCTGCTCGCCACTCATGGCGGTTGTAGCTGCTTATAGTTATACAGTACTTTGGTTATAAAGTACAGTAAGTCTAGGTAATAAATTTTATTTGGATGTGAGGTTTTATTTTGTTAAATCGAGAACTTCATCAAATTGAAACCACTTGATTAGACCACGCAACATGCCATAAAATTGATGCAAGAGCCAAAAATTTTGTTTTTGCCTACGTTCACACTTATTGTAGCAGTTGAGCATGTACTCTACCTTAACGGAAGAAACGATTAAACATTCTTAAAAGCTATATGTCAATGATACTAAAATCACCAGAACTCAATTAGACCTACTATACCCACATTTTCCTTTTTTAATTATGGCAAATCAGGCAAGATATTAGTTGATTCGAGGTTTTCAGTGCTCATGAATGTGACAGTGAAAGTATTGAATGTCATGTAGTGTAATGCAACGACAACAAGGACACAAGAAAAAGCAATACACAGACATAATTAGGCGCTTGTGTCTGTGTTTCATTTCTTCTTGTGTTCTTGTTTTTGCTGCGCTACACTACATGCCGTTCCACGATGATCAACGAACAAGCCCACATTGCCAACCCGTGTAGAGAACAGGAAATTTCGTTATACACTAAAACATTGATATAACAAAGTAGGTCAAATCGGCAATTCGCTTCATTATATAGAAATTTCCTTGTATTGAAATTTGATCTGTTATGCAAATGAGTACAGTCGCCGATCGATTTTTGTTGCACGGAAAGGGGCCATGCAATTTTCCGAATTATTGGGCAATAAAAAAATGCAAGTTTGAATGAGAAAACAATTTTATTTTAACGAATATAGGAGTCAAGCGATGAATGATACGGTTTCATGCCACGTTGATATCTTCACATCAGCGGTACGAATTAAGTGACGCCAAGCTTTCGCGTGCACTCCGCCCCCAAAGCGTCGCCCGGTCGCACTGCGACGACGCTATCATGAAAAGCGCCGGCAGCTGGGAGCGAATGCTTCGTCTGCTTCTCGTTCCAACGGGTCATCAAAACTCAAGATTGCGCAACCTTCAATACTAAACGTGCGGGAAAACAGCTTACATGATGCCACGCCGTCTTGGCATGCCCGCTCTTTCCACACGCAGCAGATTACCTCTAGAGCAGGGTGCGCAGCTGCGTATGCGCTCAGCCGCGCTTACAGCCACGCGCAGTCATGGCCGAGACGCGCGCCAACTCCCCCCCCCCCCCACTCCGCCCCCTCGCGCGCGCTTCATCGCGCGTTAACGCGAGCTCGCTTTCCTTCCCCACTTTGCCATTGCTCGCGTGGGAAGGCCGCACTTATGAAGCCACCATCTTCCTTGTCTCACCCTCGCACACTTTCACTCGTACCTAAAGCACAAGTGCGCGGGCCGCGATAGGATCTGATCGCACTTGGACTTAATTTATGGACGTCAGACTCTGGAGTTTTGCAAGACACGTAGCGCCACCTGCCGTTGCAAAGAGGCAGTAATTGAGTAGTGCGAAGCCCGACTACCTTGCTAAGTTGCCTATGCAGATAGCAACTGCGAAACAACGATTTAACTAGATTTTGGTCCATATTGCGAGTATTTTGTGCATTTAACACCCAGACAGAGAGCTATGAATTTCTACGCTAGTCGGACGCGCCGCCGAAGTGCCATAAAGCGCTTGCTGGCTCACTCACAGAACACCTATACAAACTTAGAGAAGGGAAACTGTACCTTCCACAGTGCTACGGAAATAAGCGTAGCGGTGGCGTCGTGAACTAAAGTATGTGACCACAGGTGGCGCTGTACAACAGGAAACGGAAACGGGGTTTTGCACACGCTTCACCAGGTTTGCACACGCTTTACCAGGTGTTCTGTGGCTTTACTGGGTTTCTGGCTGCTGCGCCTCGATCGTGCTCCCGCCAGTTTAGTTGCTGTGTAGCAAACGTAGCGCCTACATATTTATGTAGGCGCTACGTTTGCCACACAGCAACCAAACTGGCGGGAGCACGATCGAGGCGCAGCAGAATACATGTAGCGCTGAGTCATATCGAGTTAAGGCACTCTCTGAACTGACTTTTAAGGGCATCCCGAGTAGTGCCGCCGCGCTCCAGCTGTTGCATTTCGTGTAGGGCTACTGACAGAATGCGGTTTCCAGATGGCACGATGGCCTCGACTGGAATAAATGCACACGACACCAAAGATTGAGTAAGCCTGAAAATATTTTATTTGCATTTTACAAGTACAACAAAAAGCACACGTCTACGCATCCACACAAACGCGGTTACATAGTCAAAAACATAGTCAAGAAATGGCTCATTAATAAGGGTAGCACAAACGCACAAGAAAGAAGACCTAAGCTACAAAACGTACGGTCGGCTGCTAAGTATAATAATTTCCCTGTCACCGCGTGTCACCGCGTGTCACTTTTATACAGCATCTTTACAGCACTACCAGGCCGGGTAGTTTGGCGGAAAGAACGCAACAGCTTATACGGCCGTCAGCTGCCTCTTCCTTACGGGTGTCATAATTATCCTAATCTCCGCATCAACGTCGTGCAAGTTCGCATACAGGTATCTGTATCTGAACCATATGTACCAGCTTAATACACGTGTAGTGAAATTATGATAACCACTGCGTCTTATCAAACGTATTGGTTTTGCAAATGCGCATTACAGCTGACGGAACGACATACTGTAAGTGAAGCACAAGAGAACAAGGACAAAAGGAGGATACAACACTTGAAGGAATGAAGAATTAGTAGGCATACAGCAAACAAGCGATGACGGAGAACACACAATGATGCATCGGGTGTTCTGCGACATCGGTTTGCGTACTTACGGTGTTATGGAGATCAACGGCATAAAAACGTACCTTCAAGCGTACTCCCTCAACCTCCGCCGCATTCATTATGATAGTCAACGCCTAAACAAAATGAGGCACTATTCTTTGCCAAGAGTAGACCTTCTTACAGCAAGTCTATGTAATGACTCGCAGACGAAACCAGCATGCTTTCGAAAATGTTTTACCGCCGTAGTATTCGAACGCCAACGGCCAGGAAACACATCGATACCAATAGGCTGTCGGCTGTCGGTGGTTGATCGAGCACAAAAACCTTGACGCTATGACTAAAAAGCAGCTTCAACAATCAAATTAAAAGAAAATCAACTGACTATTTGCCTGAGGTAAAAAAGCATCCTTAGACACCTCGATTGTTCATGTCAATGGTTTGTGTAAATTAAAAAATTCAGCATGTTCAGCGCCCCTAGCAGAGAAAGCACAAATTAAACTATTTGACCAAATTACAGTAGCTCCACTTGCGCGCTTACGCTGAAACGCGCCTCGATTGATTTTTCGCCCTTTGTGGCCATTTGTTGAACTTGAGAGTGTGCGGGGCCTGGCTCACTCTTCAGACTGATGGCGGAAGCGACGGCCATCACGATAGCTCCGCGCGCTACGAAGAAACGCCGCAATCGTTGTGTTGTAAATCGCCATGAACGTGAAGGGCAGGATAACAACGTTCAGTTTTACCGATTTCCATTGCGATCGTATGAAGGGGAAAGGCGAGAGCGCTGGATACGGGCCGTTGAACCTGTTGGTTAATCGGATTACTTGCATTCCCCACAACACAGCGGCTCGCATGAGAAAGTGCGACAATTTTGTTATTCTGTAATTTTGTTGCGTGGCCCTGACGGAGGACCGTGGTAACCATGCGAAAACTCAAGCATCTGCAGCCGCCACTTCGTTAGTAACAGAAAAAACAACGTTGCGAACCATCCTGCTTATGTACCATCGATATCTCCACCTTTTAACAGACGTCCGCGTCCGCTTGACTCAACAAGTGGAACGCGGAGATTTGGCATATCAGCTTAACCAAACATTTTGGTTCGTTTATGAATTCAAAATCCTGTTCTAGAGCATCGTCGTATCGCGAGCACATTTCTACTTTCGGTATTTTGCATGTCCTGCGCCGATACGACAAGCACGCTTCGCAATGTACTGAGCCTGCTCGACTGCGTTTTTCAAATGTGAGCAATAAAGTTGCTGTATAGGAGCACTGGATGAGTAATTGCGAGGTAACGCATGTGTGTAAAGAAAAAAATGTCGCGTTTATTTACATTTATTTGTGCGCGCTTGTTGCTCGAAGCGTCTGCGAAAAGTTCAAATTAAGGTACTGAGCGATGCTGTAGCTCCTGCGAGAAAGAAAGATGCAGCGCGTAGGCACTGTAGGAAGCTTACTTTCGTTATGATAGCTGTTTGCTGCCTTGGAAACCGTTTTCTGTCTGCTGCCCTGGAAAAGGCTATTAAAAGATTTACTCTCTGTAAATAATTGCGAGACAAAACATTACGATAAAATACATAAAATGATAGGAGATACTTAAGTCTTGTGTTCAGGACATATTCAATATGAACCAACTTGAAATGCTTAGATTTTTATGCTGATATGCCTATAGACAAACCTGATGCTCTCCGTACTTGCGAGTTGCAGCACGCCGAAATAACACTTGAGACTTTATTTTATATTGTACACGTACTTCGCCCTGCTGAGCTTCCTTTCCGAAGCGTGGATAGGCGGAAGAAGTTTTCCAGGTCCTTGATTTTTAGATAACCGTGCCTCAACACAAACGAAAGAGAAGGGTCCATTGTGGTCTATGCACCTTCGCTTGCGGACAGCTCTTCTTGCACTACCCAGTTAGCGCCCAAGCAACAAAAAGTCCGTGGCAAAAAGTCTGCCGGACGTCTCCGGCCGACTGCAAAACGGTTGGCCCGACTTCGGCAACCAAGGGCGGCCCAGCTTTGGGGATTGACATTGGCCTAACGTCGGCCGATCATCGGAACTCGATGTATGCCCGACCACTGTGGCCGACTTGGCCGTCGGCGTCCCGCGTGTCCCGCGTGCGTCTATTTGTCGTACAAAAATCCCTCACGTGACCTGATCCTAGGTGCCTAGGGACAGCATCATTTAGGGATTCTTGAGAAGGCGCGATGCTGGCGCCGAGCGACGCCGTGCGTGTTCGTCCTCGGCGTGATCGTTCTCTGGACCGCGCGTTGTTCAACATTGCTCATGTAATCGTGCGTGTGTTGCTTGTGTGTTGGTTGTAGGTTCTCTGTTACTTGGCTGAAAGCCGTGAGTAGTGGCGGTGCGGCAGTGCGGCTTTGGCCTCGGTGAGCTCTGGCAGGAGAGGATCTGCGTTGTGTGACCCGTGCTTTCTTGAGAACCCGGCGGTGGTGACGATTGAAATATCGAACTGGCCTAGCGCCTCGGCAGCGAAGTTCTGCGAACCGCGATGTGGCGTCGCCGTGTCCGACTTTGCTTAACGGACATCGAGGGATGTGCTGCTCGCTGCAAGTCATGTAAATGCAACTGCGTCGACCGCCCACTGTTCAGCGCTGAATGTGTGTTTGGTGTGCTGTGCATGAAACGATTGATGCAGCCGTGCAGCGGGGGTGGCGGAGGAGCAGAGTGGCTTAGGGTTTGCGCGTTCACAGAAATGTGCTCCCGTCTTGGTCTCATTAGCGGCTGTCGCGGGATTGTGGTGTGCTAGCTCCTTGCCTAGTATGAAGTTTACGACGCTAACACACAGCATGTTCACGTGTTTCCGCGCTAAATGTCATTTGCATGACGGCCGAGTTGAAAACGAGACATATAGTGTTCTTTGCGTTTGTGTGTTGTAAATTACTTTCTATTGTGGAAGTTCTGGGAGTCTTATTACGCAAGGAGTGCGAACGTAAACATAAACACATATGTGTGTCTGAAATTTTGAATTACCCATAATGCCCTTTACGACTGATAAGTGGGCTACACGGCCTGTGTGAATCAGCTACCGTATGTTGCGACGCTCTTTCGTGTGGTAGAATGATGCATGGTGCGCGTTTATTTCTGTACTGTTGTAAAAACCATTTGTTTATTCACTCAATACAAATGTACAGCTTCTTCGTCGCAGTACAGCTTAGTTGTGCGGCGAAGCATACTAAATGTGGGAGGGGGCCGCTATCAGCCAGCATAGTATGTCCACTTAGGCGACCTCAGAGGCGGCGGGTGCGCGAGTGTATAATTTAAGAAGTCTTATTATGTCCAGTGACAGTGGGAATCATTAACTGTAGCACCAAAGTAGTGGACCACTACCAGAACAAAGGCATGTAGTATGCCCATCTCAATTCTTGTGCTTATGCCAGTCTTCTTTTTTACAGCAATAGCTGCTATGGGCTAACTCCCCTGGTTGTTCCGATGTCTACTGGTGTTGTCACTGGAATTCCCGAATTTGTTGCTAGAATATTGCAAATAAAGTTCTCATTGTGCTGCGAGGATTCAAACATACGATCAAAAGAGTGGCAGTCCACAATTCTACATTTCAGCCACTCTGCTGAAGGTACAATCGTGGTGAATACTGATACCGGAGAGCGTGATCTAGCCAACAGGTGCCTAGATTGGCTAACACCTGCTCAATGTCTGCGTACTGTATATAGAGCTGGCATCCACACCTTCAAGTTCTTACACATGACCTTCCCACTTGTGAAGGCAGTCCTATGTTAAGTTTTCTTCTTGCATGTGATGACAATGATTGAGTGCATCTGCTTCATTAATCTCCTTCTAGTGCTTGGCTTCTCAGATTTACTGGATGGAGCTGTTGGTGTCTTGTTTTCCTCAAGCAAAGCGAGAGGCCTAGCAATGGGTAGCCCAAATATAGATTTGAGAAAACCAAAACAAATTCAGCAGTAAGAAGCTAAAGGGTTGTTTTGGTGTGGATCAGTGGCTAAGTCCGGATATGAAAGAGGAGGAAGAAAAGCCAAGTGTTTGCACTTCAACACTGAGGCACAACTGCCACAAATAAATACGACTCTTATTTTACTTTATTAAGGAGATTACCGACTTGCATTGGCAAGTGTTCACTTGAACAAACACTGCATGAAGTAAGCTTCCTGCGCATATTTCACCAGCTACTGCATCATTGTTTCACATTATGAGTGAAATTGCAATTTTCTTTATGCCACAACTTGCCCAATTTTGTGTTTTGCAGTAGGATGTTAGCAGTGCTATTAAGGCACTTAAATACTCATGAATAGTAGTACAGAGAAAATAAAGTAAGAAAGCAGTGGCTTTTTCTGCGTAGACTATGCATACACCTGGTGTTCTTATGGTCATTTTTTCCCTATCCGCTAAACCATTCTAAACAAGAAAAGTTTATACACAATTGGTTTATACACAGACCACAACTAAACCACAGGTATCGTTGGTAAGCAAAGTATATTTATTCGGTGACATTTTCTGCAGCCCTGTTATTGGGCTTTCCTTCCTTCCTTTTCAGCTGTGCAGGTTCATTAAGAAGTGATGATACAGTTTGACAATTTTAATCGTTGAAAGACTTAGCGAAACCTTTTTCGGGTTGTTTTTTCTTGGTTTCAGACTCTTCACATTGCATTTTAAGGCGTGTTTTCTGTGTTTGTTGCTTTTTCTTTACGGGTAGGGCATGTCAACATATTTTACACCATTTCGAGTATGTGGTACCATAGACCGTTCTTAGATGGAGTCTTGCCCTTTCATTCTGTACAATATGATGTCGGTTTTTTGTGTCCAAGGCCGTTTTACAGCGTGATTGTAGCATTTTGCTAAGTTTTGCCTCTGTCACCCAAGCTTGAAAGATTGCTACCCACTGGTGGTGGCATGACACATGTCGCGTTTCTTCTTCAATAAAAGGAAGTCTATCACTTATCCTGTGCACTGGTTGTCTTTTGTGTCTTTGAATTGCAATTTGTTGCCTATATTTGCTGTTTTGTTGCATTTCAGATTAGGAATGGCTATCATAATTGACATTTAACCATATTGCACACAATGTGGATATGTAATTGCAATATATGGCCACCATAAATATAATAGAAGTTAATAATTCAAGAATAGTGCCTTTGCATGGTGGTGCAGCCATGAATTGTGGCTATAAGGTACCAGTGCTGCAGATAGCACTGCTTGTGCAGAATGTAGTTCAACGCTACTACTTTCAAACATCATTGTTTTTATCTGCATTTGTATAGCTCCAGTTTCTGTGAACAACACACATCTAGTGGAAGAGTGGCTTGCACCTGCAGTTGGGTCCAATGAATAGCCAAATTTCTGCCTGTTTTCATGTTATTAGCATATTAGTAAAGGCAGTCGTTTTTATAGTAGCCTGTTTGCCCAGTGTAGAAGCCGCTGCAGGGTCAGGATCTCATACACATCTTCAGCTTTGCAGGGGACACAGCATCTGGCACATAGTTTGTCACAGGCCATGTATTCGGGGCAAGTTGAGTTCACTCACTAGCAAAGGGAGAACCAAGCTTCTCGGATATGAAGTAAACCGCCTGTATACTCAGTGGCCTTCATTTCGTGTGACATATGTGGTTATAGCGACCCTTGTTTTAAGCACTTCTTGTACAGCAGCGGTCGTTTGCTTTTGAAACACTCAGGATAGCTTTCAGCAAGCTGGACAGGAATAACACTGAAAAACCAGCAGATATTAATTGTCACACTTATCATGCGAAGCTTCGTACAGTATGATGAGGGCGTAAATAAATGAGGGTGTTCCTCAAGGCCTTGTAGCACATGTCACGAGTTTGGAGCAACATGATGTATAGCACTTTTTTGATCGCATGCTTTTAGCAGGTGTGGCCATGGTTGAAGTGCAGTGCAAGGTCAAGAAAACAGATATCTATGAGCAGCACCCTGGTAAAGGAGACTCTAGGAAAACTAGTGGGAAGCCTGTTGAACATCTGGTTGACCCACTTGCTGGCTCCATCAGGCAAAGTATGATAAAGAAAAGGGAGTCATCAACACATCAGAAGGTTTTTACATATAAACACTGCTAAGGTCATAACATGCCAACAAGTCTTAGTGCGCAGGCTATGCACGACCAACTACATATGCCTTCTGTTCGGACATTGCTCATTGTAACTAACAAGGATGGAGTGGACAAAAAAAGAACAGCAGCTCCATTAATTTGGTTTCACTGGTATCAACAGTGTTTTGTAAGTGTACATTGCCATACTCCCCAATGCCTTCTTGGGTGACATCAGCAAGGACCAGCTTGAGGCAAGGGGTTAATAGACGTCCTTACAAGCTAAAAATGCATGCATGCATGGAGAGCACATTGTGTCCAAAAAGTAGGCACATCACAGGGGCTCTGGAGAAGGAACAGGTTATTAACAGTGGGCAAAGACAAGCTACTAAACACCCAACACTGTTGCCATGTAACAACCTCTGAAACAATCCCTCTTAAAGAGGAAATCATCTTTGTGTATCCATAAAGAGGGCAGATGGGCAAAGCCCCTTCAGTAATGCTGCCAGCTTCAAAAGCCCATTTTTGCACATCCTGAATGCTTCCTTCTCAAGACTTTGCTGGGTACAAGCATTCTACTGTCCAAAAGCTCTCATTGAGAGCACTGTTGGTTTGGTGGCAATAAAGTTCAGAAGCAATTGCAACAAACCTCCCTTCCTAGTTGGCCTGGATGCTCACGGTGCTTATGAAGCAGCACCATGAGGCAAGCAAGGTGAACCGATGCCTCCAAGCCCTTGTTCGTTTATCACACTGTTCTGTTAGTAACAACCATGAGACTTAAAACCAACAAGCTCAAGCTCAGCACTCGCATGGTTACTGCGGAGGATCCATAAAAAGCACAAAAACAGAAAGAAAACTCAAGGGAAAGGATAAAGCACCATTTAACACTTAGTATTGCTACAGCCCACCCCCTTCTTTTATTTTGTCTGGTCGTGCTACATCTTTTTACTATATATAGGCATGAACTTAGGTGATATTCCCAATCAGTGTCCAATTTTTATATACACTATGTGCTGGTTCAAAGAGGTATGAAACACTGCAATGGAAGCTTCAAGTAGAAAAGGTGCCTGGAAGAAAAAAAAAGCTGTGCTGCAACCATCTCGGCAACATCTTGTCCCTTTAATAAAAATTGTGCTTCCATATTAACTTGAGCCTTCCAGTTTAGAGTAAAGTACCAGTGCACTTATGAACAATGAATCAATTCTCAATGAGCATGTGCAGTCCAGCCAAAAGCAGGGGCAAGAATCCACATTGTGCTCCTGCATTGAAGGTGAATAACACGTACCATAATGGCGAATGTGCTTTAGTAAGCTTCCCTGCAATATGAATTTGTGATGTACAAAGAATTGTCAATGAAGCTTACCACGAGCACAGATGCACTTGCAAATTAGGTCACAATTGAAAATAATGAGCACAGTGTAAACCTATGTGCCCTTTCCACTCTTAGTATGCTTTACTGCATGACGCTAATTTTCACCCCTGTATTGCGGTGTAGCAAGCTACAATAGAAACTTTGCATAATTAGGCTTTTTAGGATTATCTTTCTCGCAATACACTAATATATCGCGGTGAAGCCTAAGCAATGTACGGTGAAGCATACTAAAAGTGAAAAGGGGCCACTGTCACTGGACATAATAAGAGTTCTTCAATCATACGCTCGCGAACCCGCCGCCTCTCAGGTCGCCTAAGTGGACATACTATGCTGGCTGATAGTGGCCCCCTCCCACTTTTAGTATGCTTCACCGCGTAACTAAAATGTACTGCGGCGAAGAAGCCGTACATTTGTATTGAGTGAATAAACAAATGGTTTTTACAACAGTACAGAAATAAACGCGCACCATGCATCAGTCTACCACACGTAAGAGTGTCGCAACATACGGTAGCTGATTCACACAGGCCGTGTAGCCCACTTATCAGTCGTAAAGGGTATTATAAGTAATTCAAAATTTTAGACACACATATGTGTTTATGTTTACATTCGCACTCCTTGCGTAATAAGACTTCCAGAACTTCCACAATAGAAAGTAATCTTATATGTCTCTTTTTCAACTCGGCCGTCATGCAAATGACATATAGCGCGGAAAAACGTGAACATGCTGTGTGTTAGCGTCGTAAACTTCATACTAGGCAAGGAGCTAGCACACGACAGTCCCGCGACAGGCGCTAATGAGACCAAGACGGGACATGTCTGTGAACGCGCAAACGGAGCCCCTAAGCCACTCTGCTCCTCTGCCACCCCCGCTGCACGGCTGCACTACTCGTTTCAAGCACAGCACACCAAACACACATTCAGCGCTGAACAGTGGGCGGTCGACGCAGTTGCATTTACATGACTTGCAGCGAGCAGCACATCCCTCGATGTCCGTTAAGCAAAGTCGGACACGGCGACGCCACATAGCGGTTCGCAGAACTTCGCTGCCGAGGCGCTAGGCAACTTCGATATTTCAATTGTCACCACCGCCGGGTTCTCAAGAAAGCACGGGTCACACAACGTAGATTCTGTAGTGCCAGAGCTCATCGAGGCCAAAGCCGCACTGCCGCACCGCCACTACTCACGGCTTTCCGCCAAGTAACACAGAACCTATAACCAACACACAAGCAACGCACGCACGATCACATGAGCAATGTTGAACAACGCGCGGTCCAGAGAACGATCACGCCGAGGACGAACTCGCCACGGCGTCGCTCGGCGCCAGCATCGCGCCTTCTCAAAAATCCCTAAATGATGCTGTCCCTAGGCACCTAGGATCAGGCCACGTGAGGGATTTTTGTACGACAAATAGACGCACGCGGCGTCCCATACGAGGGCCTACCAAGGTTTTAGGTACGTAGTGAGTCGGCCAGCCGTAAGGCCATTCTATTTGGCCAACGCAGCCGACCACATGCCACGCGCGGGCAAGCCATGGCCCTGACGGCAATAATGGTCGGCATTGCATCGGCCCGGTGCTGAAAGCCGACGTTGCTTTTGACGCTCCAAAATATCGTAGCATTTGCATCATGCACTTACAACAGCATGCGCATCATGCATCATGCTTGTGTGGTGGCCGGCATAGAAGTACCACACGAAAGCGAACACTTTTTTGTACTTTTCATGCCACATAAATGCCAGGCAAAATATTTTTATACAGGTGTTTATTTCTTGTATTTGTCTTGGATTGTACACCCACGCGTTCACAAAAGTTTCAAACGCTAGTTGATGGTAGGCTTGAAGCGGGGTCACGACGCCTTCTCTCGTTCCGGCCTCCATCCCTGTCAGCTGCTCCGACTAACCAGCGTTTCGTGACTCCAGCCACTGAAGCCAGTGAAGCGTCTGGGAAGGTGCTCCTCACAGATGCTGCAATAACGCGGCACACATAAGAAAGCTGCCCCCGCTTTATAGTTCAGTTGGTTAGTCGCATTCCATTTGAAGAAGCGAAACAATCAAAAAGATCATAAGCCAGATAAAGAAACGATAAAGCAATATTAGGGACGTGCAAATCAGTATCGAAGCTGTCAGGAAGAGTGGCTGGACGACACAAATCGTGTAAGTACCGGATAGTTGATAATTCTTAACAAACAGATCTCAGTTCGTTACAGTTAACAACCGCGCATCTAACCACCTACCAGTGACTTCCGGTGTACCGCAAGGATCTGTTCTTGGACCCCTACTCTTCTTAATATACATTAATGACCTACCCCTGCACGTGTCTTGCAACGTTCGTTTGTTCGCAGACGACTGCGTCATTTATCGAACAATTACTAGCACATCTAATCAAGACTTACTTCAGGAGGACATTAACTGTTTACAGCAATGGTGCGACCGGTGGTTAATGGAACTTAATCCTAAGAAATGCAACTTGATGGTATTTTCTCGTCGGCGCGACTCATTTCCTTACCAATACACAATTAATAACATTCCCGTGTGTGCTGCGCAGTCTTACAAGTACCTAGGTGTTACTATATCTAACGACTTATCCTGGCGAACACACGTCAGTAACATCATTTCATCTGCTAACAAATCGCTGGGTTTTCTCAAGCGTCATCTAAAACGCGCCCCCAAACCTGTTAAACTACTGGCCTACCAGTCAATAGTCCGACCGAAATTGGATTATGCATCCGCCATATGGAATCCGCACCAAACATCTCTCATTAACGCACTCGAAGCCGTTCAAAACCGTGCCACAAGGTTCATCCATTCTAATTATTCATATGACGTGAGCATATCTTACTTAAAGAAAGAATTGAATTTACTTCCCCTTTGTACGCGCCGGCGCACTGGAACCCTTTCACTTTTCCATAAGTTTTATCACAGCTCGCTTAATCAACCACCCTATATCCTCCCCGCAGCCCGAACATCTCATCGCACACGCCACACTTTTCAAGTGGGCCGCCCTCGCATGCGCACTGTTACCTTTTCCGCCTCATTCTTTTGCCATGCCGCTACAGATTGGAACAATCTGCCCCACCAAATCTCCAACATCACTTGCCCTTCTACGTTCATGGAGAGTGTCACTGCGCACTTTTCACAGTGGAAATGACTTGTGCTAATAGACTTATATGCTCGTGCAACTTTATTTTGTATTACATAGTTCTATGTATTTGCGCTGACGTATGTAACCCTTTAGCACATGCAGTTTTTTTTCTTGTTGTTTACGTGTTCACTTATGTATTATGCAAATTATGTACTAATGTATTCCCACCCCTTATGTAATACCCCTATCAAGGGGTCTTTAAGGTAATAAAATGAAATGAAATGAAATAATTTATATGTCTTTAGCAATAGGGGGAACTGAACACGGAACCATAACAAAACACGCATACACAGTGGCTACTGTGTCTATATAGGTAGCGCGGCTATTTACACAACGATCGGTCTTGTTGCTTCCCGTGAGCACCGCATGAAACAGCCAAGTTGAAACGCTGAGACAAAGAACGCGCCGGAGCCTGGAGCGCCAAGCGGCACAAGGAGGTGAATAGGTAAATGTCTGGAGAGGCAAGAGGGGAAGTTTATGGCATGATACATATACTTGCTGACATGATGGCAACGATGATAGGTCTATGTTTTGCAGAAAACAGTTTGCATACATGGGTTAAAGCAGAAACAGCATATACAGCATATATTATATGGTGAAGTAAAACAAACTTCTCAAAAGCAGTGACAAAATATGGACGCCGCAAGTAGAACTCACTTATTACGGCATTATTTTATTAAAGAAAGTGCTAATACTGGACGCAGCAAGATGCAATAAGCAGCAGCTTGTTTGAATGAAGAAAAAAAAAACGAAGCATGCAGTTGGTACCGATGTTCGCAACGTGAACAAGAAAGCTGATTGTTATGCCAATTTCTTACTTAGAATGAGATTCGTGATGGCCGGGAGCTTCACGAAGGCGTGCTTCCTCCCTGCGACCCTTTCCAGCTGAACTGCAGTGCAGCTTCATTTGTAAGTGTGCCCTGCAGAAGAGTGCGCACGGCATGACCGGTGTCCGTTCCTCCGTATCTGGAAAAAAAGTTCACCTGCACGAACCAGCGCATGTAGAGTTAAACCAGACATCCAAATACGTGGTTATCGTGGTCTGTAAAAAATAATGGTCAGGATAAGAAATATGATCGCTCTCGTTTTAAATGTTTTAACCACATAAAACAAATATACCTAGAAACAACGTTCTATGACAGAATGGCATATGGCTGCGGTATTGTATGAATGACAAAATGAAAATTAGCCAAATATTAAACATGAATACATAGTTTCTCTAAAAAGAAAACACAGCATGTCACTCACCATCTGTTCCATGCGGGAATCTGAAGCTAAATATTCCTCTAAGATACGCTTTAGAGCCGCCCAAGGAAACATGAGGACAGGAAGGATGGATTTACTGGCTTGGCTCAGAATATCATTAAAAAAAAAACATCCAGGCAGCGCGATAAATGAATACAACACATAGTTGCACAAACAAAATAGCACGCAGACTGCCACGAGACAAATGTATAGGTATACATAACGTCGAGACCGCGGTGACGAAGCATTACACGTAAACTACGAAAATGCAACAACAGAAAAATTGAGGAACAACTTACATATGGGCTATCCGCAGGGTTTCACATACGCGGCTTCTTGTCTGATGTTCCTAGATCTACTCTAGTCCACATGCGGAGATGTGCCACACACAATCCATTCTTACCTGCAATGCACCAGACGTATATCGTACAGGCATTTACAGTTTTGTTTTTTCATCTGTGGGAAGGAACGAAAGCAACTTCTAATTAATTATGACTTTTCCGCAATGACAACCAGACAAGCGTCTCACCTGATTTCTTCCCGAATGGTGGTAACAGTTCCGAGCGTAGCAGGTCATTCGCACACTGTGCTTCAATTTAAGCAGTGTCGTTCCAGTGTTTCCTAGAGAAAAATTAAGGAAGATACAAGACGAAAAAATAATATTAGAAATATATACATGAAAGTACGTCTCACATTTCCCTGTCCCAACTCTCGAACGCTTGATCCGTTCTCATATAAAGCCTTTTTTTTCTTCCTGTCAGAAAAAATAAGCCCAAAAAACAAGGAGTTTATCATACGTTGCAAAACCATTTACGCAATACAAAGCGATTTTGTTCCCATGAAAAAGACAGTCATGCATTACACAACGTGAAATTAAAATGCCACTCACGAGTACGCATATCTTGAACGGCGAGATACGGTGGCTTCACTGCATGGAAAGGGCTTGCGCTTTTCTTGTCCATGTCACTTTTGTGTAGTTTGCGTTTATATGCGCAGTCCATGATAACAGAAATGCACCAACTAGTCTACCAAGAGACGCGGAACGAGCTGGCATCCAGAGCTAGCATTTGGCGGCAACTCACGCAACTGCTTGCGCCCCCGCGCCATTTGGCGGGAACTCGCCTGCGCCCCTGCGAGCAGCCGGCGTTGAGCGTGACGAAGAAAAAATAGACAGCAAGGAAAATCCCGCTTCGCTTTCTCGCCCCGTCCTCGCTGGTGGGAGCTGATGCCGACTGAAAGAATCGCCCGTCCCTGCTTTCCAAGAACCGCTTCATTCCTTCTGGGAGAGGGAGATGCGACAGCGCAATACGACCTCGGTTCCCCACACTTTTCCTTTTTTTTCTTTTTTGTCAGGCGCTTCCTGTGAGCGCGTCGCCGTTTCCTTTTGGTGTGTGTGCTGTGCACGTGCGTGCGTGCGTGCGTGTGTGTAATATTTTCCAGGGATTGGTAGCTCTATACGAATATGTATATAGCTTATGTAAACAATAATTTTGACCTCTTCAATGCGTCGAACAGTACTTTGGGTAAAGCAATGAAGGGGGCTAGTTGGTGAACGTTCATGGTTATATTGCGCTCAGTTTTACAAACACGATATTAAGGAAGGGCAGGACGTGGACGGATGTAGCGCAAACTACCAACTGTTTAATACTGTTAAAGAACGCGCTTATATACAAGGAGATATGGAGCGGGGGGGGGGGGAGGGGTTACATATAAGATATGACAAGGTGACGACGTGTGATCATAGTTCGGGTCAGGCATACATTGTTCACATGCACCCGTTCGCCCTGGCAAACTCGACCTCAGCTTTGATAAGCGCGATGGACGGAGTGCTTACGCACATCTCTTTTTCTTTAGCTATCGCAAGCGCCTCCCATATTTCTCGCTCCGTTTTTGTTTTTGATGTTCCAATGACTGTGGTGCTTTCTATTAGCGGGGAGCATTTGCATTGTTTGCAATGTGCGGCCAAGTTGCTAGGTGCTGTCAGAAGCTGACACGTGTATTTGTGCTCCCGTAACCTATCATTTAGACAACGTCCAGTTTGCCCAATGTATACTTTCCCGCAATCTAGTGGGATTTGGTAAACAACTGAAGTAGCGCATTCCACGTACTTTTTCGCGTGCTTAGTCTGACAGACCGTAGCACTAGGGTTGGCCTCTTTGGATCCGGCGTTCACCCTCTTGCACATGCCTTTTAGTTTTTGCGGGGCGGAGCAATGATCAGGTATTTCTACAACTTGGCAGAGTTGCATGCCGAAAGCTTGTAAAAAGGCTCATTCAAGAGCCTCCCTAGAAGAGAAAAGCGTAAGCCTCAAGGAAGCGGTGCTGTCAACCTATCCGGTCGAAACATCCCAGATTATGTGCAACAGACCCTAAATAAGGGACCAAAATACGCAATTGAACCTCCAGTAACGGCAGTACAGTTCCTGGCCATGGTACGCTCAGTCGCGGAAAGAACCCCTGAGCCAGAAAAAGTGACTTGCATCCAAGAAGTTTTGACGGGAGTGTCAAAAAAGAGCCTAGTAGAAAAACCCAAACCTGCAGGAACAAGCAGAGTGACTAGGTACCTCAAGAAAGAAAATCTAAAACTGCTACTCTCAGACAAAACAGGCGTGTTTGTCGTGATGAACGCTCCTGAATACGAAAAATCCGCCCAAGAAGCGATCCGTAAGAATTTCGCAATAAGCGACATTACGTACAAAGCAATTGCAAAACTGAAAAATGAAGCAAGCAAAACATGTGAAAGCATGGGCTTGACAAGATTGGCAAAGCGCGTGAAAGAGAGCAAAGAACTCACTCTGAAGCCATTTTTCACGGTAAAAACCCACAAAGAGGGAATTCCTTTTAGGACGATTATTGAAGATCGCGGAACATGGCAAAGATGCATCGCGGACTACCTTCAGGCCTGCTTGAACTCTTTACCCTTCGACGACCCGTTTTTGATCCGCAACTCTGACGAAGTTATTGCAACACTAAAGAGTAGTCCGCCGACGTCTTGTTTTTCAATCGACCTGAAGGACCTGTTCTACAGTGTCCCGAGGCAAGCGGTGGTACAAGCAGTAGAAGAAGCCATCGACACGTTGGGCTACACCAAATTTCAGGACGTGTGCAAGAGCAGTATTTCTAGTTTTGTGAACTTGTTAAAACTGTATCTACATGGTGCGTTTATCGAATATGGTGACAGTGTGTATGAGCAGAAGGATGGCATCGCTATTGGTTCTTGTATAGCCCCCGTGCTTTCCGACTTATTTTTGAGTGTGGGAGACAGGAAACTTGCCGCCTTGTTTGGAGAAACGAACATAACTACCTGTTTCAGATATGTTGACGATTATTTGGTGTGCATGAAAGAAAACCAAACCGATCCATTTAGCGTAGAAACTGTCATCAGCATGTTCAAAAAAGCGCATGAAGGTTTAGAGTTCACGTACGAGACTCCTACCGAAGGCCGATTGCAGTACCTTGATATAAACATTAGGATCAGAGGCTGCCACATCTGCTGGTGCTACAAAACTAGAGGAGAAAAAGAAATCCTGAGGTATGACTCTGGCCATTCTAAAATCATAAAAAGAGGCATCGCCAAGGCTTGCATCAGTCAAGCAATTGAAAAATCATGCCACCATGCCGTGAGGGAGAGCATCGATTTGCAAGTAAGTCGCTTGAGAAACAGTGGGTACCCGAACAGCATGGTGGTGCAAATCTGTGAAAACTTGTTGCCCGAAATCAGAGCCAACAGGAAAAGGCAGAAAACACAGCAAAAATTGAAAAAACGCGTGGTGTTGCCTTACATCCATGGCTTGTCACATCGGATAAAAAAGACAGCCCAACGCCATGATGTTCAAGTTCTGTTCTCCGCCCCGCAAAAACTAAAAGGCATGTGCAAGAGGGTGAACGCCGGATCCAAAGAGGCCAACCCTAGTGCTACGGTCTGTCAGACTAAGCACGCGAAAAAGTACGTGGAATGCGCTACTTCAATTGTTTACCAAATCCCACTAGATTGCGGGAAAGTATACATTGGGCAAACTGGACGTTGTCTAAATGATAGGTTACGGGAGCACAAATACACGTGTCAGCTTCTGACAGCACCTAGCAACTTGGCCGCACATTGCAAGCAATGCAAATGCTCCCCGCTAATAGAAAGCACCACAGTCATTGGAACATCAAAAACAAAAACGGAGCGAGAAATATGGGAGGCGCTTGCGATAGCTAAAGAAAAAGAGATGTGCGTAAGCACTCCGTCCATCGCGCTTATCAAAGCTGAGGTCGAGTTTGCCAGGGCGAACGGGTGCATGTGAACAATGTATGCCTGACCCAAACTATGATCACACGTCGTCACCTTGTCATATCTTATATGTAACCCCTCCCCCCCCCGCTCCATATCTCCTTGTATATAAGCGCGTTCTTTAACAGTATTAAACAGTTGGTAGTTTGCGCTACATCCGTCCACGTCCTGCCCTTCCTTAATATCGTGTTTGTAAAACTGAGCGCAATATAACCATGAAGTACTTTGGGTGCTATGCACGTTAGCATGTAGGTTCTGTTTCATTTTTTGGGAGTATTGTATAGATATTGTATAATCTTGTTTTGTTTCCTTTTGTACTTGTTCAT
Source organism: Dermacentor andersoni (assembly GCF_023375885.2). Classification (NCBI taxonomy): domain Eukaryota; kingdom Metazoa; phylum Arthropoda; class Arachnida; order Ixodida; family Ixodidae; genus Dermacentor; species Dermacentor andersoni. The sequence continues at coordinate 213,850,338 of NC_092816.1, forward strand.
TATTGTATACCTGTTATTACCGTGTGCAATTGTCTTTGTTTTAAAAGTCTCGCTGTAAAGGCTCTGCCAAGCGAAAGGGGGCTGCGGCTTTGTCAATCTGTATCTGACAGCTTTTTCTGCGCCTCCGCTGTCTGTACCTTTACAAGGCAGAAATAAATAATGTGAATTTTAATAAGTATTTATCGTCAAAGCATCACGTCTATATGTGCACGAAGTTCGTTAGGTGCATGCATGCATACACAATCAATGCGAAAATGGTAGATATGCTTCACAGGAGATGGCGCTTGAAAAAACACTCATGATATACCATGAATTTATTAATTCTTAACTGCTTGATTGTTGAACGTCATTAGTTAATTGAGCAAAAATTGGAAGAATTTGATCTAACTCTAGTTCTTCCCAATCAAATCCACGTCGACAGCAGAAATGCTCCATTTTATTTACATTTATTGGCATGCAGCCTTAATTATTCTTAGATGAATCGACAATAGCTACAAAAATTGCAGATTTTGACATCTCTTCACAATTCGGCTTCGTATAATCGCTTCTTTCACCCTCCCCAGTGAAAACATCTAACTGAAATGTTTCCCTTATAGAACTGTACAGTCCACGAATCGCCTGCGCTTAGATCGTTTGACGATTTTTGCTGTGCTGCGACAGGGCCGTTTACAATTAACGCGCCGTTCGCGAACAGTTTTGTTTGACTCTTTCCGCAGTTCGGATGACTATTACGAGAACTGTCTAATGCAATATCCACTTGATTAAATTTCGTTCCCCGTTAAATAGTTATTTTCTCGGTAGTTTAACTACAAAAGAAGAAAGCAATAATGAACGACACAATAGTGTTTTTGAAGTAGTGAAATATTGTGATTTTTGGTAAAGCAAATGTAATACTTACGCGATATGTCTTCTTCTTGCGACTTGCACACTGATCTCCGCGTACTCTTGCTCTCATACTAGTGGTCGTTGCATGCGCACCCGCATATATGGCGAAAATAAATGTGATTCTGATTTCATTATTCACTCTAATTACTAGAGTTCGATCAGTTCAGAATAAAACACAGAACCATCCTTTAGCCGGAAGGTGATCTAACTGCCAGATGAACTGTCACTGACGTCTGTATGTGATGGTTGCTGTTTTTCCCCGTGTGATGAACCGCCGTCATCGGTTTTGTACAGCTGGTATATATTCCGTCATTATATATATTCGTCCGTCAACATTTGTTACGCTAAAGCAACAACAACAAAAAATTGCTGCCTCTCACTTCTTCAAAGCACTGCGCAGCCTGTCGGAACGCACTGGCGCGTGCGAACGCATGGCCTGAAGGCTCAATTTCAAAGTGTTGTTCAATTGTTGCCTGAACCACTCAACCACTCGTGAAGACCTTTCGTGCCACGTTACTTTATTATGCTAGCTTTTCTTGTGACCGATGACAAGAAATTAAATTTAGCGGCCTCTGCAAGACTAAGCTGCATCAACACAGCTTCTTAAATATACAAATTGGCTCAGCGGCTGTCGGACAGGGTGCATGGTCCCTTGTGGCACGTCACTAAAAAAACAATTAAACGCTTAGCGTATATACACAAAATGACGCGACCACTAATATAACATGAGAGGGGACTTTCGGTCTCACAAAAAAAACTATATATATATATATATATATATATATATATACATATATATATATATATATATATATATTACACGAAGTGATGCCGCAAGGAAACAGGAAACGAAGTATAAAAGCGGGTGCTCGCAAAGCGCAATTTATTCCTCGTTACTGCGAACTGCCGTCGCAAAATGCCGTGAAAGGACGAGTGCCTGCACAATTAGTCGTTGTTACTGCTGACTTCTTTGTCACTGTCGGCGATGACGGTTTCTGCCCCCCATGCGACCAAAGTTATTCGGTAGGCAGCACTTCAGAAATACCCGTAATAGAATCGAATACGGCGAAGGCACTGTGCGAGGATTCTACGGGCGACTTCGAAGGCCGCTCGCTTGGCGCGCCTGCACATCGCCGCCGATCGTCTCGCACAAGGTTTCGATTAATACGCCGTAACCATGTTGATGCGGCACTAAGAGCGTTTTAAACCGGGGGGTGAAGGCGGCGCGAAATGAACAGTGAGAACTCCCAGCTCGCGCGCTCTTGCGCACGGTGAAATTTCAGCGTTAGATAAAGTAAAAGAAAAATAGCACACGTTATGTTCATGTCACGAACCCGAATATAATGCGAGGCGCGTTCCAAGGCTCGAAATTTCGGGGGGAAAACTCGCGCTATATTCGTGCAAATATTAAGTGCGTATCTCTCGTGTGTCGCCTCTTCTCTGGCTCACGCTGGCAGCAGCAAGTAAAGAACACCTCCTTTTATAGTAATGTTATTTCATTATTTCACTGGTCAACTTACACCAGCATTCAGGCACTCCAGCTACGTGTGTCTTTGTGTGTGGTTGTACCCATTCGCTACATTATGTCATTAATTACAAATACTCATTTAGGCGTAAACCTCGTTTATGCAACATGGTATATGTCTTTGTCAATTAGACGTCATTTCGGACGTTCGGTGGTCTCGATTTGTCACGTAAGTGCACCATAGCCCCATATAAAAACCAGAAAACATGTATATTCGAACGCGGAAACCGAAAGTTCGATCAGGTCAAACGACAGTTTTTTTTTTTTTTTTTCATATATGTGCCAGCTAGAAGAAGTGCGAAATATCTACCGGACGTTCATATGTAAAATATCCACAATGAGACTTCCGACGGGTACGATTTCGTATACTGAGGCAGTACATGCCTGAGTCATATATCGTAATGACGAAGCTTTATTTTAGATGAGAGCTATAGGTTACGCGGCCGCCTGCATGCAACGCGCAGTCTGCCATTTGGGAAGTGGTGCCATTGTCGAGAAGGCCCTTCCTCTTGCGCAAGAGCGATAAATGAAAGCGCTATACGTGAAAACGTATAACGTTGACAGCAGCAACTGATGGACAAGAAAAAAGAAACCTATATAATATTGCCTAATGTAAGCCGTTACATGTTTTCAGCCAGAAGCTTATAACTATATTAGGCAAAGCTGTATAGGTAAAACTATACTGATTAAAAAAAATATTACAATTAAACTGTACATTTGTTGCGACGCACTATAGCGTATGCATCCATGTTAATTCTACCGCATGCAAGTGCTTTTGTGGTGCTGCCTTGGGTGCGTTTCTGAATTTCTCATCTTGGGCTCAGATAGATCGCACCGTTTATTCAAAATTTATTGACAACAGACACCGTTGGCTTCTCGGCCGCAAGCGCAGCCAGCGACCGAAAAGAAAGGTTTCCCGCGCTTCTCTGCCTGCCTCCCTGGTTGCGCACGTTTTGTATTTTTCTTTCTTCTTTTTTTCTTTCCCCTCCTAGCTCCATACTGCGGTTACTCGGCCACGCTACTCGGCCTTGGGCTCGGTCCTCCCTTCTTGCCCGCATTCTTCCCCGCCTTTGGACTATTTTCCTTAACTTTTTTTCCCTTAGTCCGAGTCGCCAGAGGCTAAATCAGCTTGTCGTTGGAAGTAGGCATGCGCGTTTACATTGCTTGTTCGTTCGCGCTCAAATTTCGCAATGAGGTTGCATTCTTCCTTCTTGCATTTTTCACAGAGTGTTTAATTAGTATCTCTGCTTTCCACGGTTCATGCGAAAAAGACACCTCCTACCCAGTCGAACCGAACCAACTGCGAACGAACCAGTTTAAAAGCAATGCAAAGCGTTTCACCAATGCGGAGAAACAAAAAATGCCGCTTTTAGCGAAACGTGAGTTGAAACCAAGCAGCAGCACGAGCATACTCATAAAAAAATATTTTAAGAAAAGGTCCAGAGTTGGTCTGGTGCTTCGGCAGTGTGCATCAGTTGTGGCAGCATGCAAATGCTTGTTATTATTGTAGTTATCTACTTAGTGTAATAAATTTTATGCTGTCTAACAACAACAAAAAAAAACGTGGAGCCAAAGTTCAGTCGGCAACTAAAGCCGGCCCGATGCATTGCCGGCTTGTCGCACCGACGAGCGTTCGACGCGCTCGGCGTTCAGTCGTGCTCTGACGGAGGCCCAGCCCGCGCGGCCGGCCGCATGCCGATGTAGCTGGAAGGAGACGTCGGGCCGACTGTTTTCGGAAGTCGGGTGGCCAGTGAAGCCGGCTGCCGACTATTTCCCAACAATCGGCCAAACGTTGGCAGTCGGCTAGGGTTGCTTGGGCGCCAAGGCTGCGATGGGGGCGCTGGAGACGGGTTTTTCCGCAGCGCCGCCTGGGCAGAGTCTGAGGTCTATACGGAACATGATGCGGCTTCAAGCTGTTATTCTTGTCGCGCTGCACGCAGTTTGAGAGGTACGTTTGCAAGCAGCCGCTTGTAATTCAATCATTTGACTATCTGCGTCCGCGGAAGTTACCATTGATTGTCTTGGCACTCCTCTGCGGCAGAAGCGAAATTTCGTTATATTGAAATTGCACACAAACACACTTCTTTATATTGAGGCTCTAAATGCATGGTGTTCTATGGAGAAGAGGTTATGAAAAGTTAAATACTTCGTTATATCGAGAATTTCGCTATACTGAGGTTTAACTGTATAGAGATTTGAATTTATATACCTTGTTGAGCAGCTCCCTGGGTTATGGTTTCTATGACTATGGCTCATATGACTATGACTCATATGACTCTGTATCTGTTGCGTAGAAAATCTCTCTCGCCCCGTTTCCCTACCGTTCTCCTTTTGGAGGAGGCCCTCTCTTGATGCTATCCTTGTTCCACTCTTTGCCCAAATCATTTCATAATCGAGGCATGTAAGGCCGCAGTTCCTTATGCGATGCAGCTCTGACATCATGCGTACCATACAGAATTGTAGATGAGCCTGAGCCCATGCATAACCATTCTTCTGATCAAACGTTAATTTTCAGACTGACGTCCTTTCCTCTTGCATGACAGTTATCTCTGCTGTATTGTTGCTGCTCTCTCATGTATGTATACCAATAAATTATCTTAGTCAATTTCTTCTTGAACATTGAGTCCAATCTTTGCCAACTTAAGTGTGTGTTGAATGTCAATTTTTTAAGACCTGTCTTCACAATCTGCCTCCACCTCCCCCATTTTAGCATCCTCAATTCAGTCACTTCTCCATCCTGACTTCTAGGTGACTTTATTAAACTTGTTTAGGTTCCATACAGTATTGCTGGTCATGTATTGTCTTATAAGTTTATTAGACAGTGAAAATCTTCAACCTGACTGGAACCTGTGTAACATAAATATCATAATGCATCTTTTCAGTTTTTCCAAACTATGTCAATTCTGCTGATTCTGTGGGCTGTCCAAATTTTCCATGTTGGTGTTTTCAGTTATCATTGAACCAAGGTATCCTTCTTCTATATGGTTTACCCTCAAGGCTTCCCTTTCATCTACTCTGAGAAATTGGCATGCGGCTACCAGATGTGGGCAGCTTGCCTCACAACACATGCACATGCTCAGCTACTTTTGCCAACCTTTGTGCTAGATGTCAATCAGCATGAGCGAAGCAGCGAGAATGGGGAATTATGAAATTAAGGCAGAGGTTCGAGCATTAAGGGAAGTCATACTTATGGGGTGAGTACATGTGAAGAAAAGTATTCAGAAATGTTGGGAATTTGCAGTTTCCTGTTTATTGGTCTATTAAACTCTCCCTAGCTATTTCAGTTATTTCATCATGTGTTGCAATTTTTAGTTGCAATATGTTTTTCTTAAGTGCTGCCACACTTACTACTAGAAGTTTGAGAACCTATATTTCTTATTCACTTGGTTCATTCATACCTACAAGCAGCAGTCTTTTCACTTTACGTCAGCTATTGAATTCAATGCCCAGATATGTTCTCAGTCTACTTCAGTGGGAGTCACTAACACAGTGAATGATCATGAAGCATGTGTGTTCTTAGAAAGTGCCTTCATGTGATGCAGCTGTAAGTTAAGGTAGGGGATGCTTTGGAAAGCATGTTATGTGGCTTACATGAGAATTATTTTATGCCAGAAAGCACACAAATATTCGTGTTTATTTCTGGTGTTCTTCTTCCTTAATTACCTTCTTGATTCAGCGCATATATATGAAGCAAGAGATCCTGGCTTGTTCTTTCTTTACATTAGCAAATTACATTAATCATATAATAGCACACTTTACATAACTGAACACACTAAAAGTCACTTGGCGAGCAAAACATGTACTTGTCTTTTTGAATATCCCAGCTTAATGTTTTAGAGTGTGCAGTTTGGACGTGATTCTTGAGAAACACTACGTCTGCTTCAAGTATATGAGGTATAATTACTTTTGCTTAAAAATAATCCTAATCTTCCTTGATAGCTGTCCTTTTTTTACTAGACAATATAAGCATGGTGCTTAATTCCAAGATAAATATGCCTGCTGTAACTGTATGCATCAGTGTTTGACTATCTGTTACCGCCTTCATTAGGACGATACTAGAATATTCAGCCGTTGTTTGGAGTCCCCAGGGCCCGCACACTCTCAAGTTCAACAAATGGCCACAGAGGGCGAAAAAATCGACCGCGCGGCGCTGCTAAAGAAACAGGCATAGTACACCAATTAAAAAGGTTCCCCGTTGAGCACATTATCTCCCGCTAGAGGCGCCGTAGTAAGCGCAATTTTAACCTACAAACTTTCTTCAACAGTAAACGAAGCGTTTTTCTTGCATGATAAAGACTACAAAATTATAATTCCTAATTTTACATTGTACTTTTCATTACCAACTTTGTTGTCTTTTGTCATTTTAAACGCAAAATAGCGTTCAGCATCATCGACCTCCCACGTGACCTCTGGCCTGAATTTAAAATTTTTACCGGTATGTTCGCGTGCGCGGCAGGTACGGATTCCTTGGTTCGTACATTGGTTGGTTATTTTGTGCTAACACCAGTTTACTGCGCTTCGATGTCTCGCGTTATTTAATTTGGGGTGTAAGCCTGAAAGCCAGGTTTCAGTCGTGAGCCATGTGGAACACGTCTGCATCGAAATGGGAGCCGGGTCCTGCTGCAACTGGGCACAGCAATACCGGTGAGTCGTTTAACATCACTGCTTCAATCGCTATGTAATTTATTCGTCTCGTTAACTTACAGGTGGAGGTAAGTTAACGAACTAGATGCTGCATTACATGAGGGCAGTCAGGACCCTCCGTTGCTGTTTTTGAAATAAACTTTCAGTTGCGAGGCCATCATTATACACACATTCACGAAAGAGAAACGATATCGGAACGCGCGTCACATTTTTCATCTCGTTGTAGCCGTAGCCATAAGTGACTGAGTTGCCTTATCAATATATTTTTTTTTTCGAGTCCGCCGGCAACTTCTTTCGTTCACAGAACCGAATAACCTTTTGATAAACTGAAGCTAAAGTACTGAATTTAATGTATTAAACAGTTGCACACATGATAATTCACCCATATTTCGTACCTGTTGGTTCCACATTTTCTTGCTGTTCAGTTTGGCTTACCTCAGGACATCTATTTTTACAGTAGTGAAGCGGTGCATCACGTTCATGCACAAAAAGAATGCATCATTTCTAATAGCTTCATGTCTTTCATCTCTTTGCTTGTGAAATCAGCAGTGTGATCTCCTGTAGTGTATAAACGAGCGCACAAATGTACTTATTTGTGATCTTAATAATACTTAAGCTGTTGACATGCATTGTAGTTACGCAGACATCAATTTTACGGAGAGTAACCATATTTATTTACCATGCTGCTTAAGCACCCTAGAACAAACAGTGTACATTTGCATGTGTTCTGTAGTCACAAACCATTGCAATGTATATGTCGCACCTTTACGCATTTTATATTGCAAAATTGTGCTTATTCAATTTCTGATGCAGTCAAAATTTCTGTTCCAGACATGCAGTAATGAGGATGGCACCAGTATAAAGCAACACACTCCATGCACTAAACAGAAGCTGCTGCCTGCTACAACAAGGTCATTGTGTGGACTTTGGCTGCTACTACAAGGTAAACAACACCTGGTTCAGAAATAAATATGCTTGATATATGCTGTATTGGCTTGCTAGTCTTGAGATACATGTCTGTTGTTTGTAGCAGATGATATGAACATTTGTTCATGTTTACAGTTCAGCATAATGAGTTCGAACATAAAAGAAAACACTACATGAGTTTGGATAATCTCTGCTGTATCTCATGTGCCATTGTTCTGCCCCAACAGAGTCTATGCCAAGTACATCTTGGTCATCACGGGAGCCCCCATCTACACCAACAGGAAGGGGCTGGAGCTGAATTCGCAAGACCACAAACAAAGAAGCCATTCCAGAATTATTTGGATGAGATATCAAGTCTACGAACGACTGTTTCAAGAGTGAAAAGAGCCTACGCCATCATTCCACCAGCACGGATATTGGCCGAGTCATCCAGGTACCTCAACAACCAAAATTATTTGTCTTCAGATGTACCTGCAACCTCTGAATAAGCACAGATGACGCTGGCTAAGAGTGTTCTGTCAGCTTGCCCTTCCTTAGTGAGCTTCCTGGCCTTGCCAGTTCTTGCCAAGTATAATTTTGTTTCAATGAATGCAAGCTTTTTCATTCCACACTTTTGTTAGAGATCATTCCTATTCCTCATGCAAACAATAAAGGTCAACCGATTCTTTGCTCATACTTAATGCCAGTCACTGTCTAGTAGCATAACATATGTGTAGCGGTTCTTTCTAGTGTATGTTGCCATGTGCAATTCCTCTCCTGAAATAGCTGACGCAGCATTGGCGTGTCTTGCATTAACCTTTACACTGTGTGCTATGTAGCATTTAACTTTTGTTAATGTTTTTGGCTTTCAATGCTTGCAAAGTAGAGTGGCTTCTTTCTTGAATGCAAGCTTTCTCATTCCCATATTGAATTCCTAGTCTCATTCAGGATTGCTATTCTTGCTCGACAGCCTGTGTTTTTGTGAAAGCTACATTGAAGTGATTGATTGCAGAATCTGGTTTCGGCGCTGTCCGACTTGGTACTTGTCACCGTGTTACATTTCTCATATGTGGGAGCCTGGTCAGTTGCATTGGGAAACAGTCTCTCGAGGCAAGCACCTGCTCCTACAGTCCGCACAGTGACATAGACTGCGAATTTACATGCACACCGTGGTTGGTGCTCCCCGTTCCGTCCTTTCCTGCTGCTGCCGTGTGCAAATTTTGCTTGTGGTCTTCCTCGGCCATGATTTGGCGTCACCGGAGACTCTCATACATAATTACATGGTTCTAAGTGTATGAAGTTGATATCCACATGTGTGGAAAGGCCTGCAAAAGTGACTGCAACATAGTGATGTTCACAAAACCGACCATGCCCATAGTATATAGAGAATGTGGGGGACCAAGTGTGAGTTACACATTAGTGGCATGCAAAAGAACAAAAAGAAACATGCAGGTTGGAAAGGCGGTAACGCTAAAATGCCGGGCACTCCATGTCGCTGTTGGCTGTGGCAGCAGATGCTTGCGTCACCCGATTGCTTCACAATGCAAGCTGCTCATATTCAACGCCGACTGTCGGTGCAAACATGTGGGACACACTGTCCAATCTGCTTGCGCTGCTGGTTGTTGCTTGTTACCAGACTGCAGTGTGCGACGAAGGCAAGCACTATGCCTACAGTCGGACGGTTGAATGTGCCGCAAGCAACCCGTGTGCGTGTATGCTCACTGTTGTCATGTAGATCGTAGCCAATGCATAGTGCCAATGTATAGATTGAGCATTATGTTAGAGTATGCTTAAGTGATCTGATTGCATAATCTTGTTTCAATGTTGTCCCACTTGGTCATGGTTGCCGTGTTACATTTCTGGGATGTGGCAGCCTGTTCAGTTGTATTGGCCAATGGCCTCTCTAGGTAAGCACCTGCTCCTGCAGTCCACACAGTGACACAAACTCCCTGTTTACATGTAGTGTGATTGGTGCTCCCTGTTTGTCCTTTCCTGCTGCAGCCGTGGGTAAAGCATGCTTGTGGCCTTCTTTGGCCATTATTTGGCGTGAACAGAGACTATCATACATGATTACATGGTTTGAAGTGTATGAAGTTGATATCCACATGGGTGGAAAGGCCTGTAAAAGTGGCTGCGAAATGGTGATTCCCACAAAACAGACCACATCCATATTGAGAGCAGGTGGGGCACCAAGTGTGAGCAACACATTAGTGGCCACCGAAAGAACAAAAAGAAACGTGCATGTAGGAAAGGAGGTAACACTAGGATGCCGGGTAGTTCATGTCGCTGTGTTGGCTATGGCAGCAGGTGCCTGCGTCACCCGATTGATTCGCAGTACAAGTTACGGTGACTGTCAGTGTAAACAGGTGGGGCACTGTCCAATCTGCTTGTGCTGCTGGTTGTCACTCGTTACTAGACCACCATGTGCGACGTAGGCAAGCACTGTGCCTGAAGTCGGATAGCTGAATAAGCTGTATGCAATTTGTAGTGCGTGAATGCCCACTGTCGTCATATGGATCTTGGCCAATGTACAGTGTATTGTCTGAACCTTATGCGGTGATTGAATGCAGTCTAATTTGACAATGGTCGCCGTGTTCTGTTTCTTCGATGTGGCGACCTGGTTAGCTGCATGGGCAACAGTCTCCCGAGGTAACCATCTGCTCCTACAGTCCACACAGCGACAAAGACTCCCAATTTACATGCACCGTAATTGGTGCTCTCCCCATTCGACATTTCTTGCTGCAGCCGCCGGCAAATTATGCTTGTGGGCCTTCATCGGCCGTGATGTGGCGTGAGCGGAGACAGCACACGTTATTACATGGTCCGAAGTTGATAGCCACATAGGTGGAAAGGCCTGCAAAACTGGCTGCAAAATGGTGATGCCCACATTGAGAATGTGGGGCACCAACTATGAGTTACACATTAGCGGCCCCCGAAAGAACAAAAAGAAACGTGCAGGTTGGAAAGGCGGAAACGCTAAAATGCCGTTCAGTCCATGTCGCTGTGTTGGTTGCGGCAGCAGATGCCTTGCGTCACCCGATTGCTTCGCAATGTAAGTTACGGCGACTGTTAAAGCAAACAGGTGGTGCACTGCCCAATTTGCTTGCGCTACTGATTGTCGCTCGTTACCAGATCGCCATGTGCGGCGACGAAAGTGAGCAGTTTACGAGCTCGCGTTAATAGTTTCAGCGCATCTCGACATGCAAATTTTATTTCTGATCTTGTATGAGAAGGTGCACTTCTTTTCTGCCAATAAAGTCGCACGTCCTGTTCACTCACTTGTGGCTTGTTTGTATGGGCGTCAGTAGAGGCTCTTTAGTCTCCTGGCCATTAAAACGCGGCAGCTGAGGCATGCCGCAAAGCCAGTGAGGCTAGCACGGCGCGTACCCAGCGTACGGCACCGGCAGGCACCGGTATAAAGCAGCCATATTGAATATTGTACTAAAAAAAAAAAAGACATTTTCGCTTCCTGTTTAAGTAGCGCCATCTGTCGGGCCCCCCACTAAGTTCCATGCGCTGCCGCTTCTTATTTTCGAACCACTGTGGAAGGTACAGTTTCCCTTCTCTAAAGTTGTTCTTTATTCTATGGAGTCCCCATCAAGTGACGCTTAAGAGGAAGTTGGAAAGGATACAAAGTCTGGCGACGCGTTTTCTTTGTTCGACATACCGAAGGAAGGAATCGGTCACGCTTATGTTACAGCGTTGCAACTTCGATCTTCTTGAGGTATGTAGGAAAAAATATAGGCTGAAGGTGCTTTATCAAATAATGCAGGATCAACTTAAGATTGATAAGCTCAAATATCTACATGCTCCAGGCAAAAGATACCCGCGAACTAACTACGACTACGTCATAAAGCCGGACCGTACCAACAGTGATACATATCGATACTCATTTTTCCTGGATGCAATAGAAATGTGGAACCAATTGCCAAACGCTACTGTTAGCCTGAAAGATGTCACCGACTGTGAAAATGCTGCTGAGGCATATTTATGGGAGTTTTCGATTTAGTTTTGAAGTGCCAAGTGATATGTGCGACTTGATATTCATTGTACGTATTTTGATAAATGTCAGAAGTGTGCTGAACAGCGTTCAAGTGAACATCTTATTCACTGTGAATTGACAAGTGTTAAGCAACTTTACGTACATTGACATTGTCCATATTTGATTTATGTAATTGTATTGTCCTCTCTGTTATGACCCTCTATGAGGGTTGACAGTATTAATAAATAAATAAATAGACAATGAGGAATGTGGGTAAGAGCATTTTATTTTCAGCACACATGTTTTTTTAATGAACTGCTGTTATACTGCTAAAATCTGCACATTTAATAAAAGTACACTGCTCTGCTTCATCACTCCATGCGAAGTGCAAGTATCCTGTACCAGGAAGTCAAACCAAGACATGGGATGTTCAGTCTGTGAAAATAAAAACGAGTTTGAAACATTAACGTGCAAAAACTAAAGCACACTCAAGAAAATAAACACAGCACAGAAACATATCCAATGAATCAGAATTACCCTTGAGAGCAAACATATAGTTTCTATGGCACAGTAAAGAAACCTTATTCCTCCGGCTTATTTTGTGTGCGAGAAAATATGAAAGTGCATGCGTTCTCCCCATATTGTGTATCTGTCACCTTTTCACACACAACAAAGATGTCTCAATGTGCCCAACTGTCTTTGCATATCCATTTCTCTGCTTTCATACCATGATACCTACAGTTAAAGGCTGTAGCAATGCTTAGCTTGAATGAACCAACACAAGCTACATGCACTGTGCTGTTGAACATAGCATTGTAAGTTAGATTCATGCACAGCACATTCATGTGCTATAAACATTTGATTGTGATTGTAGGCGACATAAATAAAAAGAAGGTATGTAAATAAGAATGTTCCCTAATAAGCTGTGCAGAAGTGCTCTCCCGTTTGGACAGAAGCCGAGCACAGCTGCAGTGAACAAGAAGCCAACTTATACAGCACTTAAAATCTAGGTTCTAAATGTGCTACAGATTTTTCTGAATTCATGGTCGGAAATCTAGGTGTTAAAGGTGACAAACATTTAAACAGGTCTCTATTCGGACTGGTAATGCTATGTGTCACCTAGTTTGATAAAATATGCCGTATCACTGGTCTCCCAAGCTAAGGCTGCTGTCCAGTTGCAAGTGCAAATCACTCAATTATGTCTAGGGCACGTTTGAGCAAAAGGCAGCCAAGATTACTGTGCCATTGAGGTCTATTTCCTGACATCTGATTTCTTCTCAGAAAGCTACCTCTCTAAAAAGAAACCTTCACAACAACATAACCCAAACCTTTCTTGAGAAAAGCTATCACACTGGTCCTTGAACACTAATTACTCAGTGCCTCATTGTGATGTAATGTTAAGTACGTCAGCACCTTACAAAGTACAGGAAAATTTAATAATGGCAGCGTGACAGGTACACAAAAAAGTAAAGGGATAAAACTGCATTAAACTGAGTCATAATATTACAAAAGCGAAGGGCAAGGGTCTTTACATTCTAAACTGACAAATGTGCTTTATTACGATTCACCGCAATACAGGAGGTGTGTTGCGGTGAACGGTCACGTAAGGTTTTGGCTAACTACGGCGGGCGTCTCCTGCAGCGAGGCTCTTGTGTATTGCGGTAAAGCATATTATTGCGACAAGAGCTAACCTGGCATGTATGGCTTTAGCCAACAAAAGTTCTCAAGACATCATGCATCCTGCCACGAAAATCTGCTTTGTTGAGAGTAGAACATTAGGTTCGTCGCTGACAGAAACCGTACATTCCAGATTCACGTAAAACTTTCCCAATATCGGCATACTTCACCGCAACACACAAATAAGTTGCGGTGATAACGGTGGTCGAACAGGCTGGTGCAAATGTTTCGACAGGGGAGCATGCCTTCATCAGGGCAACTGCTTTCCTTCGCAGTTTTCATATACGTGAGTCCCCCCCACTCCCAACAGGGGAGATTTAGCTGGACCTTTGCCAAGAGACGTACCGACAAGCGTTTGGTAGTGGCTGGTAGAGATGCAGGAGTCTAAAAAGCGTTGCGAAATTCGGTTCCGTAAGGTTAGCTTCACCGTAATACAAATATGTTAAGCGGCTAGACATACAAAATGTTTTGCGGTGAATCATAGCAAGGGTACCTGGCCTTTGATGCAAAGCAGCTTCCCAAGAGGCACGCTAATCCCGTGGCTAGTTATGCAGTTCCCCGCATGCGAGTGAGTTCCCTGCGTTCGGCGGTTTCCCAGTGACATACAACATGACATTGATTGACTGTGTTGTAAATGGGCGACGGCACTATATGCTGATGCAAAAGCGTCGTTTCGCTTTCGAAAACTGCGCTCGGCTAAAGAGAACACCTTGACTCGCATATGACCAAAGCAGTTGAACAGGAAACTACGAAATTACGTAGCTTTATGGAAGAAATCAACAGTTCAGAAAAAAATGGCCGTGTAAACATTAACTGGCTTACGAGGTCGACAAACCAACGGTTCAAAGCATCACAGCCACGTCCGAAATAGCGCTGAATGCTGGCCAGTACACTCAGGCGCCTCGGCGCGCGTAATGTAACAGGAGACGGCAGGTGCACGCGTACATCATTAAGGGACACATATTATATATGTCGGTGAAAGCGGTCACTCTTCAGTTCTGACATGCTTCACCGCGTAACACTAGTCTACTGCGGCGAACCTGACTTCAGGACGCCGATTTCTTCAACTCATCTAGCGAGGCAGGTCCGTTTATCACGCTTGGCAACGTTTGACATTTTCTGCATTGATTTCGTTTGTTCTTTTTAATTTTCTTATCACAGTGACCCTGTATCACGCAGTAGCAGAGCTAGTGCCGCGTCTTAACTGCGCTAAGAAAGGTAAGCGTGTATGCAGCAGGCACGGCGGCATTGGCTCTTGTTTGGAAACTTCAAGAGACGCTCTTCCGCGCAGCGATGCCATTTGTATTATATAAAGAATGCAGGTGATGATTAAATGAGCCGCAGCAAAGCTGTAAAAAAGCAGCAGTAATGCGGTTCTAAGATCCTCTCACTCGAGCGAGATGGTCTTGGAAAAAAAGCGCGATGTATATAACGCGATCTGACGAAACAGCTCCTCATGCCAGTGTTTTCTTACGTCCTCGTACTTTCTCGCATCCTTCCCTGAACCAGACTACTGAACAGTTCTGTGCACGCACTGACAATCCTGACGGAGGCAACACCACTCACATGAGCAGCTCCATATAAGATGCCACGGCCCATTCCACATGCCGGCTGCAATTTGACGTGGCCAGGAGACAAAATATGCGCACAAGGTACCTAATGGTAACGCATCAAACAGCTCACAGCCCCAATCCTTTATTACACGCATATAGCGTGGAAAGATGAATTACTCACGCTCTAAGTGGGCACGGAATACGGACCGCTTCGCAGCGCAGCCGGCTCCGTAAGACAGACGCCATTGAAATTAGCAGATGTGACATCATGGGCTACAGCGGACGTGACGTCATAGGTGAACGTAGACATTTCGGGCACCTTTCGTCTGCTGTGCCCCGGCAATGCCTCCTTTACTAGATGCCTGCCGCGTCGCTAGTCTTCCCATCGGAGTGGAGGTTCCCGTAGTTCAGGACAACGTTACTAGACTAGATTCAGTTTCCAAACTCCCGTGACTGCGTGGACCCACCACCGATCCTCGCCTTTCGTGGCGCTGCTGTGGCACTTTGCTCGGTCAGCACGGCGCGCACGCGCACTAAGCACTGTACCAGGCCCCGCCCACTCTCAAGTTCAACAAATGGCCACAGAGGGCGAAAAATCAATCGAGGCATTTCAGCGTAAGCGCGCAAGTGGAGCTACTGTAATTTGATCGCATACTTTAGTTTGTGCTTTTTCTGCTAGGGGCGCTAAACATGCTGAATTCTTTACTTTACATAAACCATTAACATAAACAATCGAGATGTCTAAGGATGTTTTTTTACCTCAAGCAAATATAGGCAGTTGATTTATTAAACATTTCATTGTTGAAGCTGCTTTGGAGTCATAGCGTCAAGGTTTTTGTACTTGATTAACCACCGACATCCTATTGGTATCGATGTGTTTCCTGGCCGTTGGCGTTCGAATACTACGGCGGTAAAACATTTTCGAAAAGCATGCTGGTTTCGTTTGCTAGTCATACATAGACTTGCTATAAAGAGGTCTACTCTTGGGAAAAAATAGTGCCTCATTTTGTTTAGGCGTTGATTATCATAATGAATGCGGCGGAAGTTGAGGGAGTACGCTTGAATGTACGTTTTTATGCCGTTGATCTCCATAACACCGTAAGTACGCAAACCGATGTCACAGAACACCCGATTCATCATTGTGTGTTCTCCGTCATCGCTTGTTTGCTGTACGCCTACTGATTCTTCATTTCTTCTTCAAGTGTTGTATCCTCCTTTTGTCCTTGTTCTCTTGTGCTTCACTTACAGTATGTCGTTTTGTCAGCTGTAATGCGCATTTGCAAAACCAATACATGTTTGATAAGACGCAGTGGTTATCATAATTTCACTACACATGTATTAAGCTGGCACATATGGTTCAGATACAGATACCTGTATGCGGACTTGCATGACGTTGATGCGGAGATTAGGATAATTATGACACCCGTAAAGAAGAGGCAGCTGACGGCCGTAAGCTGTTGCGTTCTTTCCGCCAAACTACCCGGCCTGGTAGTGCTGTAAAGATGCTGTATAAAAGTGACACGCGGTGACAGAGAAATTATTATAC
Source organism: Dermacentor andersoni (assembly GCF_023375885.2). Taxonomy (NCBI): domain Eukaryota; kingdom Metazoa; phylum Arthropoda; class Arachnida; order Ixodida; family Ixodidae; genus Dermacentor; species Dermacentor andersoni. The sequence goes on from NC_092816.1 coordinate 213,867,056, forward strand.
TTAGCAGCCGACCGTACGTTCTGTAGCTTAGGTCTTCTTTCTTGTGCGTTTGTGCTACCCTTATTAATGAGCCATTTCTTGACTATGTTCTTGACTATGTAACCGCGTTTGTGTGGATGCGTAGACGTGTGCTTTTTGTTGTACTTGTAAAATGCAAATAAAATATTTTCAAGCTTACTCAATCTTTGGTGTCGTGTGCGTTTATTCCAGTCGAGGCCATCGTGCCACCTGGAAACCGCATTCTGTCAGTAGCCCTACACGAAATGCAACAGCTGGAGCGCGGAGGCACAACTCGGGGTAACGGCGGCGAAATAAACGAAAACCGTTCGGGATGCCCTTAAAAGTCAGTTCAGAGTGTGCCTTAACTCGATATGACTCAGCGCTACATATATTCTGCTGCGCCTCGATCGTGCTCCCGCCAGTTTGGTTGCTGTGTGGCAAACGTAGCGCCTACGTAGGCGCTACGTTTGCCACACAGCAACCAAACTGGCGGGAGCATGATCGAGGCGCAGCAGCCAGACTCCAGTAAAGCCACAGAACACCTGGTAAATACTGTTTCCGGATGGATGGATAAATGGATGGATGTTATGAGCGTCCCCTTTGGAACGGGGCGGTGGGTTGCGCCACCAAGCTCTTGCTACTATGCTGCCTAATATCCTACCTAGGTTAACCAACGAAAAAAGAAAAAAACAACAAAAAACACTATGAACTACCGCGTCCAAACTTTCTGATCCCCTATTGCGAATTGTGCTTTTGTACGTCTCCGTCTTTTGTTGTTTCCCTACTTTTCTTCCACCAATCCTCCAATCGCCTCTTGCTAATGTCTATTGCGGACCTGTTTGCTTACCACTGCTCCCGCTGAACCCAAGGGCTTCAAGGAGGCCAGTGGTGCCTAAATCGACCGCTGGGTAGACGTCTTCACATTTTAATAAAATATGCTCCGTCGTTTCCCTAGCTTTACCGCAGCAAGCACATGCTTCTTCTTCCTTCTTATATCTCGCTTTATAGGTGCGTGTTCTAAGGCATCCCGATCTCGCTTCGAAAAGTAATGAGCTTCCCTTTGAGTTATCATAAATAGTTTCTTTCCTGATTTCGTTTTTTCCTCTTAAGTAGTTACTCACGGCAGGTTTCTTTTCCATTGCCGCCACCCATGAGATTAATTCACCCTCTCTGACTTTCCGCTTGACCTTCCTTGTTGCTGTGTTAATTGCCCACCCCACAGGCCGCATACTTGCTGGTAAGCTTCCTAGTTCTTTTCCTCAACTGTGAATCAATGTTTTGCCTGTACAGATACCTGAACACTCTCCCAGCTCATTTACTTTCTTCCATATTCCTCAGCCGTTCTTCATACTCAATTTTACTGCGAGCTTCCCTCACTTCAAAACTAGTCCAGCCCATATCCCCCTGCACAGCTTCATTTGTAGTCTTCCCGTGACTACAAAATTAACTAGTGGGTCCGTTTCCTGTTGTACAGCGCCGTCTGTGGTCGCATACTTTAGTTCACGATGCCACTGCTACGCTTATTTTCGTTGCACTGTGGAAGGTACAGTTTCCCTTCTCTAAGTTTGTTAGGTCTTCTGTGACTGTTTATTTATTTTGGCGCGTTGTAAACATGCCTGTTTTGCTGCAGTCTCGGTGCATTTTTGCGACACTCTAGTGCGTTTTAAATGCCGTGTGCATTTTGAAGAGTTTACGGGCCGTGTCATCCAATTTCATTTGGTGACGCGAACGCATATTTATGCTCCGTTCCTCCAGCGAGAACCTACTTTGAATGTGCAAGTCTGCTCGCAAGCGAGCAAAGCTCACGTAGGTTTCAACATTGCACTTGTGGATGTGGTGCTCTGATGAAAGAAATAGTGCTAGCTTCATTTTTTTTTCATCCCAAAATGAAGTGCTGAGAGAATGTATATACCGTGTGTCCCAGCTAACTGAATTCAGCCAGAGCTTTAAAATATGCGAATGCCGCGTAGCTGGACACAACCAAGGTAATGTTGTTTGCCGTCGCGTAGAGATATTTAAATTATTTTTAATCCACCTAGTTAGGTAATGCGTAATGTACTAATTAATCATTGCCTAATCAATGTTCGTTTAATAAATAATTGACGAATTAATTAAGTAATTTGCCTAGTTAGGTAATTCATTTCCACCACCAAAGGTCGAGGCTTCAACTGTCACCAACGACCGCGGTTTCGAGTGCCCTAATTAGCTATACATTAATTAACTTCGCCTTAATTACCACGAAAGTAAGTGGGTTCGACTTCTACCAATGCTCGTGCGTTCGAGTGTCGTAATGAACTCTATCGTAATTAAACCTGTACCTTAATTATATCTACATTGATTAACTGCGCCTTAATGAAACCAAAGGTCGTGGTTTCGAGTGCCTTAACTATATCTTAGAAACTGGGTCTCAATTAACATCGCCCTGATTGACGCCAACGGTCGCGGGTTCGAAAGGTTCCCCCAATGGTCGTGTGTTCGAGTGCCTCAACTCTATTTTAATTAACTGTGCCTTAATTAACTTCGCCTAATTCCCTCTACCTTAACTGGCGTCGTGAACTGCCTCGATTGGTTCGCTTGGGCTCCCGTGACATTTTTTGGACCATCGTGTGGTCGCGCTAACATCGCCTCATGAGTCATACCATGCGTTCGCATTAATAATTAACTAGTACTAAGTAGCAACAGCTGATTACAACTACTACTCAGCTACTTACAGCTACTCATCAGCAGCAGCTGATTAATATAGAGCACAGTGGACGGCCGCGGCTGCTGAGGCCCTGGACTAAGGACTCCACAACGCACTCTGGGGCAGCGCCGCAGCATTTTCACCGCTACGTAAAGTTTTTTAATCAATTTCCTAAACGCGAGACTATACAAACATTTAAAAACGCATCGATGAAAACACTTGCTGAGTACGTAAGTTGCGAAGTCAGAGGACCCGAGCCGCTTCGCCAACGCACAGCTGTGCCACGTAGAGCTACCTGCGGTGCTCCCGCCCTCTGGAGGCAAACCAAGAAAAGGGGGAACCATGGGGGCACCCGCAATGTACGGTGCCTACGGAGAGTTTTACAACTGAACCTAGTCTAGTCACGGCCGGACTCGAGCGGCAGCGGACGCGCGCCGCTGCCGCTCGAGTCCGGCCGTGGTCTAGTAACGTTGGTTCAGGGTAGTCGCGGAGAGACGGCGCTCGCAGCCGACCCACTTCTTGTTCAGTTCAGTTCAGTTCAGTTTATTACCTTAAAGGTCCCCCGTAGGGGCATTACATAAGGGGTGGGTTTTTATAAGTAAGCAAAACATCGTCAGAAATAATTATTTAAAAAAATGGTCGGTTACAAGTTCGGTGAACGAAGATGGACAAGTCGTATTAGCGATGTTGGCGGGAAGGCCATTCCAGTCTGTGGCGGTACTATGGTGGCTAGAGGGGGGTAGTGTGACGGGCGAGAGCGGAGGGGTGCACAAATTTGTGATGAAAGATGGCGGCCCCGGTAGACGGCGCTGGCTGCGCGGCAGGTGCCAGCGGCGCTGGCCGGTTTCGCGTTGGGCCGCATGTGTTTACTTTCACCTTGTTTTCAATAATTACAGGTCGCGTTAACAGGGCATGAACTAGTGATTTTGTTAGTTCATTGAAACAGATGCGTTTGAGATCTTAAATGATGCTGCTTAACGTAAACAAAGACCACGTTTCTGATCGACGCAACTGGCATTTATTTTATAATTGAATGTTTCTCAGCATTGACCGCGGTTTTGACATGTTTCACCGAATTCACCTGAATTAATCCACTAATCTGAGCGCATAGTCAAACTGTTTTGAGTGTTTTTTTCTCTGTGCGCTTTGTTTGGAGTGTTTAATATTTGGAGTGTTTAACTGCTTAATATTTTCTCTTATAAGAAGCAATGGTTCGCGTGTAGCGTTTATTTTCGCTCGCAAAGGTTTTGTTCAGTGTTCAAATCATTTAAATCTAATTTTCTCTTTCCCTTTTGCTTGGAGAGCTTATATTTTAGAGTAGAAATTGCAATGCTATAGTCAGGTGTCTGTTACACCGAACATCTTCATTTATTATCTTTTAACTTTTTCTCTCCTTTATACACTATCATTCACTTTATATGCACACTCAATACACGTAAGGGAAGTTGAAAAACATGTTTATTCATCACACATTTCTCTTCACATGTTTTTTTCATCACATTCGGGGGAGGTCAAATTACCTGCACCTCCTCAACTTCAAATGCTTCTGTCGCTCCCTTTGGGCAGTCCTGTCTTTATTTAAAGCCTTTGTCAAGAAGTGCATACGTGTGAGTATGTAAAACTGCACTATTTTTGCCGTCAGTTCTTTGCTGTGAACATCATAGCCAACTCGACCCAGTTTGATGCCTGCTAAGAACTGCATGAAATCATGGATGCTGAAGGAATGCAGTTTTTCAGCAGAAAAAAAAGAAAGTAAACGCAGCCTCTAGGGTCTCTACCAGTTTGGCCAGATTTTCACAAGGATACAACAATCCTCCCTTGTCAAAGTGGTTGACCAGTTCACTGTTTGGTTTCACTCCGGCTTCGGTTTTCTTTCTGGCAAGGGTAGAAATGCACTCAGTGCAGCAGCTTTTTTTGTTGAACTTTCTTGCAACATAGCCAGCAATGCAAAAAATAACATGGCTATCGCTTTTCTCAATTACGTAGCTACTGTGGTCAGTGTTCAGACACTGCAGTGTAGACCTAGCCCCATAAAGATCACCAATTTCTAACATATCTTCAATGATGTCTCGTATACGACTGGGCAAGATAATAACTTTTTGCTTACGGAGCTGTTCATACAGTTTAGGGCTTCTCATCCGCAGAAGCACACATTCTAATATCCATTCTTTCTCGTACAACATCCCAGATGTTGATTTTCTTGTAGCAGCCTGGAAGCAGGCCCTGACAGCCATTTGTTGCTTTTCAGGCAAGCTTTTAATGCGGGCGCTAAGCACCTCATCGGCGATTTTTTGATTTGCCTGACGCATCGCTGCTAGGTCCCGTTCTGCATTCAGCAGTTTTTTCTGAGCACTACGCAAGCTGCGGCGTGTGTTAGCATGCTTCTTCAGACGCTTGGATATTCCCCCGTTCCGCCGCTTTCGTGAAAGTTGATTCTGCAGCAGTTTTCTCAGGTATTTGCAATGAATGCAGAGGCCTTTGCTTTCACATACGTAAGTGCACTTGTTGGAAAAGTAACACCCAGCAAACGATATATATCGTCCTTGCTTCTCTGATTTCATGCCGCAGCCTCCACACAATATACAAGTGCATCCGTGCTGACGAGCACTGACTGCACTTCCTCCGGCGAAGAAACAGTGCACTGTGAGCGCAGTTGGCCCCTGAGAAATACAGAGCAACACAATGATTCCGGTTGGTTGCTTTCCGACTTGAATTTCACTAACTTGGGCAGCAATATGTGGTCAACCTGCTCGCCTTCGAGCGCACAGACTCCGAAGAAAACACTGTCACGTTCACTTGGAAGCGTTACCTTATTCCATGTTGCATCAGGTAGGCGGAGATTATGACACACATGCTCAAGTTCCACGGCCTGCTGCTTATCTGAGGCAATGATATCTGGTATATCTGGCTCCTGGCGTAGCTGCGTGTGCGCTGCGGCGTCTTCTTGCTGGGCGTCTTGCCTATTGATTGCATTAATTAAGCTTTTGCCGTTTTGCAACAGGTCCACGCTGCTCACATATATTTCTCTCTTTCCTTTTCATCGGAGCTTTCTTCGTAAAATACTTAGGTGCGTCAGGGAACACAGTAGGCACGGCGTCTTCTTTCAGACGCGGACGATCGCGAGGCAATTCTACAACCTCACCGTTGATTGTGTGCCGGTAGGTCCTTTCAACGAATCTTTCGTCGAAGTGCCGTTCACAAACCACGCTGTCGTTGGTAAGCTCTTTGTCAGCCCGTTTAATATTTCGGGCCCATTGCTCCCTTCGCAAGAGATTAGTTGGGGCTTTAAACACAAAAAAACTTTTGCGAGGAAGATCGATACCCGCCTTTGCATCCAGGTACGAAGCACGTACTTGAGCGGCTTCACGGCATGGTTCGCTAAATCCAACAGTCTCAATCTGCAGAGTCCATTCCTCGTGTGGCAACCCGACGACCGAACACTGCACACAAATTTCACAGACGACAGTGACAGCGTCAACGCAGGGAAGCGTCAACGCAGCCGGCGGAGCCTAGTCAGTGGCCGGCCGTCGCAAACGTGGCACCTGTGAATACAGCAGCGCCCCTAGCGGTGGATAAATTTTCACGCCCGTCACACTACCCCCCTCTAGCCACCATAGCGGTACGGAAGAAAAAGGAGGCTGCGAAGGTGGTTGTCCGTGCACGTGGGCGTGCCACTTGAAGTGGATGAAGGAAGTGACGATTACTAGGCTGGCGCGCGCTCGACCAATGGCTTGACGAGAGACCGCGGGTCCTGTGCCTCCGGGATCGCAACAAACGCCGCTAAAATCTCGGAGGCTGGGCTACGTGATTTAGGCTTGCAGCGGCCACCGCAGCTAGCGCTCGCAGCCGACCCGGGTTAACCCGGGTGGGGAAGAGTAAAGAGGAGAGGGGCAAGAACCAGCTTCTCAGCTCACGCGGCAGGCGTCTAGTAAAGGAGGCACTGGCCCCGGTCACAGCAGACACGGCCGATTTTTTATTTCTTTGCCGTAGCGGCCAGGCCTTACAGGCCACAATGGCGCCTTTGTTTTGGTTCTGTGCGCTCACACGTGTTGCTCCGTAGGTTTCGTACCGTGGCAAAGGCGCCGTGCGGGCAGGTTTGCGTTGGTCTCCGTGTTTTTTTGCGCTGCGTTATCTGGACCGTACTCTCCCGGATGTTGCTGTGGCCAGGGGGGACAGGAGGAACTAAAGTTCGTGAAATGAACGCGCATGCAACGCTGTACGCAATGTACCGCGCCATGGCAACGGCAACGGACGAAGGAATATCCGCGGGAAATTTTGCCCTCTTTGGCGGAATCATGCTAACGTGCTACCGATTGTTTAGTATTGCTGCGGAGCGCGCGCGGCCGAGCAGTACGGTTGCGCGTAGCGCGGCGTGGTTTCGCGAGAGATGTAAACAAGAGAGGAGAGCTGGCCCGATAGGTGGAGCAACGCCATGAACAACGCCAACTTCCGGCTTCACTTTAGCTTCACAAAGAGTGACGTCAGGGCCTCTCCTCAGTTTCCTTCCTCCGTGTTGGAAAAGGCCGCGTTGGAAAGGCCAAACAATTGAAAGAGATGAGAGAGAGAGAGAAGCTGAGAGGGAGGCACAGCAGGGATTGAAGGAAAAGGAAGCGGGAGGATCATCCAGTGGAGCAGAATGGGGGGCGGACACGTTAACGTGGGGACCGTGGGAGACACAGGTACAGAGGGATGAGACGACAGGAGGGGAGAGAACACCCTGCCCAGAGACAGGAGGGAGGCAAGATTTGCTTGAAGACAGAAAGGTCTGGGTCATTGGAAGCTCCAACGTATCGCGAATGCAATCAGCACTCCTCAGTACAGTGCAGTATGACAGACGGGTGAAGGTCGAATGCATGCCGGGGGCTCGATTCGAAGCTGTGGCGGAGAGAGCCAAAAACAAACTGAATGAAAACAGAGGGAAAAAACCTGGTAATTTTGCACGCTGGGGTGAATGACGTCCTGCAGAATAGGGGGCGAATGCTGGGCAGCCAGATTCAAGAGGGAGTGGCGAAATTAAGGGCGACCTCTGAGGCGGTGCGGTGCACATTGCCCTGTGTAGTCCCAGAGGTCAGGGGACAGGCCCCTTTCATTGAAGAACAGGTTGTGGCGGCCAATGTAATGATTAGGGAGTTGGAGTGAGCCCTCAGGTGTGATGTGGTGGAGGTGAACAGAATGATCGGGGGGGGAAACTTCCCCCCTTTCGGCCGGGATGGCATTCACTACACTACACCTGCAGGATGGCAGGTAGGAACGAGGGTGGGTCGTAGGGCTCAGGCTTTTTTGCAGGCACGCAGGGCAACCCTGCATGCCAAAACATAACAGATAAAGGACAGGGGAGGGGGAGCAGGACAGGAGCACGGAAGAGGAAGGCAGTAAATGTGGGGTTCATCAACATGCAGGGGGGGAAGAAATCGCGTTAAGTGGGACGAAATAGAAGAACAATTACAAACGGAAAATTTTCAGGTATATGGAGTTGCCGAAACCCATTTAAGAGATGAGGAGGAGCCACCATTCATTGCAGGATACACCTGGGTAGGGTTCAACAGAAAAAGGAAAGAACGCAGAGGAGGAGGCCTTGGGGCGCTAGTGAAGGGACAGGACTGGAAAAGGGTAAGGGAGAGCTGCAGTGAGCACATGTGGCTCAAGGGCATCGTAGAGAATGTTGAGACAATCCTGGGAGTTGTGTATCTGAAAACGGGGAATGAGTCAAAAGAGGAGAATGCAAAACATTTCAAATGTAGGACATCAGGGAGTTAGCTATGAAATGGGAGATAATCATCCTAGGGGACATGAATGCACATTTGGAATACTTTGACGGGGCGACAGATGCAAATGGCAGATGTTAGTAGATTTTTGTGAGGCTCATGATTTTGTAATAGTTTATACTGAAATTAAATGTGACGGGAAGATAACATGGGAAAGAAATAACACCCACTCGACAATCGACTACTGCCTAATGTCCCACAAGCTGCATGAACGGTTGGGATGTATGGAAATTGATGAGGAAGGTATAAAAAGTCTGGGGAGTGATCACAAACGAATCAAAATCAGTTTTTGAAGGACAGTACCACTGGTAGAAACTAAAGAAAGGAAAGGTATGAGCAAATTGAATGACAGGCTGCTACAAGAAGTGGCGAAAAACATTGAAAGCATGGTATCCAAGCAACCGCAAAGGGCATGGACATACGACGAGTTAATAGGTATTTTTAAACGAGAGCTAGAGAAGGGACAGATTAGGAAACTAGGAAGTAAGCAGCGAAAATATAAACCGAAAAGCTGGTGGGACCGAGAAGTTAAGGAGGCCATAGAGCAACGCAAGGATGCGTGCAGGAAACACAGAGCAGCGAAGAAAAGGGGAGCCACACCAGAAGAAGTGGAGACAAAATGGGAGGAGTACCTTGCAATGAAAATAGAAGCATTGGCATTAATTCAAGCCAACATAGCAAAAGTTGGGGTACAGTGGATGTTAGAGATACGAAAAAAAGACAGAAATGCCTCTAAGAAATTTTGGGAACACATAAGGCAACAGAGTAAGAAGACAGAGGTGGTTCAGCACTCACTGACCACACCAGAAGGAACAAAGGTAGAGGGAGAGGAAGCTCGGGAATATATTAGGTTAACAATAGAGGCAGCATTTGCAGAGCCAGAAGGTAGCGGAATGGAGAACAATGACAACAGCAGGACAGAATTAGAGGAGGAGAACAGAGGGATGACAAGTAAGGAATGGGACAGAATTGAACACAAGGTCCCCGTGGGAACAGCGACAGGATCTGATGACATACCTATGAAACTGTAAGCATATTAAGCCAGAAAAGTAAATTAAAATTACGACAACTTATCGAACAAATAGTTGTAGGGAGAGATGTTCCACAGGACTGGAAATCAAGCAGAATTATATTATTTTACAAAGGTAAGGGAAGCAAGGACAACATTAAATCCTACAGGCCAATAACTGTCACGTCACTCATATACAGAGTAGCAATGCAGATGGTGAAAATGAGAATGGAGGAATGGGCTGAACGTGAAGAGATCTTGGGAGAGCTGCAGAATGAATTTAGAAGGAACAGAAGGCTAGATGATAATTTATTTCTTATAATACAGTGCATAGAGATAGCGGCAGCCAGGCAGAAACCACTATGGATAGCTTTTTTAGACATTAGAGGAGCCTATGATAATGTAAACCGAGAAAAGTTATGGAGCCAGTTGAGGGAACATGGTCTAGATAGAAAGGTGATTGGGTTCCTACAACAAGTTTATACAGATACTGAGGTAGAGATAACATGGAACATGGTCTAGATAGAAAGGTGATTGGGTTGCTACAACAAGTTTATACTGATACTGAGGTAGAGATAACATGGGAGGGGGAAACTACAAAGCCAGCTAAAATAAGAAGAGGTCTCAGACAGGGCTGTCCATTGACGCCCCTGCTTTTTATGATTTACACGAGCCAAATGGAAAAGAGACTAGAACAGAGCACAATAGGAACCGACATAAGCTATATGCTGGAAGGGCAGAAGGTAGCTCAAGTACTAGCCGGGCTGATGTATGCAGATGATATTGTACTGCTTGCTGACACCTGAGTAGGGCTACAGGAACTAATGAGCATGTGTGGAGAGGAGGGAGAAAAATTGGGACTGCAATTCAGTAGAGAGAAGTCTGGGATAATAGTATACAATGAAGAAAGGGGGGAACCATTGGAAATACAAAGCACTAAGATTGATCACGTTGAAAAATACAATTATTTGGGCATATGGCTAAACGAGGGCAAAAAGTACTTGGAAGAACATGAAAAAATTATGATTGAAAGAGTGAAAAGGAACTCGGCTGTAATGAAACACAAGGCACTATGGAACTATAATAGGTACGAGGTGGTTAGGGGCGTATGGAAAGGGGTTATGGTACCCGGCCTCACATTCGGAAATTCAGTACTGTGCATGAAATCGGAAGTTCAGGCGTGCATGAAAACAAGACAGAGAAGTGTAGGCAGGTTGGCCTTAGGACCGCACGGGAACACCCCTAATGAGGGAGTGCAGGGGGACATGGGATGGACGTCATTCGAAGGTAGAGAGGCAATAAGTAAGCTAAAATATGAACAGAGACTCCCAGCACTGGAGGAAAAAAGGTGGGCAGGAAAAGTGTACAAATATCTATACATATGAGAAGTTTGAACACAAAGTGGACCAGAACGAGCAGAGAGAGAAGGAGATTCTTGTCGATGGGAAGGAAAAAAGCTGAGGTATAGATACCTACAGCCGAGGGAGGGGGTCCAACGTGGTTCTAGTGTGGGAAAGGAGGTGAAGGAGATGGAAAGAAAAATGTGGGAATTAGAAAGAATGCTCGGAAAGCCAGCGCTATCTATGTATAATAGCGTCCTCGATCACCTTGCCCCGGGGTTGCCCCGAAACCAGAATGGTGCGCCTTGCACCGCCGTGGTGGCGCACTGCGGAGGGTCAACATCGAGGACAAAACTGCACCCATTGCAGGGTGCTTGCATGCAGCGCTACTTTGCCCCTGGCGCGCAAGACGTGCGCGAAAACGCGCACGCGCACATTTTGTTGTTTGCAGGTGCTGAGCATCTGCGGCAAGCGCTCGAACCTTGACAAACTGCGTGCTCCGGCATACCTGGTTGCAAGCAAACACCAATACATTTTATCATTAATCCTGACGACCCGTTCCTGACGACCCGTTCAACGAACCTGTCCACTTTCGGCCGCTCTTCACCACATTGTTTTTGGACGAGGTCGATCAGCATGTCGTCTTCGCTGTCAAACGAACTTGCAAAAAGCTCATCGATTGCGGCAACTAGCAGCGCTTCCTTTCTCATTGCCGACATCTCCATTAGCTAACTCCTTGAACTCCGTTGCAACCGCAGCTATCGGGCCAGAGCGTCCGCGCTCTGCAGTCGGCAGTGCGCGCGCGCGTCCCGCATTGCTTGCTGGGATTGCACCCCGGCGCACCGCCGATTTTCTCGGTGCGAGACGGGGCAACAGAAAACCGCTCCAGCACGGTGCGCTTCCGGTGATCGAGGATGGTCGGTGCGCACCGGTGCGGTTGATCGAGGATGAAAGTGCGCACCAAGGCGCCCCGGTGCGCACCGGTGCGGGTGATCGAGGACGCTATAAGTCACAAAAACAGAAGATTAAAAGAGAGCTCTTTTTTGATAACTCGCGGGGCAGCTCACTATTATTCGAAGCTAGGACGGGGGTTTTGCGAACAAAAATATACAGGGCTAAATTTGAAGACGTGGACCTTTTGTGCACAGCTTGCGGAGCCGAAATGGAGACCACAGAGCATATAGTGCTGAGATGCACAGACCTTCGCCCGACTCTGGCAGAGGGAACAGTGGCAGATATGGAAGGGCATTAGGTTTTTCCGGGGAACGAGATAGACGAGAAAAGAGTGGCAGTAACGAAGGGGAGGCTAGAGGATTGGTGGAGGAAGTCAAGGGAGAGATAATACCATAAATCGGGGAGGTAATGTTTTCTATACTGTTTTAGATAGTTATATTGGGGGGAGGAGGGGAGTGAAAACTAGTTTAAGGGGAAGGGGATATATAGAAAGGAAAAATAAAAATAGGAGGGGGAGCAAAAGGCTAGGTGGCGCCAGCCGCCGCCCGTTACAACGGGTGTAGCCGCCATCCATTCATCCAGATGAAGTTTGAAACGAATTCAATCCACTATGGTAATATAGTGAGAAACTCTATGCCCGCACTAGAGTGTACTACCCGCACGCAGTGCGTCTGTGAATGTTTTGTCGTTTCCCCAGCAGTTCTTGTGTCCGATGAGGCCGTTCTCTCCAGATTGTGTGAAATACAGTTATTGCTGGCGATAATTGCCTTCTTAGATCACCTTGCAAAAACTATTGGTGTTGGGATGGCTTCGCCGAGGTATCTTCTTAGGTTCGCGTACCTCGGCACAAGATACAGGCAAGTGCCCGTTTCCTTTGGGTGCGTCTCTGTTGAAAATAAATCATGCACCTTCCCATTTGCAACGCTCTTTGCTCGTGCTTCCCATGTTTCAGTTATATTATACAGTAGCCAGTATTTGGAGGTATTTGCCTGGGCGGCAGCAGTCGCTCTCTCTCGAAGGCAAAGTGTGCTACCGAAAGCGCGCTCGTCGTCGATTTCGCACATACGATGGGGGGCGAAATGCAGTAAGACCAGTGTGCTTAGGCTTATGTGCATGTTCTCTAACGGTGTTCCCAGGTGTTCCAAATTAGTCTGGAGCCCCCCCTCACTATGGCATGCCTCATAAACAGATCGTGGTTTTGGCGCGTAAGACCCCAGAATTAATTTTTGTGCGCTTCCGCTCATAAATTGTAAGCATAATTAGCTTTATAAACGTTGCTCCGCTAGGTGTAGCTGCCTTTCGCATTTATTTGTTAATTGCGATATGATTTTACACAATTTCCGTAGCCTCATTTCACCTTTGTCGCCTTGGCTCAGTGAAATTCGCAAGCATCGTTAATAGGCGTGAAAACACGAAGCAAGGCTTATCGCGGCGGAGACAGGAGTCACTTTGCCGGAAAATATATGTACTAGCTTTATTGTTTTTGAGGACGAAGGTCTTAATTCACTTCACACGGGTTTGACGTATCTGGGTATCGTGTAACCGCTTCTAGAAAAAATGACCCTTTTGTGTCCCCATAGCGTCGCAACGAGTCGCTAAAATACGACAAGAAAGATGTGAAATCAGTGCATAATGAACGTGAAAGTTATAACAAGCTTTGTCAGAAAAGTTCGACAAATGTAGTAAAAAGTAGAAAATTGCACTTGCCAAGTAATGATCCTAGCTGCTATCCTCGGCTGTCTCTACAGTATTGCCAACATTTCTGCAGGTCTTGGAAGCAAGCAGGGAAATCTGTAACTGCTATGCTTGTAAGCTAATTTGTCACAGACCATTGGATTTCCGCAATATCTTGATGAACCTTTCCTTTCAGTCGCTTTTTCACTTGTGTAAACAAGAAAAAAAGATCACACAGTGAGAGGTCCGGTGAATATGGCGGATGTGGGATGACAATAACAGAATGTCTGGCCATATACCCATTAACAGATAAAGCAGTATGGGGTCTTGCATTACATGCAGTAAGAACCAATCCTGAGAATGCCACAAATCAGGGCGGCGACGTCGAATTGCTTCTAGCAAACGTTTCAAGACTTCGATGTAAAGAGTTCGGTTCACTGTTTTACCTGGAGGAACATACTCATGGTGATCCAATCCTTTACTATCCAAGAATGCAATCAACATTGTCTTGTTCGCAAAGGTTGTCGTTTGGCTTTTTTCGAGGCTGGTGATCCATGACTCCGCCATTCAGCACTTTGATGCTTCGTGGGAGGATCATACTGGTAGCACCAACTTTCATCCCCTGCAGTAATCTTTGACACAAAGGTTGGATCACGTCTGGCTCTATGTTCAGCACAAATTCATCGTCTGTCCTCTCTCTCTACATCTGTTAGTGAGTGAGGAACAATTTTTACATTAAGTTTCCATTTCCCTAAATCTTCGCGTAAAATCTTATGACACAATCACAATTCAAATTCAATTCTTCTGATATACAGTTACACGACGACCTTCTTACAATAACTGCCTTAAACACTCCATGTTTGCATTGGTATGTGCTGTAGATGGGCAGTCAGCTCTGTGATTGTCTTGCACTGAATCTCTGCCTTCAAGAAACCTTTTGTGCCACTTGAAAACACAACTGCTTGAAAGTGCCTCGCTTGCATATGCTTGTTTAATCACGTTTCACTAGGGGTTTTCCCAAGCTTAATGTAGAACTTAATATTCGCTCTTTGCTCGTAATCAGCATCCATTGTGTCAACTCTCTTCCCGAAGAAAATTATCTCGTCTTTCGCTCTTTCATAAAATCTACTATCATAACAACGAGCTCAAGTCCCGGTACATTACACCAGCATCTTATGTCTCCGCACGTATCGATCATCGCTTCAAAGTTCATGTACCTGCGCAGCGCACAGTTACCTACTCACACTCGTTCTTGCCGAGAACATGTCATGAGTGGAACCACCTGCCTGCGTCACTAGTCGCTATCACTGATACAGACCGTTTTCGCAGAGCACTATCAAACGAATTGTAAGCCTACTTAAAAACTGCGTCAATATCACGTTGTCACCTATTGCTATCGTTTTCTTTCATTGCTATTATTCCATGTTTTCGTTTTTTATATTCTTGTTACTTGATTTCTGAGTGTTTATTTTTGCCTTGTTACTTTTGTGCTTATTTACTTGTTGTTGCTGTATATTATTTGCGGTATAACTGTTCTTCACTTCTCCTTGTATTTATTTTATATGTACTGATATTCTAATGCCCCTCCCCTCTATAATGCTTCTTGTAAGCCCTGAGGGTAATAATAAATAAATAAATAAATAAATAATGCGACAACCTGAACAATGTGTTGCTAAGCACAGCCCTGCCACCCAATGAGTTGGCATGGAAACATGGCCAAGGTCATGTCAAATAAGAACAAATACCAGGTAACCTAAGAACATTTCTTACTTTTTAGTACTGCAAACTCAGAAATAAAAAAAAATTGTCCTGTAACTTTTCTGACAAAGATCGTACACAATTAAAGCACTGGATGGGCCATTTTGTCAGGCCCAAGCCTGAAAGCGCACAGCCCGGCAATTTCAAACCTCACCTGAAGGATCCGAGCTTGGCCAGACCCGGCCTGGTCCTGCCTACCCATTAGCCTTAGACCTAAATGAAGCATGGTCAATTTCTTGGCTATTGTAAAGGTACAGCCGTGCATGTTCATACAGACTATTATTCGATCTGAAAACACACATTCAGTGGACAGAGAGGGAAACCCTTATGACACAGCAGGTTGGAAACTGCCACCGAGAGGAGCACAATGCCTGTCTAATCTTTGGAAAGGAGGGGGCAGAAACAGTAGTTGGATATTATTTACAAGGGACAGATTTCACCGCGTCAGCTCGTCTGGTGGAGTTGCTGCTTAAAAAAAAAATGTGGTAAAAAATGTTCTTCCTCTGCTCACCATGCTCGTTCTTTAAAGTGTGATATGAACGACCGTACTAACTTTCCAAATAGTTGTGCAGCAATGTATAGCGAAGGCATGGGTGAACACTCCTGTTCACACCGCTGACCACTTCATCTCACTTTTGTCTCTCAAATAATCATTGCAAGGTACAATAGTGAAACTCAAGCTAGTAAACTTGGTGCAAATGTAAATTTAAATACAATGGCTTATTGGCTTTCACGAATGCCATAATACCCTGGTACCAGAACCTTTTCAGGTCTATTAAATAGACATTGGTGACGCTGAAGGGTATCACTCATGTGCAGTCATATTGACATGTATACTCACTTACCTTTCTCTGGTGGCTACTTTTCACTGGCTAATAAATATTAAATATTATCGCTCAGCAGAAGATGCATCTGCATGTATCGAAAGTTACCTTATTGTAATCTATGGTTCTATCTGTTGTCACCGAACCTTGTGTAATCTGATTGAATGCACAACACGAATTGTGCAGTACTTTCTGGAAGACATGTGAGCACCAGCGGTTATGCTGGGACCTTCGATGAGTCATGTATAAAAGCTGATGCACTTGGCCCGCTCATCCGACTGTGCTCGCTGCTGTCATTGTGCTTTGAGTGTAACCTGTTTTCTGGGCACATTTCTGCCCAATAAAGAGTTAGATTCTTGATTCACAGTTCTGCTACTGTGTTTTTCGTCACTACAATGTGACAGTATTGTCACATGGTATATGTTATCTTTATTTCTTTGTTCTGCTTCAGTGTAATGTCGTACATTTTATGTCATCAATATAGGCAGCATTGTTTTGTAATATGAGCAAATTTGAACTCTGTCGACCTTTATTTCAACACGTAGGGAGTTAAGCACAGTGCATGTACTGCGTAGGCAACATAGTTTTTTTTTTCCAATCAAGTCAGAATATTGTTAGGGGGATGTTGGAAGTATAGAAAGACTGTATTTACAATATATATACAAGATGAGTCAGAGTAGTAAAGATGGCTGACCACCAACAACACGCAGCAGCCAGCGTCTCGCGATCTTCTTCCTCTGTCTTCTTTCAGGGCTTGGTGGCGTCGCGACCATACAAAAGATAAAAGAGTGAATATCCTGCATTGTCATGTCAGGACGAGTTATATGTGAACGTCACATAGGCCAGCGTGCCATGCCAGTCGCGGTGATCGTTGGAGACTTACATCGACAGCATCTGTGTGATTGTGCGGTTGAGACGTTCCGTAAGACTGTTCGTTTGTGGGTGGTAGCTGGTGGACAGCTTGTGCTCAGTGGCACAAGAGCGAAGGAGGTTAACAACTCGAGACAAAAACTAGCAGCCGCGGTCTGTAAGTAACTGTCGAGGAGCACCATGGTAGAGAATGACGTTCCGGAGGAGAAAATCGGCGACGTCTGTTGCGCAACTCATCGGCAACTCCTTTGTTATTGCGTAGAGTGTCACGTAATCAGTAGTGACGGCGATCCACTTATTCCCTCTAATCGTCGTCGGAAAAGGGCCAAGCAGGTAAGAACGGTTCATCATCATCATCATCATCATCATCAGCCTAGTTACGCCCACTGCAGGGCAAAGGCCTCTCCCATACTTCGCCAACTACCCCGGTCATGTACTAATTGTGGCCATGTTGTCCCTGCAAACGTCTTAATGTCATCTGCCCACCTAACTCTCTGCCGCCCCCTGCTACGCTTCCCTTCTCTTGGAATCCAGTCCGTAGCTCTTAGTGACCATCGGTTATCTTCCCTCCTCATTACATGTCCGGCCCATGCCCATTTCTTTTTCTTGATTTCAACTAAGATGTCGTTTACCCGCGTTTGTTGCCTCACCCAATCTGCTCTTTTCTTATCCCTTAACGTTACACCCATCATTCTTCTTTCCATAGCTCGTTGCGTCGTTCTCAATTTCAGCAGAACCCTTTTCGTAAGCCTCCAGGTTTCTGCCCCATATGTGAGTACTGGTAACACACAGCTGTTGTACACTTTCCTTTTGAGGGATAGTGGCAACCTACTGTTCATGATTTGAGAATGCCTGCCAAACGCACCCCAACCCATTCTTATTCTTCTGGTTATTTCAGTCTCATGATCCGGATCCGTGGTCACTACCTGCCCTAAGTAGATGTATTCCCTTACCACTTCCAGTGTTTCGCTACCTATCGTAAACTGCTGTTCTCTTCCGAGACTGTTAAACAGTACTTTAGTTTTCTGCAGATTAATTTTCAGACCCACCCTTCTGCTTTGCCTCTCCAGGTCAGTGAGCATGCATTGCAATTGGTCTCCTGAGTTACTAAGCAAGGCAATATCATCAGCGAATCGCAAGTTGCTAAGGTATTCTCCATCGACTTTTATCCCCAATTCTTCCCACTCCAGGCCTCTGAATACCTCCTGTAAACATGCTGTGAATAGCATTGGAGATATCGTATCTCCCTGTCTGACGCCTTTCTTTATAGGGATTTTGTTGCTTTCTTTGTGGAGGACTACGGTGGCTGTGGAGCCGCTATAGATATCTTCCAGTATTTTTACATATGGCTCATCTACACCCTGATTCCGTAATGCCTCCATGACTGCTGAGGTTTCGACTGAATCAAACGCTTTCTCGTAATCAATGAAAGCTATATATAAGGGTTGGTTATATTCTGCACATTTCTCTATCACTTGATTGATAGTGTGAATATGGTCTATTGTTGAGTAGCCTTTACGGAATCCTGCCTGGTCCTTTGGCTGACAGAAGTCTAAGGTGTTCCTGATTCTATTTGCGATTACCTTAGTAAATACTTTGTAGGCAACGGACAGTAAGCTGATCGGTCTATAATTTTTCAAGTCTTTGGCGTCCCCTTTCTTATGGATTAGGATTATGTTAGCGTTCTTCCAAGATTCCGGTACGCTCGAGGTTATGAGGCATTGCCTATACAGGGTGGCCAGTTTCTCTAGAACAATCTGACCACCATCCTTCAACAAATCTGCTGTTACCTGATCCTCCCCAGCTGCCTTCCCCTTTTGCATAGCTCCTAAGGCTTTCTTTACTTCTTCTGGCGTTACCTGTGGGATTTCGAATTCCTCTAGGCTATTCTCTCTTCCACTATCGTCGTGGGTGCCACTGGTACTGTATAAATCTCTATAGAACTCCTCAGCCACTTGAACTATCTCGTCCATATTAGTAACGATATTGCCGGCTTTGTCTCTTAACGCACACATCTGATTCTTGCCTATTCCTAGTTTCTTCTTCACTGTTTTTAGGCTTCCTCCGTTCCTGAGAGCCTGTTCAATTCTATCCATATTATAGTTCCTGATGTCCGCTGTCTTACGCTTGTTGATTAACTTAGAAAGTTCTGCCAGTTCTATTCTAGCTGTAGGATTAGAGGCTTTCATACATTGGCGTTTCTTGATCAGATCTTTCGTCTCCTGCGATAGCTTACTGGTTTCCTGTCTAACGGCGTTACCACCGACTTCTATTGCGCACTCCTTAATGATGCCCATGAGATTGTCGTTCATTGCTTCAACACTAAGGTCCTCTTCCTGAGTTAAAGCCGAATACCTGTTCTGTAGTTTGATCCGGAATTCCTCTAGTTTCCCTCTTACCGCTAACTCATTGATTGGCTTCTTGTGTACCAGTTTCTTTCGTTCCCTCCTCAAGTCTAGGCTAATTCGAGTTCTTACCATCCTGTGGTCACTGCAGCGTACCTTGCCGAGCACGTCTACATCTTGAATGATGCCAGGGTTCGCGCAGAGTATGAAGTCGATTTCATTTCTAGTCTCACCATTCGGGCTCCTCCACGTCCACTTTCGGCTAACCCGCTTGCGGAAAAAGGTATTCATTATACGCATATTATTCTGTTCTGCAAACTCTACTAATAATTCTCCTCTGCTATTCCTAGAGCCTATGCCATATTCCCCCACTGACTTGTCTCCAGCCTGCTTCTTGCCTACCCTGGCATTGAAGTCGCCCATCAGTATAGTGTATTTTGTTTTGACTTTACCCATCGCCGATTCTACGTCTTCATAAAAGCTTTCGACTTCCTGGTCATCATGACTAGATGTAGGAGCGTAGACCTGAACAACCTTCATTTTGTACCTCTTATTAAGTTTCACAACAAGACATGCCACCCTCTCGTTAATGCTATAGAATTCCTGTATGTTACCAGCTATTTCCTTATTAATCAGGAATCCGACTCCTAGTTCTCGTCTCTCCGCTAGGCCCCGGTAGCACAGTACATGCCCGCTTTTTAGCACTGTATATGCTTCTTTTGTCCTCCTAACCTCACTGAGCCCTATTATATCCCATTTACTACCCTCTAATTCCTCCAATAACACTGCTAGACTCGCCTCACTAGATAGCGTTCTAACGTTAAACGTTGCCAGGTTCAGATTCCAATGGCGGCCTGTCCGGAGCCAGGTATTCTTAGCACCCTCTGCAGCGTCACAGATCTGACCGCCGCCGTGGTCAGTTGCTTCGCGGCTGCTGGGGACTGAGGGCCGGGGTTTGATTGTTGTATTCATATAGGAGGTTGTGGCCAAGTACTGCACCAGGGTGGCCAATCCTGCTCTGGTGAGAGAGTGCGTTACCGGTTCTGGTCACCGGGATCAGGCCGCACTCCAGGCCTGTTTGTGCAATTTTCTCAACACACGTTTTTTTTTTTTTGTATTTTCCGGTGGAGAATAGCGCGGCACCGGGATTTGAATCACGGTCCTCTTGCACTGGAGACGGATACTCTACCGTCCCCGTAGGAGTTAAATTAAAAATTAATTTATGGGGTTTTACGTGACAAAACCACTTTCTGATTATGCACGCCGTAGTGGAGGACTCCGAAAATTTCGACCACCTGGGGTTCTTTAACGTGCACCTAATTCTAAGTACACGGGTGTTTTCGCATTTCGCCCCCATCGAAATGCGGCCGCCGTGGTCGGGGTCCGATCCCGCGACCTCGTGCTCAGCAGTCTAACACCATAACCACTGAGCAACCACGGCGGGTCCCGCAGGAGTTGTACGCCTCATTTAACCTACAGTGGTGCCCTACTTGGTCAGTCAAGGTGGACCAATCTGAGCTCGGTTATACCGCATGGATGGCACTCGGCTAGAGAACCTGGTATTTATGACCTGCACATGTGAGTGTGAGGCCATAAATATTTGAAGATCTATATAAATATATATATATATATTTTTTTTTAGGAGGGTTCCCGTACAGTGATAAAATAAAGGAAAAGACATTAAAAGAAAGAAAAAAAAGAAAAAAAAAAGAAAGAAAAAGGGGCAGAAAAAGAAAGGATCTTAACAGGTGATTTGAACTCGTGACCCTTCGATGTTGCCCAGAAAGATAGCTCAGTCGGTTGGTTCGTCAGGTCCCAGGCTACTTTCAAGCGCCACAGCTCCTGCTCCGAGCCTCACACTTACGTGGAAAGAGACTCATGTTGTTGGAAGGCATATAGTTGGAAGGCATACTTTCTAGGAAAAATGGCCGCTCAAGGAGAAGAGCCAACTCGAGCGGCTTTAGAGGCTAGGAAAACTGCCTTAAAATATTTAGACTTGAGGGAAAGCTTCGTTAACAAACTATAACACGGCAATCAGCACTCGAATACGACGAGAGAAATTACTGAGACGTGGAAAATTCCCTTGAAAAAAAAAAAAATCTGGTTTGCTAGGCAAATGCTTGTATGTATTGAACCTCTTAAAAGATGAGGGGTGAAATATGCGCTCACCGAGAGGGCATCTTCGGCACGAGACATCCCCAAGGCACCTTACAGAGATGTGGAGAGCTTCGCGGCCGGAACGAAGCTTCCCTTCTCCGCCGGCCAAGAGGGGGAAACGCGCTTTCCGATCGCTCAAGGTTGCGCGGACAAAGCCTAACTCTAGCGTCTAGGAAAAGCTTAACCAGGTGCGATGGCGGCACGCATAGCGTGGGAAGCTAGCCGCCAGAATAACTATACCAAGGACTGCTGCTGATGAGGGCGAAATACCTTCGTGTAATTATAATAACCCTAATAGGACTACTTTCGAAAAAAAAAGGAAACGGCCCAGAGGGCTATACTACGAGAGCTATGACTGATAGTTTTCTCTCTATATATATATATATATATATGAGATGAATATATATATATATATATATATATATATATATTCATCTCATCTATGGGATCGCATGCGCGTGCTGTTTCTTTGTCTCTGCGTGTAGTACAGTGAAGAGAGCCAGTTTAAGGGCGGAGAAGAAGAAAGAAGAGAAAAGCAAAAACTGCAGCGCCGTGGTTTTAAAGCGCACCCGTGGTAGAGAAACGGAATGCGATATAAGCGTGCGTAGCCATGATACGCACACGAAAAACTGCCTTAAAATATTTAGACTTGAGGGAAAGCTTCGTTAGCAAACGATAGCACGGCAATCAGATGAGATGAATATTTACAATTAGTATTAGGGTTATAATTATATTCGAGAACGGTTCATAGGGAGCTTCAATTGGATGGAGTCATCCGATAGGCGGCAAGGGAGGTTTTTTCCGGCGCAATTCGCAAGTTGCGACATAACGATGCACAGAGCGATAGAGACCTGGCCAGAAGAACCGGCGTCATACACGGTCATATGTATGCAAAACTACAAGGTGTCCCGCTGCCGGTGCACTGTGAAGGTGTGCTAGAATGATGGATCGCAGATGACGAGGGAGAACAAGGAGCAACTCAGGGCTGTCAGGGTTGATACTGCGGCGGTAGAGGATGCCGTAGTGCAGCACGAACATGCGGCATGTGCCATCGGTGCTGTGAGATTGGACTCCGACGATGATGGACTGTAAGGATGCGTCGCATTGTTGTTCAGCGCGCATGTCAGTCATGTGAGTCAAAGCCATCACGCAGGTCACCGGATCGTGCGCAGCAGGATTGGGAGGATCCACGGGGGGATGAGAGAGGAAGTCAGCGTCCTTGTGCAGACGTCCAGACTTATAGTTGATAATACATGAAAATTCTTGGAGCCACAAAGCGCAGTGACGAAGCCGGCCTGTTGGGTCCTGGAGGGAAGACAGCCAGCTGAGTGTGTGGTGGTCTGTAATGACTGAAAACATGTGGCCTTACAAATATGGCTGGAGCTTGGCGACAGCCCGAACTAAAGCCAAGCACTCCCGCTCAGTGATCGAGTAATTCTCTCCGCAGGTGACAGCAGGCGGCTGGCGTAAGTTATCACACACTCGGTACCATTCTGTTGCTGGGCGAGAACAGTGCCGATGCCAGTGACGATGCTTGCGTCAGTATGGACTTTGGTCGGTGTAGATGGATCAAAGTGGGCAAGTATGGGAGAGGTAGTTAGAAACCTGAAGAAAGCGGTGAATGCGTGATCCTGCTCAGGGTCCCATGAGAATGGCGTGTCTTTCTTAAGATCTGCCAAAGGCTGAGCAACGTCGGCAAAGTTTGTTGACGAAAAGGCGAAAGTAAGAACATGGGCCGACGAAAACACATGTCAGAAG
The DNA here is from genome assembly GCF_023375885.2 of Dermacentor andersoni. NCBI lineage: Eukaryota > Metazoa > Arthropoda > Arachnida > Ixodida > Ixodidae > Dermacentor > Dermacentor andersoni. The sequence goes on from NC_092816.1 coordinate 213,890,193, forward strand.
CAGGACGTGGCACAGGGAAACTGCGTACGGTGCAAACTTTTTCCGGATCTGGTTGTACACTGGATGTGTAAATGAGGTGTCCCAACATGGTAATCTGACGGTGCCCGAATTGACATTTCGTGGAGCTCAGTTGGAGGCCGGCTTTTTGAAAGACCGCAAGAATGGCAGCGAGTTGGGTAAGTTGGCTGTCGAACGTGGGAGAAAAACAATAACATCGTTAAGATAACAAAGACAGGTGGTCCATTTGTAGCCTCGCAGAAGAGAGTCCATCATACATTCAAATATTGCAGGAGCATTGCATAATCCAAAAGGCATGACTTTGAACTAATATGTTAACATCAGGTGTGATGAAGGCCGTCTTCTCGCAGTCCATTTCATCAACTGATATCTGCCAGTAGCCGGATCGAAGATCAATGGACGAGAAATATTTAGCTCTGTGCAAACTTATACCCCGCACTTCCACCAATATGTTATGGGGATGTTGGGAGTATAAGACTGTATTTACTACAGTGTATATACAAGCAGAGTCAATGAGGCTAAGATGGCTGACTAGCAACAACACGCAGCCGCCAGCGTCTCGCGACCTTCCTCCTCTCTCTTCTTTTATGCTTCCGTAGCAATATATACATATATATATCGTAATCTTGTCATTATAGTGTAATCTTGTCATTATAATCTTTCGTACCGCGATCTATTGTGTGAGTCTGTCTGGTTGGAGTTCGTGCAGATTGTCCTGTAAATTTTGGCATCTATTTATCATTCCCCACCATCATCTTATTCTTACTTTTTTTTCACAGCTAGAAGAAATACTTAGCATCTTAACCAATGAAAACAAGAACTGCACTACAAGAGAAACTTGCACGAGTTGGGGGCGATTCATGTTTCGGAAATTAACAGCGCAAAACAGACAAATTTTCGAAACATCAAAGCAAGAACATCATCATTTGTGGTGACATTAACGTAAACATACTCGATCTCAACTGTCGATCATGCTCCGATTATATCTATTGCTTGCATTAGCTATGGTTTCTCTTTAATCGATATTCCAACAAGGCGTGACACTTCGGTTCTTGCACTTTGATAGATCATACATTTTCCTCGTCACCTTCTGATTATACCACTTGAGTAATAGATATTTCATTACTGACCACTATCCTCTGCTCTTCTTTCTAGGTGTCTGAAAGCATACGCATGTTGCCAATATACCAAAAGTTATTTCAGTGAAACTTTATTTGTACAGAAAGTGCAAGGTACATATTGGAACAGTGTTTCTTTAGGGAAACTGTCCTGTGAGGGCGAATTTGATATCTTTATCAGCAATAACAGACTGCACAACTCGTGTGTTCCTTAAGCATAGATTCTCATCTCCTAGACATCCTTGGATTACAAATGTGTTGCTGCACTCTATAATAAAAAAAGGATAATCTTCTCAAAAAGGTGAAATTGCAGCCTCTCAAACAGCTTTACAAACTAGGTTTAGGAATTATAGCAATACCCTTTTTGGTATACGTGCAAAACGGAACTATTATGAACAATGGATATTTCAGAATGGAACAAATACCAGGTGTAATTGGGAGCTTATTAAACAATTTCCTATTACAGAGTCTGACAGACATTAACAAATAATTTATAACAGTGTTGTATGCACTAAGGAGACTGGCATATGAAATGCTTTTAGTTATAATTTTGCCGCTTGCTAGAATACACTATCGCCTAGTGTTCAGTGCCATCTCCCATGTAGCCCTCAGTCATTTTTCCCTTGTCTGGTTTCCTCAGAAGCTTTAAAAGTACTTCTCTTAATGTTACTGGACCTGACCTGGATTATATCCAGCCTTCTTGGACAAAACTGGTTGTGGCTGACAATATCTGTAAAAACCAATGGTAACAGAAGTTTTTGAACAGGTACATTTCCTGATTTGCTGAAACATGGAAAAGTAGTCCCTGTGTTCAAAAAAGATTCTCTTGTCAACAATAATAACTACCGCCCAATTTGCATTTTGCCACTTTTTTAGTAAAGCCATTGAAAAACTTATTTACAGTCGTCTAATACACTATCTAAATAAATTTAACCTTCTTTCTTCATTCTTGTTTAGTTTTAGGCATGGTTATTCAATGGAATTGGCATTAACTTCAGAGATTAAACAATTTATTGACAAAGGTTTTATTGTAGGAACCATATTCATTGATCTAACAGAAGCATTGACTCCCTAGATCATTCTATTCTTCTGCAGAAGCTTGAGTCTTTCGGTATTACTGGCCCACCTTTAAATCTTATTCGTAGCTACTTGTCTAACAGACCTCAATCAATGTATATTATTGGCCGGTTCTCTTTTACTAATTAATTAACTGTGGCATTCCCCAAGGCTCTATACTAGGTCCATTGTTGTTCTTAATCTTTATAAATGGCCTACCTAATGTACTTGCCATTTTTGACTGTTTTGTATATGCTGATGGCACGACCATTTTTTAATCACAGAAATCGTTTACCGTGCTTCAAGACACCCTTAGCACTGATCTTAACAATGTGTATTCTTGGTGCAGAGATAATCAGCTTCAAATCAATCCTATAAAACTATGTTTGTACTATTTCTTAAAGGGCCCCTGAAATGGTTCGGACACATGTTGTAGACACCTAGGGCACAGCTACAGTTAATCATTCGCACTACAATTAAGAAATATAAAGAAAAAAAAATATTACGAAACCTACAGACGATTACCAGTTACCCTCCTTCATAGCCGTGCATTTTCTCCTCAACTCGTTCGCCGAGTGATTGGGGCTAAGCTCTGCCTTCACTGGCTCTGCGTCATGATGGCACGTCGTGTTGTCTATTTCTGGTTGTCGAGGACCAAACGTCAAAGCCTTTCCAACCTCAACGCCAGCAGCTTGGCACTCAATCCCAAGCGAGATCTATCAAAGCGACGAGCAGCGAAGCCTTGTACGCATTCTGTCGCAGCGCCGAGCGTGTCCGGTATGGACGTCAGACTCTGGAGTTTTGCAAGACCGTAGCGCCACCTGCCGGTGCGAAGAGGCTGTAATTGAGTAGTGCGAAGCCCGACTCCCTTGCTAAGTTGCCTATGCAGCTAGCGACTGCGAAACAACGATTTAACTAGATTTTGGTCCATATTGCGAGAATTTTCCGCATTTACCACCCAGACAGAGAGCTATGAATTTCTACGCTAGCCGGACGCGCCGCCGAACTGCCATAAAGCGCTTGCTGGCTCACTCGTCAGACTGATGGTAGAAGCGACAGCAACTGCGATAGCTCCGCGTGCTACGAAGAAACGCCGCAATCGACGCTACTGTTGTGTTGTAAATTGCCATGAATGTGAAGGACGGAATAACTTTCTGTAACATTCAGTTTGCCGAATAATGTTCAGTTTTGCCGATTCCCATCGCGATCGTATGAAGGGGAAAGGCGAGAGCGCTGTGGGCCGTTCAACCTGTTGGGTAATTGGATTACTTGCATTCCCCACAACGCAGCGGCTTGCATGAGAAAGTGCGACAATTTTGTTCTTCTGTAATTGTGTTGCGTAGCCCTGATGGAGGACCGTGGTGACCAAATGAGAACTCAAGAATCTGCAGCCGCCACTTCGTTGGTAACAGAAAAAACAATGTTGCGAACCATCCTCCTTATGTGCCATTGATATCTCCACCTTTTAACAGATGTCCGCCTCCGCTTGACTCAACAAGTGGAACGGAGAGATTTGGCAGGTCAGCTTAACTGAACATTTTGGTTCATTTATGAATTCAAAATCCTGTTCTAGAGCATCGTTGTATCGCGAGCTCATTTCTACTTTCGGTATTTTGTATGTCCTGCGCCGATGCAACAAGCACGCTTCGCAATGTGCTGAGCCTGCTCGACTGCGTTTTTCAAATCTGAGCAATAAATTTGCTGTAGGAGCACTGGATGAGTAATTGCGGAGTAATGCACGTGTGTAAAGAAAAAATGTCACGTTTATTTACATTTATTTGTGCGCGCTTGTTGCTCAAAGCGTCTGCGAAAAGTTCAAATTAAGGTACTGAGCGATGCTGTAGCTCCTGCGAGAAAGAAAGATGCAGCGCGTAGGCGCTGTCGGAAGCTTACTTTCATTATGATCGCACGCTGTTTGCTGCCTTGGAAAACGTTTTCTGTTTGCTGCCCTGGAGAAGGCTATGAATGGATTTACTCTCTGTAAATAATTGCGAGACAAAACATTACGATAAAATACATAAAGATATAGGAGATAGTTAAGTCTTGTGTTCAGGACATACTCAATATGAACCAATTTGAAATGTTTAGATTTTTATGCTGATATACCTATAGACAAACCTGATGCTCTCTGTACTTGCGAGTTGCAGCACGCCGAAATAACACTTAATACTTTATATTGTACACGTACTTCGCCCTGCTGAGCTTCCTTTCCGAAGCGTGGATGGGCGGAAGAAGCTTTCCAGGTCCTTGATTTTTAGGAAACCATGCCTCAACACAAACGAAAAAGAAGGGTCCATTGTGGCCTATGCACCTTCGCTTGCGGACAGCTCTCCTTGCACTACTCAGTTCGTGCCAAGGCTCTGATGGGGGCGCTGGTGACGGGTTTTTGCGCAGCGCCGCCTGGGCAGAGTCTGAGGTCCATTCTGGTAACCACAGGCAAGATGGGAATTGCGATGGACGAGTGGAGGCATAAACTCAAGCTGATGAAGGAGCTTTAGCGTAGACGTACGTGAGCAGCCTGATCAGTCTGCATGGTCCAGCCACCTGGTGGTGCAGAGCCCAACCAGTCAAACAAAGAGCTAATATTGCTCTAACCAAGTGTAAAACATTTTAAACATTTACAAAAACAATGTGTTCAAGATTATGCTTCTAAGGAAAATTTACACCAGCAGCAAAGTAGAATAGACTTCATTACAGCTACTGTGTTCGGTTGAGCTCTGTGCCACCAGGTGGCTGCAACGTGCAGACCGTTCAAGTTTGCGCCTCTGCTCATTCCGTAAAACGGCACGGTGAAATGGCCAGGCCCAGTCCGCTTGTGCTTGCGTTTACCCGAATGCCGGACAAGCGAAATGCTATTCTGGTAGTAATCCTCCGTTGAAAGTGATGGCCGCAAACGTGCAAATCCTGGCGCCGATCGGATAGCGAAGTCTCATGCGCTGCAGCCACTCCGCTCGCCTGTAACATGTCGCAGTTCGACATGTTACAGTCACTATGTTTGCAGCCCAGAAGGTAACATGGGTGAACCATGGTGCTCGCGAAAATAAAGATTGAGATCAACACTGACTGCGGAGCTCTCGTCAACACGGAGCACGTTGTAACACAAGCAGACGACACTTGTTTTGTGCTGGAAGTGCTTAAGTGTAGTGAGGAATTGTCCTTGTGCATTCTCTTTCTGTTACTTTCTTTTTATAGAAACAAATTAACTAACATTCCTACTATTATGAACATCATTTGTTGACCATAAAGGTGGAAACATTATCGATGACGAGCTCTGGGCAGCCAATCGGATAGCTCGCCCCACTGGCATTATTAGGGCAATTTGCTTCATATGATGAGGGGTGGTTGAAAATCCCGCCAAGCAGTGTGGTGCGATTGGAAGCGATGCACATTTTTGACACCTAATAATAAATTACACGCTTTACGCAGAGCACTTAGATGCGTCAATTAATGATCAGAAGGACCTACTCTAACGACTCAGTATGTTCGTACAAAATCGTTTCAGGGTCCCTTTAATAATGATCAAGTATGTGCTACCGAAAGGAAAATTGTTTGATTATTTCCCGTTCCAAAAGTGGCTCAAACACATTTCTAATTATGAACTCAAGTACTCTGATTGTTAAAGTTGTAGCGACATATGCACCGATTGCGTTTTTCTTGTTCGGGGCTCTGTTTCCTATGCGATAAGCTACCGAGGGGCAGTCAAGTGGGAAACTGATAGACTGTCGACAAAATAGGTGTGATGGGTTTCGCTCAATATTCTTTTGCTTGATGTTTCGTTTGGAACTTCATTTTTATTATACAAAGGGAAATCCACTCTCTCCCAAGCAGTCAGAGCAATTGGTGAGCAATGTTTAGTTTCGGAACTAATGCATGTTTCGTGCACACACGACACTCTGACATGACAGGTTCTTGAGGCGTTTTTACTTCGCCCAACATACAGGTCAAGTGGGCACAGCCCGAAAAATCTTGACCAATAGTGGAGGGATAATGACGACAAAGGCATAGAATCGGAAATAATCTTTAAAGGGAAGCTGAAAGGTTTTCCAGAAAAAATGAGTGAAGAGCTGTATGTCGTGGTTTTCAACCCTCCGAATTCGAATATCGCATCAAAATTGAGCGAAAGAAGCACAAACAAATTTTATTTCGATGAAAAGTGCAGCAGTAGACTCGGGGCAGCTCGCGCGCCTCGTTTGGTCGGGCGTGATTGGTCGGGCACCTAGTGACGTCAACAATGGTGTTCGTCCGGACCGACCGCTGCCGCTACACATGAACCACGGTGCAAGGTAGTTTCATGCTGTTTTGCCGAGACGGTAATGGAAAATTTCGAGAGCTTGCGTTTCTCTTAGGAGTTCGGCGTTAATTCCAAACCCCGCGAGAGCGATCTTGCGCTCGACGGCTTCAAGCGACAAAATGGGCCGTCGCTTGAACAGATCACTCAGTGTTGTCGCTCAATCGCTCGTTTCTAGTAATCTAGAACTCGTCGCTAGTCGCCCGGAAGTGCTATGAGCGACTAGCCAATAGCACGAAGCTGGAGCTGGATGTACATAATTCAAATACTACTGATTGTTGCATGGAATGAGCAAACTATTGAATTTTACACATGCAAGAATAAGAACCTAGTGCAAGACCTTCAGAAATATCTTGTGCTCCTTTTTACAGTAAAATACATCAACTTAAATTAATAAAGGATGCATCACTCTAGTTTCGGCGTATATATTGCTGACTTCATACCAGGAAGTCGTTGCTCAAAGCCGTCGCTCATATGGAGTTTGGCTTGTAGGCGATGGGTGAACCTGAAAGCCATCTCCATCGCCTCGCTTGTCGCTGTCGCGTGCAAGATCGCTTGTATGGGGTTTATACTTTAATCCCTACATGTACTAGCCGATTGCGAAGAGCCGGCCTCTCCAAGAAGCAAAAGAGGCTGGTGTAAGCAGTGCTTTCAACGCGAATGAAGGCAAAGTGTTAGCATCTTGTGTTGGAAATGTTCTTTGGTGAGTACGTTTTTGGTAAGCTGCACTCAGCGATCCAGTGAGTTCGTTTCCGGGCAAACAACTGTAGTGTTATGTTCCTGCATGCCTCCTCGTAGAACGTAAGCGGTGATGCGATCTTCAGCATTTGTGTGCTGCCCCAAAGCTGTCGGCAATCTACATGGACAGTTTAAACGCGGGAAAGTTTACCGCCTCTTGTAGCACGTGTAGTGTAGAACCTTCATCAGCGCGCTATCCGCACGCTACTCGTAACCGGTGAATTCCGTCGGCTACATGAGATGGACGGTTTCTCTATGTGCGCGAGAGAAGGGGGAGCGCCGCGTCTAGGCGTGAGCCGGCTTACCAACACATGCAAACTTTACGCTTGCACTGCGTTATGGTAGCTGCATGCAGGCTGTTTCACAGCACACGTGCGAATAGAAAATTCACGGCGCTTGGCGACGAAACCTGCGTCAAGGGTGGGAGATAAACATGCACCTTCCGTTCATCGTGCTAACATGAAGGAGAACCCAAAGTACGCATTATTGATAAACTCTGGTAGTAATCGTCATCACGGAAGTGGTTAGAGCGCAGCAGTGTTCTTGAGCGCTTAAAATTCTTTTGCTTTACAGCAGCCCCCCACTTAGCTGAAAGTTTCTTGTCTTGCGGGAAGTAATGGTAGACAACATCGTCGCGGCCACTTGTTTTCATCCAACTGTAGGCTGCACAGAACGCCGGCATTGTCGGTGTGCACGTTACCTGCCACTCTACATAGACACAAACAAAGGAATGCAGGGTCGAACGAAGCAGCTTGTGACGGCGCGCACGCAGAAACAAGCACGGTGAGGCACGGCCGTGGAGACTGCGAAGGAACAGAACACCAGTGCTGACGTCACGACGCCGCAGTTTCCGGTGTCTGCTCGCATCGTCAGTGTCAGCAGCAGCGCGCGGCGCTCGACGGGGGCGGAGCGACAGCGCAATTTTAACCGACGATTACTTCGCTCCTAAGTGAAAAATCCCCCCCAAAATTTTACCTGCATGGTTTATAAGGTTCCCGCATGCGTATATGAGCGTCTTACTGAATTAAACAGGCTCTTCAGTTTCCCTTTAAATATTGCCACATTGTAGTGATGGGGAAGAACACAGTAGCAAAACTGTGAATGGCAAAACTAAGTTTTTCTTAGGTGAACCTGTGACCGCAAGAACTGGCTACACTCAAAGCACGCACAACGATAGTAGCAAACACAGTCGGTGATCGTCGAAATCTGATCTGCGGGGCAAGCAGGGTGTCTTTTATACATAAGTCACCGAAGGTTCCAGAATAATTGCTGGTGCCTGCGTGTCTCTCAGAAAGTACTACCAAATTCTTGTCATGCATACAGTTAGATTACACAAGGTGCAGTGACAACAGACAATGGCTAGAACCATTGATAACATTCGAGAAATTTCCGATACATGCAGGTGCGTACTGCGCTTAGTGATAACATTTACCATTTTTTAGCTGGTGAGAAGCAGTCTCCCGAAAAAAGATAAACAAGTAAACATGTCAATATTTTTTCCTTGGCATAATCGTAGGACAATGAATTTGTACACATCATTTTGACATGGGGAGCTTTCACGATTTCGTTACGTCACCTGACAGACAGGTGAACTAGGGGTGGCTCGAGAAATTTCCAACAATCGCGGATGGCTAATGATGGACATTGGAAAAGCTTTATGTCATAGCACCCTAGCTGAACTCTCTTCATGAAGATTGCAGCACGGGGTGCGCGGCATCGCTATCACGCAATGCATGTCTGTTGCTGTCGCTGATGGGGTAGAAGAGGGTCTGCAGCGTACCTAATGGGAAAACTGGTGCCGCGGCTGCATGCATCAGAATGCCGCAGCTTCGAATTGGCATCGTTCTCAAAGAGCCTGGACACCTTGAAGCCACGCCTGGCTGGCACTGTCACCATGGGTTCATTCTCTACTAAAACGTGACCTGTGCTTGGATGGGCTTCTGATGTGAAATGTAACAAGTACCAATGGGCTGCTAACTACCTTGGAGCACAGTTTGCACCCACTGTGGACAGTTTGTCGCCAATTCTTGCTTTTCTGTGCTCGCTTGTGCACTGCAAGTGGTGAACTGTATTAGAAGATGCAGTGACTCAAAACTTTTTGTGGAGACCTTACTTTAAGAAGCCTTTACCAGTGCACCAGGGCATAGGCCAAGCCACGTTCAGGGTAAAGCATGCCCAGCATTTCCAAGGCAGCACTGTGGTAAATTGGCATAGAAGGTAGGGCCACATTTGCCTCAAGGTAATACTGTAAGACACTCTAGGCCAAGGTATGTGCAAATTGGTAACGAAGCTTCGATAGAAGCCCACATATCCTGAATATGGTGGGGTGTTGCAACCATTGCCATCTTTGTGTTTGTAAAACTTTTGTCAAAAAAAAGAAAAACTAAAATAAAATAATGATGCCATACCAGGAAGTGATGTTGTATTTAATGCATTTCGTTTACATTCCTTTAAGGCCCAGCATTTCGACCACTACTCAAACAGCTCCTTTTTTTGGCTAGGTGCCCAGGATAATTTTCTGCTTCTCTCGTCCTTCCAGTCTTGTGTCCCAAAAGGCCCCTAGTGCCATCTAGGCTTGAAAAATAAGGAGGAAACAAACTTAATGAAGATGAGGGGAGGGGAGGTAGGAGCTGCGATTAGGCGGACGGGGCTAAGGTGGTGGGCTAGCTGGCCGCCACTAACTTCGCCACCCACTCCGCCAGCCCAGCTTTGGTTTAATGGTTAGTAGGTTTTAGTATGGAATCCCATGCCTCTTGTGAGGGAGTTTGTCGCTGGAGATGTCTGAGAGGAGAATTATTCCTGCAACCCCATCGAATATAGAAAACTTGGTGCAAGAAATTTGGAGAGCAAAGAGCAGGATGAGCTCTTTTGTCGTCTTCTGGCTCCAGATTTTTTGGCGCTGCGTTTTCGAATTAGTATGATAGACCAACACTCACTCCTTTTGAAGCCTATCGAATCCCGGCCGCGGCGGCCGCATTTCGATGGGGGCGAAATGCGAAAACACCCGTGTACTTAGATTTAGGTGCACGTTAAAGAACCCCTGGTGGTCGAAATTTCCGGAGTCCACTACGGTGTGCCTCATAATCAGAAAGTGGTTTTGGCACGTAAAACCCCATAATTTGTTTTTTTTGAAGCCTGATACACTGATCACGTAGTGTTTCGCAAGGAACTAACACCACATTTTTTTTTTGATAAACATGCACTCCATTCTTCCTAGCCTCCAATGTCCACCCCATCTGCAGCAGCTGGCAGATTTAATTTTTTTTCTTGTGCGCTTTCTAGCCTTTATTTTTTTTTCTCATTGTTAAGCAAGAAAAGTGTGTGAAACCAAGGCAGTGTGGGGCTATGCTACGCAGGCGTTGCCACTTCTTGGCTAATGCTACAGTCTACTTTCTTTTCCGTGCAGAGGTATCCAGCGCCAGAGCACCCGCCCCCACACTGAGCACTTCACAGTCCAGGGCGCCATCGAGGTACTATTATGTTCGACATCTGCAGGCACTGTGGCTAATTGTGCACCCCATTGCTCAGCTGTGCACAGGAACACTGGGGCTTTTTGTAGGCTCACTAGTTTCGTTTTTTGTCTGTTGCACTCAGTGTTGTATGCAGTACAAGAAAGTGGAGTAAGTGTAATTTTGAGATGCAGAAGCTTTAATGGCTAGTATTCCTTTAAAACATACTATATTATTTGCCAAAATGAAGGTGAGAGAAAAGAGTGAACAAAACTTGCAGCTATATGCCTTTACATAAAAAGAAAAGAAAATGCTAAAATATATTTAATATACGCAATATTTTGCTATTGAGTAGCCACTATCTGTGAAGAAATCAATTGTTGGTCTTGATTAAGACTCCAGGTACAAAACAATGCCTGAAAGCTCTATAGTTGGCTGTGCCATGTGGCAAAGTAACTCCTTGATGTAATTTCGTCGAAGCCTGACTTAGCATTCAATTCATATGGAAGGAAAGAAGGCGGCAGGAAAGAGCACTACAAACAACCATTCACTTTGTTGCCGCACAGCAATGTGTATATAGTGTAAGAAGGGAAAGGGGGAAAAACAGACAAATCTGAATTCATGTTGCTCGCGCAACTACGAAAAACAAAAGAAACTGACCGATGTTTGACTGATGCAGCATCCACCACATGTGGGTGACATACAACTTGTGCACTCTGCGTACTTTCTTGTGTGATTCTTTTCACGCCATGTGTTCCGCTTTTGCGCCAGATGTGCCGAAAGGATCAGACAAGTTCCGGGTGAATGACGTTTATTAACCCTTGCTTGTGGGTTAAGGCTCGGGGAAGAAAAGGGCACCGCTAGCGAGTGGCACTCTGCTTTTAACACTTGGGGGCGCATGCGCACTTCACAGAGTGCTCTTATCAACATGAGCACCAGCCGACACAACAGCATGCTGCTTCAATAGCTCTTACTTGGGATCGACTGCCACGCGGCTGGCGGAGAGGTTAGAGAGGCTTCATGTGCTCGCTTGAAGACAACCGGAAGTAAACGGCACGACGTCCCATCATGATGCAGAGCTATTGAAGACACAGCTTAGCCCCAATCACTCGGGGAATGAGTTGAGGAGAAAAAGCATGGCTATAGAGAAGGGTATGACTTGTAATCCTCCGTAGCTCTCTTAATATGAGACGCTTTGCACAAATTGTGGTGTGAATGTTTTGCTGTAGTTGTACCCTATGTGTCTACAAAATGTGCTCAAACCGTTTCAGGGACCCTTTAAAAGCGTACAAACTGCATTGTGCAGCTGCTAATAGGTTGTCTTCAACGTGTTCCGTTGTGCATGTAGCTGGTGTGTTGTCAGTGTGACAGAGTTGCTGTGTCGCAGGCAGCCTTGAGCCAGTTGGGATGCCTGGGTGATCCAGTGCTGGTGCTGGCAAGCCGCACCGACACTGGTGTGCACGCATCCGACAGTGCAGCGCATGTGGACCTGCGACCAGCCAACCCAAACCAGTGCTTTCAGCCACAACACCTTGCCGTCGGTCTCAACACTGTGCTGACGCGCCACAAGCACGACATCATGTGAGTACCCTTTTTGAGGTGGAGGTGGTCCTTAGATTCAGAGCACACACTGGGATATTTTGTCACGTGTCTAGTTAGAAACCTGCTCCAAGTCAGGGATTTCCCTATTCCTCACTTTCGGCTTGTGTTTCTCGAGTGTGCGCTGTGCAAAAAATAAATAAATATATATTTATTGTCACGTGGTGGTGACGTTGAAGAACACGGTAGCAATACTGTGAAAGACAAAACTAACTTTTATTGGGCGAACCTGTGCCCAGAAAAACAGGCTACACTTATAGCACAATGATAGCGGCGAACACGGTCGGCGATCGTTGAAAATCTGATCAGCGGGTCAAGCGCCTCAGCTTTTATACAGCAGTCATCGAATGTTCTAGACTAATCGTTGGAACCCGCATGCCTTCCACAAAGTTCTACACCATTCGAGTCACGCGATGAAATCAGATAACACAAGGTCCGGCGACAACAGACAGCGGATAGAAGCATCAATAACTTTCTAGAAACTTCTGATACATGCAGATGCGTCCCGCGCTGTGCGATAACATTTGTTAGGCGGCAAAACGTGGTCGCCCGATAAATATAAGTACATGTGTCAGTCAATACCCCCCTCTTAAAAAGCATCGACCCGATGCTGCAAACAAACGAAAGTAATAAAGAAAAGCACTAGTAGCAAGAAAACAACAAAATAAGGAAGTTCGTCAGCGTCCGTAAAAGGGTTTAAGATGCACCATGTGGAACACTTCAGATCGTGCGCGGTGCCACTGTGAATACGAAATGCCGTCTGGCACGACCTCATAGTCCAGTGCGCCAATACGTCGGATGACCTTGAAGGGTCCGACATATCGTCGCAGTAGTTTTTCACTCAGTCCTCGTCGGCGTATCGGGGTCCACACCCAAACACGGTCGCCGGGCTGGTACTCGAAGAAGCGTCGTCGGACATTGTAGTGTCGGCTGTCAGTATGCTGCTGGTTCTTGATCTGTAGGCGGGCGAGCTGTCGAGCTTCTTCAGCGTGCTGGAGATAAGTAGCGGCGTCAAGATTCTCTTCGTCAGTGACGTGCGGCAGCATAGCGTCGACCGTCGTCGTCGGGTTCCTGCCGTAAACCAGCTTAAACGCTGTGATCTGTGTTGTTTCTTGCACCGCTGTTTTGTAAGTGAATGTTACGTATGTCAGGACGGCATCCCAGGTCTTGTGTTCGACGTTGACGTACATTGCTAGCATGTCGGCGAGGGTCTTGTTCAGGCACTCCATGAGACCATTTGTCTGCGGGTGGTAGGCAGTTGTCCTCCTGTCACTTGTCTGGCTGTATTGCAGAATGGCTTGGGTGAGCTCTGCTGTAAAAGCTGTTCCTCTGTCGGTGATGAGGACTTCTGGGGCACCATGTCGCAGCAGGATGTTCTCGACGAAAAATTTCGCCACTTCGGCTGCGCTGCCTTTCGGTAGAGCTTTAGTTTCAGCGAAGTGGGTAAGATAGTCTGTCACCACGACGATCCACTTATTTCAGGAAGTTGATGTCGGAAACGGTCCCAGCAAGTTCATCCCGATCTGCTGAAAAAGTCGGTAAGGAGGCTTGATCGGCTGTAGTAATCCCGCAGGCCTTGTCGGTGGTGTCTTGCATCGTTGACAGTCTCGACATGTCTTGACGTAACGGGCGACATCGGCGGTTAGGCGTGGCCAGTAATACTGTTCTTGTATCCTCGATAGCGTCTGGGAGAAACCGAGGTGCCCAGCTGTCGGATCGTCATGTAGGGCGTGCAGTACTTCTGGACGCAGCGCCGACGAAACAAGAAGAAGGTAGTTGGCCCGGACTGGTGAGAAGTTTTTCTTCACGAGTAGGTTGTTTTGAAGCCTGAACGATGACAATCCATGCTTAAATGCCCTAGGGACAGCGTCGGTGTGCCCTTCCAAATAATCGACGAGGCCTTTTATCCCCGGGTCCGCTCGTTGCTGCTCAGCGAAGTCTTCTGCGCATATTGTTCCAAGGAAGGCGTCGTCATCCTCGTCATCTTGCGGCGGCGGGTCGACGGGGGAGCGTGATAGGCAATCGGCATCTGAGTGTTTTCGTCCGGACTTGTATGTTACCGTGACGTCGTATTCTTGCAGTCTGAGGCTCCACCGCGCCAGCCGTCCTGAAGGGTCTTTTAAGTTAGCTAGCCAACACAATGCGTGATGGTCGCTGACAACTTTGAATGGCCTCCCATATAGGTACGGGCGGGATTTTGCTGTAGCCCAAATGATGGCGAGGCATTCCTTTTCAGTCGTAGAATAATTGCCTTCCGCTTTTGACAGCGACCGGCTAGCACAATATATCACCCGTTCAAATTCGTCTTTCCTCTGGACTAGGACGGCACCAAGGCCTAGGCTACTGGCGTCAGTGTGGATTTCGGTAGTACCGGCGGCGACTGCATGCGTCGTTTGAGTTCTTGAAATGCATCGGCCTGCAGCGTTTCCCACTTGAACTCGACATCACATTTGGTTAGATGTGTTAGCAGCTCCGCGATGCGTGAAAAGTCCTTGACAAAACGCCCATAGTAGGCACACATGGCAAGGAATCTGCGCACTGCCTTCTTGTCGGTCGGCTGTGGCAATTTCGCGATGGCAGCTGTCTTGTGCGGGTCGGTGCGGACTCCAGATTTGCTGATGACGTGGCCTAAAAATAGAAGCTCCTCGTAAGCGAAGCGGCACTTTTCCGGCTTCAGAGTAGTCCTGATGGCCTCTAGTACTGTTGCAAGCCGCCTAAGGTGATCGTCGAAATTTCCGGCGAAGACGACGACATCATCCAAGTATACGAGACAGGTCTGCCACTTCAATCCTGCTAAAACCGTGTCCATCATGCGCTGGAACATTGCAAGCGCCGAGCACAGTCCGAATGGCATAACCTTGAACTCGTAGAGGCCGTCTGGGGTGATGAAGGCGGTCTTTTCGCGATCTCTTTCATCGACTTCTATTTGCCAATAGCCAGACTTGAGGTCCATCGAGGAGAAGTATTTAGCGTTGCAGAGCCGATCCAATGCGTCGTCTATTCGTGGGAGGGGGTATACGTCCTTCTTCGTGATCTTGTTCAGACAACGATAATCGACGCAGAAACGTAGGGTTCCATCCTTTTTCTTCACCAAGACTACAGGAGATGCCCACAGGCTTTTCGATGGCTGGATTATGTCGCGCAGCATTTCGTCGACTTGTTGCCTAATAGCTTCACATTCTCGCAGCGAAACTCGGTAAGGGCTCTGGCGGAGTGGTTGAGTGCACTCTTCGGTTATTATGCGATGCTTTGCAACTGGTGTTTGTCGAATCCTCGATGACATCGAAAAGCAGTCTTTGTATCGTCGGAGAAGACTTCTGATCTGTTGCTACTTACTCATGGGAAGACTTGGATTTACGTCGAAGTCTGGTTCGGGGACTATGCTCATCGGGGTAGATGTGGCAGAATCCGAGAGGACAAAGGCATTGCTGGTTTCCACAATTTCCTCGATGTACATGATTGTCGTGCCCTTGCTGATGTGCTTGAACTCTTGGCTGAAGTTGCTTAGCATAACTTCCGGTTTCCCTCCATGGAGTCGAGCGATCTCTCTTGCGACGCAAATTTGACAGTCGAGCAGTAGATGTTGGTCGCCCTCGATGATGCCTTTTACATCAGCGGGTGTTTCGGTGCCGACGGAAATAATAATGCGGCAACGCGGCGGGATGCTCACTTGATCTTCGAGCACACTCAAGGCGTGGTGACTGCGAGAGCTCTCCGGCGGTATTGCTTGATCTTCCGACAGCGCTATCGATTTTGACCTCATGTCTATGATTGCGCCGTGTTGGTTCAGGAAGTCCATGCCGAGAATGACATCTCGTGAATAATGTTGGAGGATTACGAAGGTGGCAGGGTAAGTCCGGTCATGAATGGTAATTCTTGCCGTGCAGATTCCAGTCGGCGTAATGAGGCGTCCTCCAGCGGCTCGAATTTGATGGCTTTCCCATGCAATTTAACTTTCTTCAACTGGGCGGCGATGTGTTCACTCATGACGGAGTAATCGGCCCCTGTGTCGACTAAGGCGGTGACTGCGTGGCCGTCGAAAAGCTCGTCGAGGTCGGTGGTTCTTTGTCTGGCGTTGCAGTTAGGTCTTGGCGTCGGATCACGGCTGCGTCGTGTTGAACTGAAGTGGGAACGTCGCGTCGTCAAGTCGTCTTTCATCGGTGTAGTGTTGGCTTCATGACTTCGTCTGGACTGCGGAGTGTCGTTATTATGTCGTCGAGATGGTCTCTTCGTCGTCTTCGGCGGCGGTGTAGATGTTCGTTAGTTCGACGAACAGCAGCCGCACCTCCATCGGTTGCTGCTTTTAGTTTTCCTGCTATGGGCTCGCAGAGCGGCCCTGGGCTGGGCCGGTGTATGGTCGGTGCTGCGGCGACAGGTAGCGGCCTGGTGACGGGGAACAGGACGGTCGAGGGTTCCACTGAGTGGCAGCGAGGTAGTCGGCGGTATCGCGAGGTCGTTCGCCAATCTGTGGTCGCGGCACATTAACGGCGAACCCTTGGAGTCCCATCTCCCGGTATGGGCATTGGCGGTAGATGTGCCCGGCTTCTCCGCAGTGATAGCAAAGCGGACGGTGGTCAGGGGCGCACCAAACGTCAGTCTTCCTTGGAACGCCGCGTGAGGTGACGGCTTGGCGTGCTGGTGGCAGGGGTGGTGGGGGACGACGGAACTGTGTTGTCGCTGGGCCCTGCCGTGGGTGCGGAGGGGGAACGTGACGGTGGGCTGTAGCGGCGTATGTCATCGCTTGCGGCTGAGGCTGCGGCGATTCAGGGCCTACTCCGAGTTTTTGTTGGAGTTCCTCACATACGGCGTCGGCAATCGAAGCCACTTGAGGCTGTAATGAAGGCAACAGCTTCTGTAGTTCCTCCCGCTCGGATAGTCTCGCGCAGGTCGTCGGTGGCCAGCGACGCAACTCCGGCTTAGTTTGTCGAGTTCGTCCGGCGGTTGAATTGCCGGTTCCGCATTTCGAGTGTCTTCTCGATGCTAGTGGCCTCGCGAAGAAACTCGTCGACGGTGTTCGGTGGGCTTCGTACCGTTCCGGCGAAAAGTTCCTCCTTTACACCACGCATCAGTAAGCGGACTTTCTTCTCCTCGGACATTTCCGGGTCGGTGTGGCGGAATAGGCGGCTCATTTCTTCTGTAAAGTTCGTGGTGGTTTCATTAGGCAGCTGCACTCGGGTTTCTAGTAGTGCTTGGGCTCATTCTTGGCATACGACGCTTGTGAAGGTCTGCAGGAAGCTGCTTCGGAACAGGTCCCATGTTGTTAAGGTGGCTTCTCGGTTCTCGAACCACGTCCTGGCAGCGTCTTCCAATGCGAAGAAGACATGTTGCAGTTTGTCGTCACTGTTCCAGCTGTTAAATGCAGCGACCCTCTCATACGTCTCAAGCCAGGTTTCCGGGTCCTCGAATGTTGAACTGCGGAACGTCGTAGGCTCCCTGGGCTGCTGCAGCACGATGGGGGACGATGGGGCTGCCATTGTGGTTGCCTTGACCACACTCTTCTTGGTCTTCTCAGGTAGAAGTCCGTGCTCCGGGGGCAGCTGTTGAAGACGGCGGCTTGCTCGATGGTCCGGGACTACGTTGGTGTTCTCTTTGCGGTCCGGGCTGGGATCACGGCTTGTCGGGGGCATCCCGTACATGAACGAAAAGTACCTCCACCAGAGGTCACGTGGTGGTGACGTTGAAGAACACAGTAGCAATACTGTGAAAGACAAAACTAACTTTTATTGGGCGAACCTGTGCCCACAAGAACAGGCTACACTTATAGCACAATGATAGCGGCGAACACGGTCGCCGATCGTCGAAAATCTGATCAGCGGGTCAAGCGCGTCGGCTTTTATACAGCAGTCATCGAATGTTCCAGACTAATCATTGGGACCCGCATGCCTTCCACAAAGTTCTACACCATTCGAGTCACGCGATGAAATCAGATAACACAAGGTTCGGCGACAACAGACAACGGATAGAAGCATCGATAACTTTCCAGAAACTTCGGATACATGCAGACGCGTCCCGCGCTGTGCGATAACATTTGTTAGGCGGCGAAACATGGTCGCCTAATAAATATAAGTACACGTGTCAATATATATATTTATAGCTCCAGAAATCCAGAAGAAATGCTGAGGAGGGATCGGCACAAGCATCTCACCACGTACTTCTCACTGGCTTGCACGAGAAAAGCCTATGTCCGTCAGCCTTGCATGCTTTACGCGAAGCTTGCCGACATCCTTCTCAAAGGCAGTCAAGCGCTCCACGTAGTGCATTGGAAGGTTCCTTGCGAAAACGAAGCCCGGGTGGGACTGAATCGTGCCGGGCCTCCTGTGAGGACAACGTTGAGGCAGCCTGCCCTACCGTGTCATCGCTGCTGTCGTCGCCGTCGCTATCCGATGCAAGTATGTTCGCGACGATCGTCCCATCGGTTAGATGCAATTTGTTTCCAAATATATAGCCATGTGCTTTCTTTTCACCGGCAACATCGTGCATTGCCGATGATCAGTGGGCAGATCAGCCATCTTCCATTTCAGCGGTGAGTCAAGCGAAGTTGAGCAACCACGTGGCCAGGAACGACTTCAGCACAACCAACACAAATGAACGTGAGCGATTAACCTGTTCGCAGAACTGCACTGAATGGGGAGCCAGTGAGCAACATGCGAGCAATCTGCTTGCGGTGCAGTTGGCGCTGTCCATTTGTGTTTCGGAGGGTTAGACAGCGTAGAGCTATGGACGCAGCCCATTCATGTTCGGAGGGGTGGAAGGGCGACGGGAAAGAGCCGCGCGGAGATGCTGGAAAATGAGTGCGTGGAGGCTGTTGGAGCAACGGCCCATCGTGCAGCGGCTCGAATTTCTTGTTTTCTTTTTTTCTTTTCAAAGATTTCGCATTTCACTACTTTTTGGCTCGGACACCCAGCAGCCAGACTTCATCATCATAACTGATAATGCGGCATCGGGGCATTGTAGTAAGAGGGTTATTCCACTATCGAAAACATGCAAAAGCCTACGGTGCAGCAGCTTCTCATTGTTATAACCAATATATTGTTAAAACTGGTATAGTTATAAGCGGGTTCAACTGTACATATCTAAAATATATATATAACATATAGGAAAAGAACACATATGGAGAAGGAAACAGTGAAAGCTGCATAAACCATGTCAAACTCTGCCAAAACGTTCAGGCGTCATTACGTTCAGACATAATACAAAGTGGGTCTTTACATCTGGACTCCATGTGGGTATTTTTAAGTATTTAATACAACTTTTTGTGGCAGCATTGCCAAAGCAACGTGCACTTGCAGAGCTTTTTCTCTTGTGTTACTGCCCTAAGTAGTGCCGACATTTTGCTGGCGCTTTCAGTTTTACCAGTGCCTTCAGCGCATGAGCGTTCTTTTTTTTTAAAGCAAAAGCTTTACTAACCACGTTGAGTTGAATTTTGCTGTCGCCAGCAGCTGCGCCATAGCCTTAGCAACGCATCATGTGACTCGCCATGCTGAGCTCTGCCGCCACCATGCGTACATGCATTCTTCGCAGCTGGGTCGCTGCCTGACCACGTGACTTGCCACGTATCTGGCTAAGAGGAGCGCCGTGCTTGCCTAGTCAGTGCAAGCTGGGCTATGGATGAGTGCGAGGCCAGGCCACCTTTTCTGAGCATTGTGTGGGAGTGCGAGGCTTTGAGCCATCGTCGCCGAGTGGCGTCTGACCACCTAGCGGATATCGCCCAGCGAGCTGCTTCACTGGAGAAGGCCCGGAATGCAACAGGCATTGCACCATCGAAATAAATGTCGTGACCGCATTCATGCCCTGTCCATTTGTGCTTCGACTCTGCGTATGTTTGTTGCATCTCGTTGTATGTCTAGCACTTGTGCTTTCCTTGTGGCACAACAGGCGTCGCACCGTCGAATGATGTGTGTCTACCCAAGCCCAATCACAGTCATGTCTAGCCACCAACCTAGGCATAGCCGTCATACCTGGTCTAATGATGATTGCATACCTAAGTATGATAAGTACAGCTAAATCAAAGGTCAACCAAGTGAAACCGAGACTTAACCAGGATAACCCAAGCTTTTGCTTTACATATCCAGGGTTAGCATAGCTAAGCAGCAGCCAACTATTTCATATAAGTGTTATCACGTGAGCTTGCTTGGTGTATCATTCCTATCCATGAAATAGTGCCAAGTTGAATCGGATAGGTACGTAATTTTTCCAAAATGAACATAAACATCAACACAATTTATGAATGCCACATTGAAGGAACAAAATGCTGAGACCCTTTCCGAAACACATTACCTTGATGTTGCTTCTCATTCTACACTAAGGTACCTGCTATGGAGCTACATGTCCATGCGCTCGAAATTCACTGCAAGAATATTATGTGGCAAGTGATGCAATATTTTGTTATCTGAAGGACTGTAGAAAGCGCTTTTACTTAAGCAAGCATTTTTATTGTGAAAAACCATGGACCATCCAGGAACTTGGCAATCTAAAATTCACATGGTAATTCCTCTGGAAGTTGTCTAAGCGTGCGTAAGCATTGTGCCACTTGCTCAGCTCCACGCAGACCGGTGTCATCATCAATATTATGAAACTTGGTCCTTCCAGTATAAACTTTATCGGACTAGATCCGACCCTCAATAACCCTTATTGGTTATAAACCTTACCAGACTCGATCTGAGCCTTATCAATCCTTAACAGTCGGTATTAACCTTATCGCAATGGATCCAATCCTTATCAAACATTTTCAGACTTGATCCGACCTTTATCAACCGTTATCAGTGCTTATTAACCTTATCAGAATTGCTGCCAGCATTACAGGCCCTCATTGCTCTTTAGCACCTTATCCATTCGCGTCAAACCATTACCAACCATAATGAGACCATAAAACCCCTCATTACTCTATCATTCTTATCAACTCATTGACTGCTTATCTGAGTGTGTTGCACAACGTGAAGCGCATGAGCCCTTAGAGATTGGTGGCATTTCGGTCGATGAAGGGAGTGCCCTAACGGAAGGCGCATCCTGCAACCACTGAAACGCATCGCAAGTGTGCTGTGCTTGGCATTAAATTTTTGCAAAACTGGAATTCTCCTGATGGCGGCTGTACGTGTCACCCTAGAGATGGCTTATATTCCACTATTACCAAATCTTTAAAGAATGCCTTCTTAGAAACTGTTCACCTTTGACGTTTGTTTTGTGCGTACTTCCGGTACAAAACATTCATATGGTACATATATATTCACTTTCTGCAAGCAGGGGTGTTTGGCCCAGTGGGTAATGTACTCGGCTTCTGAGCATGGGGTCGTAGGTTCGAAACTCACCACCACCAACGTTTTTCCTTTCAAATTTATTTTGTTCTTTACGATATTTTCCTTATGGCCATTCGTCTTATGTGACATGCGGACGGATGGACAGGTTTCCTCGTTGAGTAGGCATAGAATTGCTTATGCATTCAAAACTTTTGAAAAGGAAACAACCTTTTCCACAAATTTTATGGCATACAGTGTCGATTTTCTTCGTTGTTCACTGTAGGATATGTAACTTTCACGAGATATCACGCAGCGGGCAGGAAATGCGTTTGCATCTATGGGTTGCAGCATTCCTTGCGCAGGCCAAGCATGCTGTTTTTGTACAGTGGAAGGAAGGCTGTTGCTTGTATAATAGACATCCACGTGTTTGTTGCCATATGTAGAACTTTGCGCAGGTGACTGTATCTCCGAAGTTGAATGTTGCTATGCAAAGTGCCAGGAACAGTTTCACTTGTAGATGCCTGCAGTGCTCCACTTTGTCACGTGAAGTCTCCAAAAGTAATTATATGCAACCTAGAATACCGACCCTGCATGCCATGTAATTATTGAGACGCATGTTTTTTGCACTGCATGTAATTCTGCAGTTGTGCACCTGGCAGACTTGCCATACACGGACAGGTGCTGAGGCACCTATTGCCCGTGCATCGGACCAGCTCCATCCAACCGCTCTCCCTATGTGACCCCCTGCAAAAAATGATCCTGGCCCGCTCGCAGCGCTTGCTCAGACAGCCAATCAGAGGCTCTTGTGCCCTCGTCGTGCAAGATGGCGAAAGTGCAAGTTGTCGCTGCTTTTCCGGTTCATTGTGTGCGCCTGTGCACCTCACAACCTACTGTATAACGAATGCAGTACTCCTTATACAGTAGGTCGTGGTGCGCCTTATGGGCCTTCTCTCGCAGTGTTGCCGCGATGAAGCGGCAGAATGTGCCTTTCGTCGTGAAGCTCGAAATCATAAATCGGGTCGAACGCGGTGAGAAGTCGGATGTACCCGCAATGTAGAAGATTCCGAGGTGCACTCTCGGCACAATCTTAAAGGGGGAAATTAGGGCTAAAGCAGCCTAACTCGCGACCCGGTGCTCGTGGCGCCCGACGCGTACGCATGGCCGTGTACGAGTGGTTCATCCGAAATAGCTTCAACCGTGCTGACTTCCGCGTGCTCGGTGATGACTGTAAATTCTGATTAATGCGAAGAAGCCATTGCCGGTGTTGCCGAAGTTTGGAGCGAACTGCCAGAATTTCCGGAAGCTGACGAATCAACGGTGCACAAGTTTGTGAGTGCAAATGATGGTGTCGCGACCACGGGAGAGCCCGGAAATGAAGACTACATTGTCGACATCGTGCCAAGCACAAGTGGACACAATGAGGAAAGCAACAACCGTCCTTGGCCCACATCCTCCGAAGTGATTGGTGCGCTCGCACTAGTTCGGTGCTTCTGCGCGAATGCGGAAGGTTGCGGCCTCAGCTGCTCCGACTCCTTAAAGTGGAAAAGTGCGTGCGTCGCACGCAGCGAAATTGCCCAAGCAGAAGAAAATGCAGGACTATTTCACGCGAAACTAAGCTAGTTTCATCAATAAAGTGATTTTATAAATGGTATGTGCTTTTATGACATCGAATTATTTAGCAGGCTTATATCGAATTGTGCTCTATATCAAACTAATAGGTGTTGTTTTGCGAGTTCAATATAGCCGGGTTCGACTGTATCTTCATAGTTTCACGTGTGATTCTTCATTACATTGTAAATATTGACTGTATCTCCATTCCTGTGATTACCCTCCCGGGGTTAACAGTATGAATAAACAAACAAACAAACAATATATTGTAGCACGTGATATATTTCACTCAAAAAGTCAGCTCCTTGTCCTATTTCCCCACCCCCTCTGCTTGCACTGTCATGAATTCATACCAGCTTTGTCATTGCTTGTGTGGTATTTGATAAACACGTGCATTTGGCAGAGCATGTTTCCTCTTGCATTACCGTTTTCTCCAACCTTCGTTGTTCACTCTATGGTGACGAGCTGTAGAGAAATCTGGACTGCTTCTTAGTCAGCAGTACGTCCTGCTTTTTACGCTGTTTGATTCACTTCATAGAAAATTTCTTGCCGACATTTTTCATCCTATGTGAAAACGCATGCAAGTACTGAATTAGCATGGCTTTATGCCACCTTTCCTTAAAATCAAAAGAGAGGCTATGCACTTTATCCTATCGAGCACCTTTTTAGCTGACAAAACAACGAGCACATCATTAGGAAATCCAGTAATCTAGAAATCATGGGGGGGGGGAGTAATCTGTATGTGTCCACCTAGTGGGCATGTCCATTCTGCTGCTGTTGAAGTTCTGATTGGCTGGGCTGGGGTATGCATGAGAAGGAGACGGGTTCCCCTAGCCAATCAGCACTTCAGTAGCAGACAAAATGGACATGTCGACTAGGTGGACACTTGCAGAATACCCCTCCTACATTACAACATTAGTCATTGCACGGTCACACGACTTCCTAACTGTCGACGACAGAAGGTTGACAGCTATATCAGATTTTACTACTCTTGAGTGGCTACACGAGAATCCTAATTACTATTGGCATTTTTTTGTGGGCCAAATGGCACCAGATCAGGAAGTTATAACATTATCTTGTGCTCTTTCATGCATCGAGCTTTATTCTTGTATTTTCACTCAAATAAATTAACAATGCTGGTTCTTTCTTTCTGAGAAGGTTTTTATGTGAAGCAGTAAAAGGTAATCGTCAAAGTATTTTGGGACCTTTATTGCTAGGTCCTTGCAAGTGTTTTTCTTGAACTATAACGAGGCATACTAGGTGGATACTGATTGACCAATATTTTTGCAGGTTCTCTGCTCATTGCTCGCTTTTCTGCTCACACCAACTCACAGAGCTCGCTCATAATCTCTTCCATGGACTCACTTGTACTCGCCGACAGTAACTGGACAGTTTTAGTTTAGCGTACGCAAATTATAGCGTACGCTATACGCTAAGTGTAGCGTACGCTAAGCAGCGCACGTTTTCTACAAATTTAGTTGGCCGGCAATATCTTCGGGTCTCAGAGGCCATATGCAGTCGTTACGGCTATTTCCCACCTGTAGCGATAGGTGGCGCTGACATCTCGAACGTTTCTTTCATTGGGCTTCAACTCGTTGAAAACGAGAAGTGATCTCGAAAACACAACGAGGTTATCCATAATACTCTGTCGTCGAAGCGGCCTGAGACTAAGCGAAAGCCATTTACACGATCATTTGCTACAAACGAATTGCATTTTACAGAAGCAATGCCAAATTCAATTCGAAGCGGGCAGCCGGGACAGTCGCCATGTTTCGCGCAAACTCCGCAAACCATGAAAAAACGCTACCGCTAACTCGTCTGCGTTGCGTACGCCCGCTATACCCGCTATTTCGTTTAGCGTTGAGCGCATGCGCAGTGACGACCCGCTATTTTTTAGCATACGCAATGGTATAACATACGCTATACTAAAACTGTCTACTAGCACCGGCACTCACTGCTGGCCACTGTTGTTTATGCTCGCTCGCTCATTCTGACACCTGTCAAGTGTGTGTATAGCGAGTCTAGGGTGGTGGTTGTGAGTATGCCGACCTATGAAAGAAACGCCATCCGTGTTATTCGTCTAGTAAGTAATCAAGTTGTTCTTCTCGTAACATATTTGTCGGCGATCCTGAAATACTGCATGATGTTGGAAATATGGGATGCTTCGATCCGTTTTATGCCGAGCAATACTGCAAGAGGCAAGTGGGGTCACGTGCCGAACCCGTGGGGGGCAGTATCCGGGACGTGTTGCAGGTGCCCAGCTGGTTCCATGCACGGCACCTGGCCCAATGGCGCAGCTACCGGTACCGAGTGGCCGTGGTCAAGGCGTCTGCACTGCTAGACAAGGAGCCGCTTCGTCTGGGTGGTATCCGTGCCCGGCTGCCACTTGCCGAACTCAACCGGTGCCATGTTGTTCCGTGAGTCACTCTCGAATCATGCACTTCTCCGCCTTTGTGGCACTCAATCGGAAATGATAGGGAAAGGTGTCACACGGGAACGGCATGTCCGCTCATCATTAACCCTTTCAGAGTCTATTTTTTTTGCCATATGCGACTGCCCAGGGTCGATTTCTTTTATTGCAGATTCCAATTCTTCTGAGGGACCTATTTTGAAAAAATTTACCGTAATTTTTCTAGGGTAATCGTTAAGTGAGAAAAAAATATTTTACATTGGTGTATACTGTTTATTCATCAATAACAAGAATAAAAAAAGGAAATAAACTGATAAGGCTTAAAAATTTGATGCATTGTTATATACATAGTTCAAGGCTTAGAAAATGTGCACACGAGAATTTTTTGCAAATCTCAAATGTTCCTGCTCTTACACTAATATTTATGTCCATAGCATAATCGAACTGCACAGGTGAGTGCACTCAAGAAAACTGTGTGGTTGTGTGCCCGTCAAAAAAGCAAAACATGTGACAAACTTCCGCTAATTTTTATCTTATCGCCGACCAGAGGCAATTAGTTTTTTCGAGTCTAAAAAAAAAGACAGGAAAAAGGAAACACATGCATGGCGGCACCCTTTCTATGCGCACCGCTGTGAGCACTAAATGAACAAGAAGCAGGCGGTCACCCTTTGAGCGATTAGTAACGAGGTAGCTATCAGTTTTGTAAGTGCAAGAAGCCAAAACCGCCCGCGGAACAAAACCTAAACCGCCTCCTGCCCGCCTGTGTGCCAATGCGTGAGCGGTAGCATATAAACACGCCAGAGCAAACTAGCTCTAAAACAAACCATGCAATGAAAACGGAGAAAGGGAGGCACGAGAAAAGAATTCCCTGTATTTCCACATAGTGGCAGCACATGCCAGAAAAGAAAAAGTTAGCAAATTGGCACGCTTTTTCAACATACAGACAGTGCCGTAAATGTACGGCATTGACCATTTTGGACTTGTTCGTGGCGCCATATATTTATGTCATTGACCCTGAAAGAGTTAATGGATCACTGTTGAGAACTGTTGACATGGGAAAGCTTGGCTCTGTTTCAACAAAGCGCTATTTTTGGTCGCATCGTAGAAAACAAAACACCGCAGTACCATGAACACTATGCTGCTCGCTCGCCGGCTTTCTTGTTTTGACCACTGGGTAAGAAGAATGCGTGACACGTTGAATAAGTAGTATCAGAGGAGTGCATTTAAAAAGAGCCCTGCCTAGCCACAATGAGAAGAGTCCCACACCTGGTCCGTAAGGCAATGCCGCTTGCCATGCTGCATTGAGTGCAACAGGCAAGCACGTAATTTGTGCCTCTGATGGAAATCCGTTGAAGACTGGTCATCAGAAATAGAAAGAATAGGTTAATAGGAAATAGGCCCTCACCATGCGATGCGCAATTCTAGGTGCTGAGAACACATAGTGTGCGGGGTACTAGATGAGAGAAAGAGCAAAATTAGTCAAGAAGAAACAGGCCAACGTAGACACAGTAAGGGTGAATGCAGACGAATTCAGGCTGATCCTCACAAACAAATATGCAACTTTAGAAAAAGAAGATGAAGATAACATACAGGTAATGAATGAAACAGTAACTAGGCTGATTTCTGAAGCAGCAATTGAAGTGGCAGGTAAGGTGTCAAGGGAATGAGTAGATAAGCTCTCCAAAGTAACCAAGGACCTAATGAAGAAACGACAAAGCATGAATGTGTCTAACTCTAGAGATCAGATAGAATTTGCTGAATTTTCAAAGCTAATAAATAATAAGAAAGTAAGCGAAAGTATAACGTCGGAAAGATTGGCCGCAGTATAAAATCAGTGAGAAGCAAACTTGGCATAGGACAGAGCAAGATGTATGCAATGAAAGATAAGCCGAGTAATGTCATCAGGAATTTCGATTATATAGTAAAAGGAGCAGAAGAATTCTATACTGACCTACAGTACCCAGAGAAGCCACATAACGTTCATTGAAAGTAGTGAGGAAGAGGACATAAGGGCTCCTTCTATAGCCAGTGATGAAGTTGGAAGGGCCTTGCAAGACACAACCCGGGGAAAAGTGGCAGAAGATGAAATAATGGTCGAGTTAAGGGGGAGGTGGGGATCAGAGCTAACTTTCTTGTTCTTTGACCTAGAGCAACGAAATTCGGCAGCCGCACTCGAAAGTGTCTTAAATAAAAAAATATGCAGTTTCATTACTATGCCGGCCTATTTTGGGGGTAGGCAGACCCTGTTGATGCTGTTGGTCTGTTGAAAATGTTCGGCCTCTCAACAGACTGGCGGTAGCTCAACAGGAATGTCTCAACAGCGTAACGACACCCGACACCACAATCTTACAATATAGTGTGCATACCGTATTTGCTCGAATAATGATCGCACTCGCGTAATGATCGCACCCCTGAATTTGTCATCAAAATTAGATTTTTTAAAATTTCCCGTGCAATGATCGCACCCCGAACTTGCCGCAGCGATATGTCGTGTGCCAAGTCTAGCTAATATTGATCACGCTTACCATCTGTCGAATGCTACGCGAACGACTCCTCAAGACAAACCAAGCGGTCTGCATGCACCAAACATTAAGTAGATGCCTCATTTCATTACTTTCATCACTTTCCGCACGTCCATGACTAAAAAAAAAGCTGCAACCAAACTTGCCGTTATTATGTGTAGGCTTTATAATGGTTGTCAGCAACAAAAAAGGTGCCTTTCGATTCTTCTCATCTGCACTTGTGGGCACGCAACAAATTGCGAGTGGCAACAATAGTAGCCACGTTTACACTGATACGTTAAAAGTGTACCCTATTCATACGCCGACGGTTGTAACACAGCTAAGATATTCACCCACCCTTAGAGAAAATGTGCCGTATTAGGATAGTGAAGACAGATGCCACAGTTTCCACAGCATGCCGGCCATGTATTTCTATGTCACTGGCAGCTGAGAGCGCCCATCTGTTTCTGTCCGCTCAAAGTGGACATGGCTATGTTATTGCCACAAACTTGCCGATATTAACATTATTATTCATTACTGATACGGAAGAAACTGTTTCAATGCACGTAATGTACTCACGAAAATAAAAAAAAAACATCGCGTTCGGCGCATTCGGCTTGCTCCGCCGGCTGCAATTTTTGTTTTGATGTCCCGCAGCAAACGCGGGACGAAAAAAATTTTTTTTCTTTTCGCAGGAAATTTAACCTGCGTAATGATCGCACCCCTGATTTTGCGTCAATTTTTCTGACAAAAAAGTGCTATCATTATGCGAGTAAATATGGTAAATCGAAAGGAATATTGATGACTTTGGCATTCAGAGCGTAGGCTAATGATATTTATTTCTCTCGCAACGAAGCACGCACAGCAGAACGTTTTACTAAGCTAAATCGCGAGAAAAAAATATACTGCAGAATATCTCGTCTCTTTTTAAGTGCAAGAAAGCGGGACAAAAATTAGCAATACGCACCGCATTTTAAGGGGCACAACAGGCGATTTGACGGAATAGATCAGGTTCGGACATTCTGCACGGGTTTCGAGGCGAGTGCTGGCAACTCCACTAACTGCACTAGCAACTGTAAGTGACGCTTTCAAAATTCTGCTGCCATGGGTTGGGCACCCCAGTCTTTCCCCACATTTCAAGGCAACGAATTTGAAGCAAACGACGTGCGCGGTAACAGAAAACCACCACTTCTTACCTGCCTCCATGCCTGTGACTGTAGGCACCACTAAAAGTTACCACGTACCAAACAATTTCACATGGTCCGGTACCCATGTGGGCCTATTCCTGCCCAAAAGGCAAAAGGCACAAGGCCCGGGAGAACGGTAGGGGCAGCGTCAGAAGAGGTTGGATAGCTGAGGCTAGTGGAACCACGTGACGCTCCCTCCAAGTATTTTCTTTCGTCCATGGCAGCTTGTAGCTTTGTGCATGCTGTGTTCTCGGCACTCACTTTTCGTTGAAGCGATAACATGAATGTCACTTCACTCGCTGCTGCTGTCACGTTTCCTCACTGGATCCAGTGTTTCGACAGCGAGTTTGCGCGGTCATTGAGTCAGATGTGTTCATGTTTGCTTTTGCGCGCATGGCACCATGCAGGTTAACTTAGTGTGCCTATGTTTACGAGTTTGCACGACCGATAAATCTACTCTCCTTTACTTCATAGAGCTGTCCACTAATTTGCTATCGCAATGGATGCTTCGCCTTTTGGGTGAAAGTGTGACTTTTTAGTAAAATAAATATGAGTGCCAGCGATCTTTACAAGCCTCTATTGAATCTGTCCTGGTTTTTTCCAGCGGCACAAATTAACACGAGAAATGACACAGACGACAGAGAAGCACACATGGACAGGGCTGACTCTCAACTGAAAGTTTATTGAGCGCGATGTGAACACGAACGTGAATATGCATGCGCAACAGAAATAAAAAAATAACTAAAAGAGAACAAAAAGACATGACACAATCTGTTTATCGCTTGTGCTTGTTTTTAAAGAATTCGATTTCCTTATCGCTTAAGCAGGTGGACGGCTGACTGATGCACCTCGTACTGTCTTTGCTAATGTGATACCTATCTGGGATTATTAGAAAGAAAGCTGGACAAACTAATTCAAAGATAAAACAAGGCCAACTAGCCCAGCTGTTATCTGTGCAATGTGCAATTTCATAATATAGACATAAGACCCCTTGGGAAATGAGGAAATGTTAATTTTGCTCTATACAGTACAATGCTCGTTCCCGGCTTTTGGTGCATGCATCCAAAGTTGTGGCAGCACTTCCTGCATGCAACTCCACTGCACGGCACGGCATCCGCTGAAAAAGTAAATTACAAGCATGTGTCATTTCAGTATTTGAAGGGCCTCACACCAAGCCCTATTGAAAATTTCAGTTATACGCTAGAAGTTGTTACGTGCCCTCTAGGCAGCGTTCTACCACAAAATTTTTTCAAATTGCTTCATTAATAGCCGAGATAAAAATACTTCAGTGCCGTGAACTCATGGTTTCAGGAGGCAAGCATCACCAACATAAAACTCTCCACTTGCCCCATCTAGCCTGCGCAAACGAAAATCCTTCCTTGTGTTCTCCAATACCGGAGCTTGAGGATCGCATGACGTTTATGTCACAGGCCCCACCTTTCTTTTTTTCCTCTTGCTTTCTTGCTGCGCAGTGCACTTCCGCTGACAGTGTCGCACGCAAGTGTTCGTTTGTCTCGCTTTGCGCAGCGCACAATTTTGTGCGCTGTGCATGAGAACACCTTGCTGAGGCACGAACACTGAGGCAAGCACATGCGGATCACAGAGTGTGATTGCGTGCCGGAACGTGGTAAAAAATGATGTAGTTTCGTTGTCTGCACGACTCACTAGAGTCCTTCGCCCTGTTGCCCCTCTCTAACTAAAAAAAACCTAGGGTTGTTATTTCATTTCTCAGCCACAATTATAGAGGCATGCCTCTGTAAGCAGGGTTAGAGAACTATATGTTGCTTGTTCTCAGGGACGCACTAATAACTTACGTTTTTTGGAGGTATTCCATGCTACAAGGAACGAAAGTTTTTTTTTTTTTTTTACATAACACAAGGATATGCGCAAGCTTATACTTATGTTGTCCAAAGAATAAAAGGATTATAGAAGCGGTGATTTAGCAAATGAGCAACACATTGCTAAGTTTTAGGAAGGAAAAATAGAAAATATGATATTTGGAGAGCACCACTGGAAAACCAAATCTCGAGTATTGTGTTTCTGCCATCTGGTGGGAGACTGTAGAACTAAATGGGTGTCTCCAAAAAATGTATATATCTATCACGGGACACAGTATTGAACCACTGCCAGTATGACGTGGGACGACATGTGCATGTGATTAAAACACTCGGCCACGGCTTCCAACGATCCCGCAATGATATGCTTGTGTTTATCAAGATCACATGCAAATTTGTACGACTGTGTTTCAAAAATCACTTTTGGAAACTGTTATGCCACGTGTAGAGAGAGTTGAGATAGACATTCATTGAAAGCTGAGTCTCCGGACTACATACAATGTACTGGCTATTACGATACACGGTTTAGTTTTACCTCAGTAACTGTTTTTGTTTCGAAAATCGAGTACAAATTTTCGTCGTTTCCATGGGCCTCCATTGCTGAAACATTAACCACTCCGAGAACAAAATTCTTCACAGCATATTCACTGCATTTGTCTCGTGTGGCTTGTCTCCAAGGGCCTGTGTGTCACCTGCCTTTTTCAATAATTGTATTGGACCGCAAAAACTTCTCAAAATGCTGGACTGAGAAAGCCGCCATCATCGGCTCACCCTCACACGCTTTCACTCACAGTGTACGGTGACAGTGGCAATGCCCTTGGACTTTATACGGAACACGACGATGGCAGAAACGCCCCTGGAATGTCCATATAATTGCTGTCGCAATAAAGCATAATGTTGCGGCGAAATGCCTCAAAATTAGCAAATGCGCGTTATGTGTCCGGCTACAATGGGTCCTCAAATGTGTATAGCACACATGACTAATGCGGCTTTATATATCGAACTTCATTAATCGCCAACCAATAATTCGGGCTCGACAGGGATCACCTAAAAGTCCGGATAATCGAGAGTCGGAAATATCAAATTCGCCAGAAAACAAGTTACTTTATTCCACGAGCGGCTAGAAAAGTGCCATATTCTTGAGTGGCCACTTTAGGAGATATGTTCACTTTGATGGGATTACGTGTCACTAGCGTCGGACGCGCCGGCGTCTACAAGCAACTCCACTCTTGGCACTGCACACATACAGGAAGGCTATCGTCCTTTGACGAGTCCAGTGTATAGTTGCACGAAATATCCGGAAAGTATCCCCTACAGGGACATCTAAAAATAAAGCCACAGTTTGCCAACGCGCGCTTCATTGCGCACATACGCTTGCCTACGATCTGGTCAGTCCGTATCTCTACCGTGGTCATGCTGTCGTCACAGATATACGAAAGCACAATCAATGCATGCGGCGAATCTTCAATCGATTTTATAGGGATGCCTCTTCCAGTGCCACTCCTTCGCACTTTTTAGTGACAAGAGCGGTGCTACACCTGCATTATCAGTGGTATCAGCCACCTGCATACGGTGGAGGGTAAGGGCGACGTATAGAATCCAGCAAAATGCATCGCTAGAAATCGCGGCCCAGAAGTCGACCATGCTATCATTTCCGAATGAGGGCGGGTTTTGTCAGCAACAGACACTGTCCTCATCGGCACAGACATCATAAGTAGAGTCGGTGCCACTTAAACAACTTGAAGTTGCCACGACCATGTCGCTATTTAACACATCAATGAACAAATGCTGGAAGCGCGTAGCCAGCATCGCAGGACTCACGAGTGGCTTGCCGGGGTCTCTACGGTTTGAGTTAACTGGGTTAACTAGGCTTCGCTAGTTTCGATTTGCAGGAGGGGTCGGCAACATGGTCGACCACCATGCCCCGTCAATGCCAGCGATGTATCAAAGCCAAAATATCGCTACTTCCGCTCAACTCGGCAGTGAAATTAGCATGCAGTCGTACAGGCGCAGTCTGAATTATTGAATGACTTGCCTTAAGGTATCCAAAATTTTGGCTGTACATACTTCTGCATTAATAATGCAAAGAAGGGGTAAGGTGTGTAGACACAGACACACTAGAAGTGGACAACACGGTGTTCGTGTTGTCCACTTCTCTTCTCTTGAGTCTGTGTCTGCAAGCCTTACCCCTTCATTGCATCATGAATCCCTACCAACTAGCTCAGCTTTCTGTCGTTCTTAGCTTATGCATTAAATTTATGGGCCACTGATGGAGCCTCGAAGTAGCCCGAATAATCGAGCTTGTTTAAATTGCTGGTTTCCACATACTCGGTTGGCGCCAATTGTGAATCGGCCAATTGCTGAACAGAGGCTTCCACTTTACGAGGAAAAGCAGACTATTTAAAAGTGCCTGGTGTCATCTAGATCAATGCTTGAGCGTTACAAGGGGCTCATCAAGGCTGGCCTGGCTCAGAAAAGCATCGATGACATTGAGTCAGGCCAGGTATTTCGGACTGATTCTAGAGCCTTGCTAAAAACATGGATCATGTGGCAGCTGTTAATGAAAAATTCATAAGGTGTAAAAGGCAATGTCTAAGCAGCTTCACTCATCTTGAAGTAAACTAATTACAGCACGCTGTGTGAACAGGTTTGTTTTCTTCATGTAAATTAAACAAATACTCAAATTCAGGTTTCACTTTTTGTTTTGAGAGGTAGACCAGCATTGTTTTACAGCAAGCAAATACTGCCTGGAATAACACTTATCAATTTTAAGTGTTCGAAATAGCTTAGGACGTGTCCAGCAGTTGGCATTTGTGGTGTCCAGCCTAGCACCACAGTTTGTTTGTCAGGTCGATAATGTGCAGCGAACAGAAAGCGTGCACTGCAACCTGCCTGCCAGCTCATCTCGACCAGCCAAGCAACAACGTACCTGTGGCAATAAACGTTGCTCCCTCCCCCCACTGGAAACTTGACTACTCCTTCACATGAACTACACAACACAATAACTGGCAAAGAAGATGGGATTTGAACGTGTCGTTTTTCAGTTCAGAAGGTGAGCGTTTCCGAAATTTGCTCGGTGAAAAAGACAGTCTTTTTGCAGTGTGCGAAGCTAGTGACTGTTGTCATGACTGGGGCTGAGGAAGCAGTGACGCACTTCGCTGGGTGACTGGGCTAGCTGGAACTCTTCGACAAGTCCGCCAGCGATTGTGCCTCGTATGAGGAGCGGCTCACGTCGTTCCTGATTGTCAATCGAGTACCTGTCAAGGAAAAGGTACACGTCTTCTTGAGCTTGATCGGTCCCCAAGACCTACGGGTTGTTAAATTCATTAACAGCTCCAGAACTGCCTTCTACAAAGAGTTTTGAAGTCCTCAAGAAAGTCTTTAGCGACCACCTGTCCCCAAAGCCATCCCTCATAGGAGAGCGGGCCAAGGTTCACCGTAGGTGGCAAGGGGAGGCTTCGTAAACTGTTGCAAACGTGTCAGTTTGGAAGTGACCCTGACAAGTTTCTTCAGACTGCTTCGTGCGCAGCCTGCTACGAGAAGACATTCAGCGAGTGCTTTTCACGGAAGATGGCAAGCTTCTGTTCCAGAAAGTGGTGGAGCGGGCTCATTCAATGGAAGTGGCTAAGAAGAGGGCTATTAAGGCATGTGGCAGCAAAGCTGCAGTTGGCGATGTGCACAAGGGGCACATCGCCAACACATCGCCAATCTCTGGATCCAAACAGGCCGCCATTGGAATCTGAACCTGGCAACATTTAATGCTAGAACGTTACCTAGTGAGGCGAGTCTAGCAGTGCTATTGGAGGAATTAGCGGGCAGTAAATGGGATATAATAGGGCTCAGTGAGGTTAAGAGGACAAAAGAAGCATATACAGTGCTAAAAAGCGGGCACGTCCTGTGCTACCAGGGCTTAGCGGAGAGACGAGAACTAGGAGTCGGATTACTGATTAATAAGGATATAGCTGGTAACATACAGAAATTCTATAGCATTAACAAGAGGGTGGCAGGTCTTGTTGTGAAACTTAATAGGAAGTACAAATTGAAGGTTGTACAAGTCTACGCCCCTACATGTCAGTCATGATGACCAGGAAGTCGAAAGCTTCTATGAAGACGTGGAATCGGCGATGGGTAAAGTCAAAACAAAATACACTATACTGATTGGCAACTTCAATGCCAAGGTAGGCAAGAAGCAGGCTGGAGACAACTCAGTGGGGGAATATGGCATAGGTTTTAGGAATAGCAGGGGAGAGTTATTAGTAGAGTTTGCAGAACAGAATAATGTGCGGATAATGAATACCTTCTTCTGCAAGTGGGATAGCCGAAAGTGGACATGGAGGAGCCCGAATGGCGAGACTAGAAATGAAATAGACTTCATACTCTGCGCTAACCCTGGCATCGTACAAGGTGTGGATGTGCTCGGCAAGGTGTGCTGCAGTGACCTTAGGATGGTAAGAACTCGAATTAGCCTAGACTTGAGGAGGGAACGGAAGAAACTGCTGCATAAGAAGCCGATCAATGAGTTAGCGGTAAGAGGTAAAATAGAGGAATTCCCTACAAGCTACAGAACAGGTATTCGGCTTTAACTCAGGAAAAGGACTTTAGTGTTGAAGCAATGAACGACAATCTTATGGGCATCATTAAGGAGTGTTCAATAGAACCGGTGGTAACTTTGTTAGACAGGATACCAGTAAGCTATCGCAGGAGACAAAAGAGCTGATTAAGAAGCACCAATGTATGAAAACCTCTAATCCTATAGCTAGAATAGAACTGGCAGAACTTTCTAAGTTAATCAACAAGCGTAAGACAGCGGACATAAGGAACTATAATATGGATAGAATTGAACAGGCTCTCAGGAACGGAGGAAGCCTAAAAGCAGTGAAGAAGAAACAGCAATAGGCAAAAATCAGATGTGTGCGTTAAGAGACAAAGCCGGCAATATCGTTACTAATATGGATGAGATAGTTCAAGGGGCTGAAGAGTTTTATAGAGATTTATACAGCACCAGTAGCACCCACGACGATAATGGAAGAGAGAATAGTCTAGAGGAATTCGAAATCCCACAGGTAACACCGGAAGAAGTAAAGAAAGCCTTGGGAGCTATGCAAAGGGTGAAGGCAGCTGGGGAGGATCAGGTAACCGCAGATTTGTTGAAGGATGGTGGGCAGATTGTTCTAGAGAAACTGGCCACCCTGTATACGCAATGCCTCATGATCTCGAGTATACCGGAATCTTGGAAGAATGCTAACATAATCCTAATCCATAAGAAAGGGGACGCCAAAGATTTGAAAAATTATAGACCGATCAGCTTACTGTCAGTTGCCTACAAAGTATTTATTAAGGTAATCGCAACTAGAATCAGGAGCACCTTAGGCTTCTGTCAGGCAAAGGACCAGGCAGAATTCCACAAAGGCTACTCAACAATAGACCATATTCACACTATCAATCGTGATAGAGAAATGTGCGGAATATAACCAACCCTTATGTATAGCTTTCATTGATTACGAGAAAGCGTTTGATCAGTGGAAACCTCAGCACTCATGGAAGCATTACAGAATCAGGGTGTAGACGAGCCGTATGTAAAAATACTGAAAGATGTCTATAGCGGCTCCACTACCACTGTAGTCCTCCATAAAGAAAGCACCAAAATCCCAATAAAGAAGGGCGTCAGGCAGGGAGATACAATCTCTCCAATGGTATTCACAGCCTGTTTACAGGAGGTATTCAGAGACCTGGATTGGGAAGAATTGGGGATAAGAGTTAACATAGAATACCTTAGTAACTTGCGATTCGCTGATGATATTGCCTTGCTTAGTAACTCAGGGGACCAATTGTAGTACATGCTCACTGACCTGGAGAGGCAAAGCAGAAGGGTGGGTCTAAAAATTAATCTGCAGAAAACTAAAGTAATGTTTAACAGTCTCGGAAGAGAACAGCAGTTTATGATAGGTAGCGAGGCACTAGAAGTGGTAAAGGAAAACATCGTAAAGGAATACAGGTGAGACTTTTTCGAAGAAAAAGCAGGTGAAAAAGAATAGGAAGATGCTGATGGTTGTGTCGCGGAAAGCTTTGACCCTCAGTCTAAACGGCATGTCGGCAGCTCAGCTCGACCCTGGCACTGTACCGATCACGATTGACGCTGTCTTGGTGAACGTGGAGCTAGACACGGGAGCAGCTGTTTCCGTCATGTCAACGACGCAGTTCCGTCGACTTTTCCCTTCTGCTGTACCGGAGCCTACTACAGTTAAACTTCGTACCCATACAGAAGCACTGGTAACGACCCCAGGGGGTCTCCTCGATCAACGAGCTGCACGGCGACCATTTTGCAAGTCTTCTGCTCTACATCATGGACCAGAAGGGACCGTCTCTACTGGGCAGGGAGTGGCTCCACGCCGTCCGGCTGGCGTGGGTGAAAATCTGGAACCTGAACAATATTACAAGGTCAAACACGACTACTTATATGAGCGTTAAAAAGAGGCTTGACGCATTGCTGGCGAAGTATCAACCCCTTTTCAAAGACAAATTGGGCGCAACAACGGAAGGGTGCGCCGAGATTCCTAAAACTCAGGAATGTTCTGTTTGCATTGCAAGAAGCTTTCGATGCTGAATAGGCTGAAATGGAACAGTTGGGAATTATATTGCTGCTTACAACGTCAGAGTAGGCTTTGCCGGTGTTATGTCAGGTTCTTGGGGAAATATCGTGCATACAAGGGCAACCTTGGTGCAAATAGCACTTTGCTGGAATTTCGAGTAACGCTCACTACACTCCTGAGTTTCTTAATATAAAGTCCACTGCAGAATAGAAAAATCTTTGGATGTCATATCACTGAATAGTACTGAGCCCTATAACTGTCCTTTTACAAAAACTGAACTCTTCGATGCGATCAGTTTAGGCAAGAGCCGTTCAGCAGGTCTGGAAAACATACACTACAAAATGCTGCAACACCTACACATGAACACATATGACACAATCCTTCACCTCTTCAACAGGTTGTGGGTGGAAGGCTATTTTTCAAAAGCATGGAAGAAGGCGATAGTTATACCACTTCTAAAACCTGGAAAGGAACACTCTTACCCGAATAGTTATCATCCCATTGCTTTAACCAGCTGTTAAGGAAAAACATTTGAAAAAATGGTTAACAAACGGCTTGTGCACCTTTTGGAAAATAACGGGTTACTTGATCAGTACCAGTGTGGCTTTAGAGCCAATCGCAGTGCAATCGACCAATTAGTCAGGTTAGAAAGAAGAATATGTGAATCTCATCCAAAGGCAACATTGTGTCTCCGTTTTCTTTGACTTATCAAAAGCGTATGATACGACGTGGACACTTGCACGGATGGCACGGATGGAATGGACTTGCACGAATAAGGAATAAAAGGGCACATGCTTCTGGAGCTATCTGGAGGACCAAATTTTTCAGGTAATGTTTGGGGAGCAACTTTCTCTAACTTTTTTATACAGATAAATGGGGTGCTGCAAGGTGGAGTATTAAGTGTTACACCATTTTTAGTGAAGCTCAACTCAATAACTACAGTTATTCCGTCTTTCTTAATGTATTCTTTATACGTCGATGACATTCAACTTTGCTGCTCCTCTTGTAATATGGTTACTTGCGAGTGCCAACTCCAGTTGGGCGTAAACTCTATAGTGCGATGGTCAGATAAAATGGTTTTAAATTTTGCGCAGGAAAAAACAATATGCGTACCTTTCAGCCTATACCGAAGGCTCACACCGGACTCAACATTACATATTAAAGGACTGCAAATCACAGTAAAGAATGAACACAAGTTTCTTGGTGTAATCTTGGTGTAATGTCTGAAACATGGCTAACACCAGTAGATGGCAATATATTTGGTCTGCCAGGATATATCAGTGAATATAGTTACCGTGGGGTTCAGCAAAGTGGTGCATCTGCCATTTTTGTGAATTAGTCGATTGCATACACTCGTCATCAGGATCTTTTGTTCCGCAATTTGTTGTGCGAGTCTGTCTCGGTGGAGTTCTGCCGCAATGTCCTGTCACTCAATAACTGGAATACAATCCTGACATTCATTTAATGTTCCCCATCATCATCGTATTCAGACTTTTGTTCACAACTAGAAGAAATACTCAGCGTCTTAACCAATGAAAACAAGAACATCATCATTTGTGGTGACATCAACATAAACATACTTAATCCCAACTGTCAGTCATGCTCTGATTTTACCAACTGCTTATTTAGCTTATTTATTTAGGGGACAAACTGCAGGGCCCCTTGTCGACGCTGGCCTCAACGCGATGCTTGGTAGTCGCGACCAGCACGGTCAATGGGCAGGTCCCAGCTGTGTTCTCCGGCAGACGTCAGTAGGGCCAGGTGCAAAATCAGCGCTTATGAGTGGTTGGTGCACGGGTCGTAGCCGCGCTCTTTGGGAAGCGTCGGTCGGGCTGGGATGCAGGAGCAGCACTCGGCAACGGTCAGCAAGACCCAGGTTGTAGGTTAGGCCTGGGTCTTCTCGTCTGACCGGCCAGTTGGCTCCATCGACCAGGCTCAGTTTGTCCATGGACCGTCATCCGCAGACATCCCCGGAACAGTCTGGTCCTTTGGAATAGCAGGGCTGCCTCCTGGCTCCGCCTAGGCATGCTTTTCTTTTCCCTGCTCCACAAACTGGCACCTGCTTCTTGCCAGTCTTCCCAGCCCCCGCAGTGCACGCTCTCCTCTTCTCTTCTCCCTTTTTCATTTGCCACCACCTATTTTTTTCCAGGCTGTGGCTTCTTCTTTGGCTTATGTTGCATGTGTCAAGGACCTCTCACAACACAAGCACAACGTCAAGCGCATATCACACTGGAGGTACCTATAATCAAACAAGATGGTAGCATATGGAGTTGCGGTGACTACAAGATGACTGTTAACTCGTGCCTTGATGTTGACCGCTACCCTTTACTGTATGTGGATGACCTGTTCACAGCCTTGTTGGGAGGTAGGCATTTCTTGAAGATTGATCTCAACCGGGCCTATCAGCAAGTGGTCATGTCGGAGTTGTCAAAACAATACCACACGTTGAATACGCAGAAAGGATTGTTTGCTGTTAATCGAGTCGCGTTTGGAATTTCGTCTGCGCCTGGGATTTTCCTAAGAATAATTGACACCATGCTGAAGGGTTTACACAGGGTTTGCTGCTACCTAGACGACAATCTGGTGACTGGTAAAAATAACGAAGAGGGCTTTCATCAATCTGGAAGCTGTGTTAAAACGACTTCTTGAAAGAGGTGCCTGCGTCAAGAAAGAGAAGTGTTCGTTTTTCCGACAGGAACTTTGCTACCTCGGACACAGAATCATCGCACAGGGCATCTCGGCAGTGACGGAGAAGCTTGATGCACTTCGCGACACTCCAGCCCCTAAAGATAGGCAGCAGCTGCAGTCATTCCTGGGAGTTGTCAATTTCTACAGCAAGTTACTTCCTAAGCTAGCAACGGTGGTGCAGCCATTTCTTCAGGTTGCTATGTAAAAACGCCCCGTGGTGCTGGTATGAGTGTTGCCAAAAAGCGTTGACCAAGATAAAGAGCTTGCTAGACTCTCTGCTGACTCTGGCACATTACGACCCGTGCAAACCGTTGCAGCTATCATGTGACGCCTCGCACTATGATTTAGGCGTGGTCCTTTCTCATGTTTTGGATGATGGCAGCACAAAGCCAATCGCTTTCGCATTGCATACATTGACTGATGCCGAAAAGAAATACAGCCAGCTTGAGAAAGAGGCCCTTGCAATATTATCTAGTGTTAAGAAGTTTCATTTCTATGTTTACGGCGTTCGTTCACAATAGTCATTGACCATAAACCGCTTCAAACAATCTTGGACCCGACAACCGGCATTCGGACCATCACAGCGGCGCATTTGTAGCACTGAGCTGTCACATTGTCAGCTTACCGGTATTCGTTTATCTTCAGAAGATCAATCGAGAATGCTGAAGCCGACTTCTTTTCGCGCCTCCAGCTATCAATCGTGAAAGACGGAACACAAGAGAAAAAACTTTTTATTCATTGTGGTTGCAATCAATGCCAGTTTCAAGCCAGGACATTGCCCAAACAACAGCTCGGGACCCCTTGCTTTGTGAAGTGATATATTTTGTAAGCGTGGCGTGGCCGTCGTCTGTGACTGAAAACGATTTGAAGCCTTTTTTTGACAGATGCAACGAGCTCACAGTTCACCAAGGCTTCATCATGTTCGGATGCGAGTGATCGTGCTGGCAAAGTTGCGCAGCTTGCTGCTGGGCGAACTTCATGAAAGGCACCCAGGCGTTGTGCGCAACATGCATCTGGTGTGCAGCTACGTGTGGTGGCCGTCCATTGAGGCCGACCTCGATCATCAGGTCAAGGCCTGTGTAAGTTGTCAAGAACAATGTTGCGGGCTGTGCAAAGCGCCCCTGCATCCTTGGTCTTGGCCAACAGCACCGTGGCAGCGCTTACATAGATTTTGCTGCCCCCTTTTTGCACGGCATGTTTCTTGTAGTCGTGGACACACACTCCAAGTGGCCGGAAGTGTCTGTTATGCGCTTGACTACGGCAGATGCTACAGTTGACAAATTGAGAGAGCTGTTCGTGCAGTTTGGCTTCCCAGAAACCATTGTTATTGATAACGGCCCGCAGTTCACTTCCGAAGAGTTCAGGCTTTTTGTGAAGGAATTGGGCTGTCATCACGTGCTTACAGCACCGTATCATCCCAGCTCAAATGGGCTTGCAGAGCGTTTTATTCAGACACTTGAAAAAGCTCTTCGTAAACCTAGCGGAGCGGACACATTACATCTGAGGCTTAAAGAGTTTTTGCTTACCTATCCCAACGCACCCCATGTGATAATAAATGAGTCACCAGCAAACTTGTTCCTAGGACTACAGCTGCAAAATCAACTCGATGTTGTCAAGCCAGCAGTGGCAGGAAGAGTTGTGTATAATCAGTTTAACAATCCGTGGCTCGCCCATGTCGTGATCGTGATATAACAGTCGGTGACCGAGTGATGGCTCGTAATTATCGAGGAAGACCAAATTGGGGTTCCTGGTGTTGTTGTAGGGCAGTCCGACCATTCGTCTTTTGCTGTTTGTGCTTCCGCATCCAGAGGCAGTTTCACCTGGCATTGTCACAAGGACCAGCTGTTCGCGCGGACCACGGATTCAAACTGTGAGGCATCTGACCAGGAGGGATACGAGTTCTTGGTGTTTCAACCAGGCATCGACCCAGTGACCTCCTCAGCTCCTGCCGCTTCGCGAGAGATCCAGATGGCGGGTGCAAGACGCCATCCAACTAGCGTCGACCACCGGACAGATATCAAGCTGGAGTTTAGCTTGTTAAATTAGCCAATATAAAATGGGAGAGATGTGGTGTCCAGCCTAGCGCCGCTGTATGTTGTTAGGTCGATAATGCACAGGCGTGCAAAACTAATAAAAGGCATGTGCCGCAACCTGCCCGCTGGCTCCTCTCGACCAACCGCGCACCAACGAACATGTGGCAGTAAACGTCGCTTGCCCCCCCCTGGGAACTTGTCTGCTCCTTCGCATGAACCACTAAACACAACAGCATCCATTACCTTCAAAGTGCTCCTAAATTTGTATTTGATTGCTCCAAACTGCTCTAAAATTAAGATTTTGCTACTTAATTAAGTGGGCAGCTGCCACCTTAACTCTCTTTTCCAATTCCGATGAAGTCGTCAAAGAAGACACCATTGAAATCAAAAACAACCTTGCTGTCTAAATGAGCTGGCGGCTGAGCAGCAATCTTGGCGGGAAGGCCATGTGGGCGCACAAGAAATCGTAGTCATGCCTTCCTATGCACTTAACATTGCATTTTTCATAGCTTTGTTCACGTGACGTGTTCACGCACACGATAAAGCTACAATATGTGCTTTTCTAAGCATTTTCTTGTCGATGCGAGGTGTCATGTCACAGCAACGCCTTCCAGACAGTTCCAGATCCATTCCGTTACTTAACTGTCTCCTTATCTGTCTACGGAGATGTCTCCGTGCTGGCCACGATTGGAACACATCAGGCGCCCGGCAACAGTGGCCACGCCGCAATCCGGCGAGGTTCGTTTCCACGTAACCTTCAAAATTTTTATGTCCACGAGACGTGTGGTGAAGATTGTTTTCGAATCCGCCACTTAGCTGTGCTCAACAACCCTGCCTCGCTTTTCTTTACTTCCACATTTCTTGCATAATTTATTAATATATTCTCCTAAGAAACCTTGTACGTTACGTTTCACATTGTCTTCAAATTTTTTTTTCAATATAATTCCGTAATCCCAAATAGATTACTTAACATATCATCCTAGATATGAAGTCCGGTGCATGTGGAACTGTATATGGAAGTGGTTCACTCATAATCTTGTCATCTGTTTTTAGTCACTGAATTGATATAGACATCTGTGTTGTCACACATGGCGAAAAGCAACCTTGAAGTGTGTAAAAATTCAGGATGCAGCAACACGGCAATGTATTACACGTAGTTCCAGCTTCATGTTTGTGTTTAGGCATTGAAA
The DNA here is from genome assembly GCF_023375885.2 of Dermacentor andersoni. Lineage (NCBI taxonomy): Eukaryota > Metazoa > Arthropoda > Arachnida > Ixodida > Ixodidae > Dermacentor > Dermacentor andersoni. Next base: position 213,933,734 of record NC_092816.1, read on the forward strand.
TGCAGTTTTTACAGACGCAAACATGAGGAGATAGTTACATCTTCCGCATACATAGAGATGCAACTTTTGTCATCAACCGTGGTATTCAAATTAAAGAACAATGGCTTTCACATTCAATAAAGATTAGTCTGAAAAACAATTATGACCCGTGCCAGTGTTCTGGTCTCAGGAGGATATATGAAACACTTCTCAGAGGACATATCACTGAATGGGTTTTCCCTAAACATGGCAACATAAGGTGGTATTCTTAAGCGATGACTTTCGGGGATACGAACCCATTTGCATGACTCAGCACCGAATGACGGGGTTCCTGACTCTGTGCTTGGCACACGCAGTGCGAGGAACACTGTCGATCGTGTATTTTGGTGTGTCCGGTGCCGAGTAATGCGAACCCTCGAGAAAGTGAGCGTATCCCCAAACGTGATCGCTCTAGAATGATGCCAACATATTATAAATGACTTAAAGAAGTTGTGAAGTGTTGTTGTAATTGCACTTATCACGAGAAATGGGAATTCCCCCTTCGGTTGTCGCCAGTACGTCTTGTCGCAAAACATTCTTTCTCCTTACACAACAAGAACAGGTTTCCAAAACACCTCTGCAGTGTGAGCAAGTGTGCTTTCTTTCACGCAGGCCTTTGAATGTCGACCGGGTGCACGAGGCAATGGAGCTTCTGAGTGGCGAGCACGACTTTCGTTCCTTTAAGGGTGTCAGTCGCACGCCCGAAGAAGAAGAGCGTAGCACAGTGCGGGAAGTGACTGAGTTCCGACTCCGGCCGGCAGCGCCCATAGACAGCGATGATCCGCTGTACGAAAACATCGACCTCTGGGAGTTTCACATTCGCTCTAGGTCTTTCCTCTACCGCCAGGTGCGTTTGCCCACGTTTCCTGCCTGTGGGACGGCTCTAAACCATGTGCAGTGCCATACTGCACGCTGTACGAGTGTGTGTGTTTTTTAGAGCACAACTCTCAGACGCCTGTTCCTGCGTTGAGTGTTGGTATCCCTCGGTGATGTAACCAAGTGAACGAGCAAAATGAATGACGAAAGAGTGAATGCGGAACATAGCGCGGTTGGGGGAGGGGGGGCGGTGAAATACGGCAAGAGCGAAGAGAGCAGGAGGAGGAGGGTTGTGGGAGATATGGGGTTCTCCTCCGTGCTCTTGGGACAAAGGAACGACAACACAGTAGTGCAAACAATCACAAGGGCATTTATTGCACCTTTCATAGATCAATGCCAGCTAGCCGAGTGGCTATCCACGAAACATGCCGATGGGCGCGCGACAAATCTAGAAGTCTGACTCACCGCGACCGGAAAACGAGCGAATATGTTCGCCCCATGCTGGATCCCAACGCCTGGTCGTTCGCGTGTTCGGTCACGCCAACGGTGGCGCGTTCGAAGGCGGCCACGCGAGACGGTCTCGCAGAAGCATGGGTCGGCGCGCACGCGGGACGTCCATGCTTTCCCCCGACCCGCCGGGAAAGGGAGGAAGCGCCTGTCTCCCGGCGCCCAAGCCACCTCGCCTGTCGGCGGCGTTAGCAGCTAATTAGCAGCGCAACACTCGCGCCATCTCTTGCACTGCGCCCCAACCACATCGACCGCCGCGGGCGTCACGCAGGCCACGCGGCGAAGCGGGATTGCAGGAGATGAGCTATGCGGGAAAACTAGATCTCAGGGGAGGCGTGAGAGTCACGCATCCCCACAGGGTGCAGCGGAAGTATGAGGAGGAAAGCAAAGGAAACCACCTTGAAGCACCACCAGGTGGTGCTCATGTGTGTGCATCCATTACAGGAGCATATGACAACGTAGACCGCAACATTTTGTGGGATATTCTGGAAGGGGAAGGCTTGGGTGATGATTGTCTACAACTTTCGAGAGAGATTTACCTGGAAAATACCGTTTTCATTGAATGGGAAGGGATGAGGACCGAGGAGAAAGTTGATATCAATAAGGGAATGAGGCAGGGGTGCCCTTTTCCCCCACTGCCGTTTACGATACACATGATGAGGATGGAGAGGGCGCTAGAAGGAAGTAATATTGGGTTTAATCTTTCCTACAAACAGGCAGGTACAGTAGTAGAGCAGCAACTTCCAGGTTTATTTTATACAGACAACATTGTGTTACTAGCTAACAAGCAAAGTGATGCGCAACGTCGGGCTAATATCTCTGGACAGGAAGGCGAGAATTTAGGTTTGAAATTTAGTATTAGAAAATCAGGTGTTATGGAATTAAATGAAAACAGTGAGCAGACAGTTGCAATACAGCGCCAGGAAATACCTTGGTATATGGATAAACGAAGTCAATAGATATATGGAACCACAGGAAGAACAGTAACAGTAAAGGGGAAGAGAAATGCCAGCCATAATGAAGCACAGAGCATTATGGGGATACAATAGGTACGAGGTGCTCCGAGGTATATGGAAAGGTGTAATGGTTCCAGGACTTGCCTTTGGAAATTCAGTTTGCTTGAAATCAGGGATACAATCAGGACCCGATGGGAACCAAACGTCAGTGTGACGCCTTGCACAGGGCGCTCACAGGAAGACTACAAATTTTAATTATTTTTATTTTTATTTTATTGTACCCTCAAGACCGAAGTATTACAGAGAAGAGTCGGTAAAAAACATGCACAAGTAAATAACAAAGCAGCAAAAGATGGTTAGTTATTACAGCAAAATTGATTAATTAATTGTATCTGGGAGTGATGATGTCTGATAAGGCCGAACGAAACTTTTTGTCCTTGATTATGACAACTGCGCTGGGAAGGTGGTTCCATTAGTGAGAGGTCCTAGGAATAAATGATTCGTTACAGGTTCTAGTGCGGCATTGAATTATTCCAACCATATGGCTATGATAAATGTGAGAGGAAATGTAGGTAGGAGATGATATAAGATTATTGTGCAGGTAGCAATTGTGGAAATATAGTTTATGAAATAAAGCAAGGTGAAAGCACTTACGCTAGGCTGGGAGAGGAGCAAGTAGCAGAATTTTTCATGGCAGTTACGCTTGATGTGCAGTTGTAATTGCTATGAATGCAACATGCAGCATTATTTTAGACGAGTTCAAGATGGTTGAATAAGGGTTTCGAGGTGCGGGTCGCAGATGGATGAGGCGTACTCTATTTTACTCCTAATAAGTGAAGGGAAGCGTAGCAGGGGGCGGCAGAAAGTTAGGTGGGCGGATGAGATTAAGAAGTTTGCAGGGACAACATGGCCACAATTAGTACGTGTCCGGGGTAGTTGGAGAAGTATGGGAGAGGCTTTTGCTTTGCAGTGGGCGTAACCAGGCTGATGATGAAGTGTTTTGTAGAGGATTAATTTTAATGATGTAGGAGCAGAAGAAAAATTTCGGCGAAGATAGCCTAGCATGCTGTTAGTATTGTGAAGTACCTTATCGATGTGCAACGACCAGGAAAGTGATGAGGTTATGTGGATGCCTAGGTATTTATAGGAGGTTACGACCTTTATGGGAGTATCATTAAGGTAATAGTTCGACGGAGGAATATTGCTGCGAGTTACACGCATACATTTACGTTTAGTTTAGTTAAGTTGCATTAACTATACGTCACACCAGTTGGAGATAGCGTTTATCATCTTTTAAGAATTTATCAGATTTGTCCTAGATTTCGCGGAGGATAACACAGTCATCTACGAAAAGGTAAATATTAGAACAAACGTCATTGGGTAAATCGTTAATGTAAATTAAGAAAAAAAAAGGGCCTATAACTGATCTTTGGGGCACACCAGAGTCTACAGGGTTAGATGGGGACATATGATTGTTGGACACAACATATTGTGACCGATTAAGGAGAAAATGCTCAAGCCACGCAAACAGGTTAGGATCAAGATTAAGTTTACTAAGTTTAAATAGAAGCAATTTATGACACACTTTGTCGAAGGCCTTGGCAAAATCAAAGAAAACACAGTCTGCGAATGAACCTTTGTCAAGAATAAGATGAAGGCTGTGAGTAAAAGAAAGAAGTTGAGTTTCACAAGAGAAGTTTTTCGGAAATTATGTTGTGCTTTTGTGAAAAATGAATTATTGTCGAAGTGCTATGCTAAATGTGAGTACAAAATATTGTAAAGGAGATTTATTGGGGTTCGTAGCGACCGCCGGTTTTACGATGCACCGAGCAGTTCCCGAGCTCGAGCTTCTGCTGCGCGCTTGATGCTGCCGATGCTGCTGACCCAGTGTGCACGTTCGTTATCTTCCTTACAATGGCCCCGTGGAAATAAAGGAGCCATTCTGGCGACTTAGGTTTCTGGAAGGACGGTAGAATCGTGATATGGCTTGAGACGCTGAACGTGAACGACTTCGCGGTTACGACGTCGCATGTCGGACGGCGGCGTTAGCGGCTCAATCAGGTAATTCACGGGTGATGTTCTCTCGAGAACGCGGTATGGCCCGTCGTACTTCGGAAGGAGTTTTGAAGCGAGCCCAGGCGTGCGGTGTGGCACTAACAACCAGACGAGAGCGCCCGGGAGAAAAGTGGGAGTCGAGTTCTGGCCATCGTGAACGGCTTTTTGACGGTTCTGGTCGTCCGAGGTGAATCGGCGGGCCAGCTGGCGACATTCCTCGGCGTGTCTGGCGGCTTTCGAGATCGGCAGGCATTCGGATGGGTCTTGCCGGTAGGGCAGAATGGTGTCGATATTTGTGTGCGAAGGATGACGGCCATAAAGAAGGTAAAAGGGTGAGAATCCGGTAGTGGCCTGAGTCGCGGTGTTGTAGGCATAGGTGACAAACGGAAGAACGAGGTCCCAATTAGAGTGATCAGGTAAAACATACATGGCGAGCATGTCACCAAGAGTTCGATTAAAGCGTTCCGTGGTACCGTTAGTCTGTGGGTGATAAGCAGTGCATTTACGATGAACAATAGCGCATTCAGCAAGCAGTTGTTCGATGACTTCAGATAAGAAGACGCGGCCTCTGTCGCTTAAAAGTTCACGTGGACCTCCATGACGAAGGAGAAAACGGTGAAGTATGAAATTGGCGACCTCTTGCGCTGTAGCATTTGGTAGAGCAGCGGTCTCCGCATAACGGGTTAAGTGGTCTAGCAACGATTATCCACCTGTTGCCGGTAGGAGTCAACGGAAGTGGCCCGTAGAGATCTATGCCCACGCGATCAAAGGGTCGGGATGGGCATTGCAGAGGCTGGAGTTCACCGGCAGAGTTGTGTGGTGGCGCTTTACGGCGTTGGCACTCACGACAAGAGCGGACGAACGTTCGAATGAAATTGTACATTCCCCGCCAGTAATAGCGGTGTCGAAGTCTTTCGTAGGTTTTGAAGACTCCCGCGTGGCCACACTGAGGGTCGACGTGGAACGAGGAGCAGAGCTCTGATCGCAAGGTTCTCGGAATGACGAGTAACCAGGTGCGTCCCTCTGGGGCATAGTTGCGTCGATATAGTAGCTGGTCTCGAATCGCAAAATGAGGAACTTGGCGCCGAAGCGTACGTGATGCTGGAACTTTCGACGTATCCGAGAGAAGGTCGAGCAGAGATGCAGTCCAGGGATCATTACGCTGTGCAGCAGCGATAGTGTCAACGTCCAGAGAGGATAATGTACACTCGCATGTGGAGTCGTCACGGGCCTTCGGGGCAAGCGGCGATCGGGATAGCGCGTCAGCATCGGAGTGCTTTCGCCCGGAACGGTAAACCACGCGGATGTCATATTCTTGGATTCGCAATGCCCAGCGGGCAAGGCGGCCGGATGGATCTTTGAGCGTCGACAGCCAACATAGTGCGTGGTGGTCGGTCACTACGTCAAACGATCGGCCGTATAAATATGGGCGAAACTTGCCAAGCGCCCACACAATGGCCAAACACTCCTTTTCCGTAACGCTGTAATTGGTTTCCGCCTTGGTTAACGTGCGACTCGCGTATGCGACAACGTATTCTGTGTGGCCAGGTTGACGCTGAGCCAACACAGCGCCAAGGCCTACACCGCTTGCATCGGTATGGATTTCGGTTGGCGCTTGAGGGTCAAAATGGCGAAGAATGGGTGGCGTCGTGAGAAGACGGCGCAAGGTTGCGAAGGCGTCGTCACACTCTGGAGACCATGATGAGAGATCTCTAGCGCCACCAAGGATCTGCGTGAGAGGCGATATAATTGACGGAAAGTTTCGAACGAATCGTCGGAAGTAAGAGCAGAGGCCGATAAAACTGCGTAGCTCTTTCATAGTGGTAGGTTTTGGGAACGCAGTAACAGCACGTAGCTTCTCGGGATCCGGGCGAGTGCCCTCCTTTGACACGGCATGGCCTAAAATTGTGAGCTGACGAACAGCAAATCTATACTTCTTCAGGTTAAGTTGCAACCCGGCGTTGGTCAAGCAAGTGAGCACGTGCTGGAGATGGAGCAGACGCGTTGCGAAATCAGGGGCGAACACCACAATATCGTCAAGATAGCAAAGACAGATTTTCCATTTGAGGCCACGTAGAACATTATCCATCATCCTTTCGAACGTAGCAGGAGCGTTGCAAAGTCCGAAAGGCATGACGGTGAATTCATACAAGCCGTCTGGTGTAACAAAGGCAGTTTTCGGGCGATCGGCCTCTGCCATCGGAACCTGCCAGTAGCCTGACCGCAAATGCAGTGAAGAAAGGAACTCGGCTCCCTGTAAACAGTCAAGAGCATCATCGATGCGTGGTAATGGGTAGACGTCCTTCAGCGTGATCTTTGTTCAAGCGTCGAAAATCAACACAGAAGCGGATGGAACCGTCGTTTTTTTGGACGAGGACTACGGGAAAGGCCCATGGGCTTTGGGAAGGTTGAATGACGCCTCGACGGAGCATGTCATCGACCTGGTCTGCAATGACGCGACGTTCCGTAGCGGACACGCGATATGGTCTTTGTCGCAGCGGTGAGTGAGAGCCAGTGTCAATGTAATGCTCGACCGTCGATGCGCGGCCAAGAGATGGTTGCGCAACGTCGAAAGAACGGCGGAAGTGCTGAAGGAGTGCGAGAAGTTGAGATCGCTGCGAATGTGGCAGATCTTCGGCGATGAATGGGCTGAACACACCAGTGCATGTTGAGTCGGGTAGGGAGAGGGCACTCAGTTCATGGACGGCAGTAGCAGGCGCTTCGTCGAGGACGGAGACGATTCGTGTTGAATCGACCGACTCGACGTAACCAAGGCATTCGCGGCGGAGCAGTGATAGCGGCGATGAAAGATGATTGTAAATGGGCATCGTGCTGACACCGGCGGCAAGGTCAAGAGCTGCAAAGGGCAAAGGAAGCGCTTTTCGGGTAACAAAATGATGAGAGAGCATGAAGAAGGCCGTCCCGTCAGATATGATACTACAGAAGACTGGTACGAATGCTGAAGAGCGCGGAGGAATACAGGTGTCTTCTTTCACGACAATTTTAGCGGCAGGATGAGCATCGACGGAGGCCAGGTCACCAAGGTGGAAAAGTTCAATCTCAGCCCGAGCGCAATTGATGATGGCGTTGTGGTGTGAGAGAAAATCCCATCCTAGAATAACGGCGTGGGAGCACGATGAAAGAACCATGAATTCAATCGTGTACAAAACGTCCTGTATGGTCACACGGGTAGTACAAGCAGCGGTAGGGCGAATGGGTTGAGCACTCGCCGTTCGGAGCGACAATCCAGACAGAGACGTCGTCACTTTATGAAGCGAACGGCAAAATCTTGCATCCATAACTGAAATAGCGGCACCGGTATCGACGAGGGCGACTGTAGCGACATCTTCGATAAACACATCAATGACATTAGCAGGTAAAGGAGGAGGACTTCGGCATGTTGACACTTGCGCAGTTCTTGCCTCAGGAACTGCATCGTCTAGTTTCCCTCTTCGTTAGAGACGGGCCGTCGACGCATAGGAGAAAGCGATCGGCGACGTGGGGAGGGTGACCGGAGGCGTTCGAAGCGAGGACGGCGATCAGTCTGGGAGCGAGCTGGTGATGGGTCGAAGGATCCGTAAGGCGCAGGTGGATCAGGCGGCACATAGGGCACGCGGCGATCGCCATTGAACGCCTGCGATCGGCGGCGGCAGAACCTTGCGACATGACCGGGATACTTACAGGCGAAGCATATAGGGCGATTGTCCGGCGTACGCCACGGGTTAGTGACGGCAGTGGTGGTACAGGGGACGGGAGGGGGAGGGCGGTGCACAGGCTGCTGGAAGCGACGCACGGGCACAGTGCTAGGGGCCATTGCAGCAACCGTAGCATAAGTGAGTGGTGTAGTCACAACATCTTGCTGGTGAACAGCCGGCAACGCTTCCGCGACCTCTTCATGGATCACGTTACGGAGATGAGACGGCAAAGTGCTGGCAGACTCCTGAGTAACGGACACCAGAGATAGCTGTCGTGCAACTTCTTCGCGGAAGAAATCCTTGATTTGGGTTATCAGGGAGGCTTGTTCTGGGCCGGTGGTCAGGCTGCAGAGTGACATCGCATTTGGTGTGGGATGTCGCCTTGTCAGAGCTCGCTGCTTACGCAACTCATCATAGCTCTGGCACAAGCTGATGACGTCGCCAACAGTGTGTGAGTCCTTGGCCAGAAGCATCTGGAACGCGTCATCATCGATTCCCTTCATGACGTGCTTGATCTTTTCCGCTTCCGTCATAGCAGCGTTCACGCGCCTGCACAAATCTAGAACGTCTTCTATATAGCTGGTGAATGTCTCACCCGTGTCCTGTGCGCGTGTACGCAAACGCTGCTCGGCTCGGAGTTTCCTGACGGTGGGTCGGTCAAATACTTCGGTAATCGAAGTCTTGAACACCGACCACGTTTGGATATCCCTCTCATGATTTCTGAACCAGAGACTGGCCACGCCCGCGAGATAGAATGATACGTAAGCCAGTTTATCTGAGTCATTCCATTTGTTATGAACGCTCACCCGCTTGTAGGACGACAGCCACTCTTCAACGTCGTTGTCGTCGGTTCCGCTGAAGATGGGAGGCTCCCGTTGGCGAACAGTACCAGGGCAAGAGACGGGTGGCGGTGGAAGAGTCTGCAGGTCGGCGTCCGGCATGGCAGAGGGTAGCGTCCGAGAACGGAGTTCCAGGATGGTAGATTGGAACGTTACCCAGCACGGCTCCACCACTTGTAAAGGAGATTTATTGGGGTTCGTAGCGACCGCCGGTTTTACGATGCACCGAGCAGTTCCCGAGCTCGAGCTTCTGCTGCGTGCTTGATGCTGCCGATGCTGCTGACCCAGTGTGCACGTTCGTTATCTTCCTTACAATATGTTCAAGAACCTTGCAAGGAATGCTGGTGAGGGAAATAGGGCGCTAGTTGAGGGGCGAATGTTTGCTACTGGACTTGTGAAGTGAGACCATCTTCCCTAATTTCAATCTGCAGGTAGCTGATGGGTATCTAAGGATTGATGAAAAATTTTTGAAAGCAGAACAGAGGAATAAACAATAGTATTTTTCAGCAATTTCGCATTAACCAAATCAGTACTGGGACTTGATGACAACTTCTGATCTTTAATTACATTTCAACCTCAAGAGGTGCAATGATAATAAGGTCCATAGGTGGGTAATTGTAAAACTCAAGAGTTGGAAGCACAGGGTCATTACATACGACAAAGTTGTTACAGAAAACAGAATTAAGGATGTGGGGACATACATCTTCGGGTACTGGTGAACCACTGTAATCGATCAGCGTGACCGAATTATCTTTGGAAAGTTTAATAACAGTTTGCGTCCTCAACAAGCTGCCGAAAAAATGCAATTTTGTCTCCTCTTATTTTTCGATAGAAGGTAGGATAATTGTCTTTGAAGCGGTTATGATGGGAACATTACGGCGTAAAAAAACATAAATATGGGCAAATGATCCCTTGTACCTGATGTTAATACACAAACGTCTGATTGAGCAACAGGGTAATTTGTAAAGCACAGGTCAAGAAAAGTATCACATTTGTTGGTCACCCTAGTAGGTATATCAATGACAATGATACTTTGGCAAGCAAAAGAATAAAATGTGTCAATAAGACGTTGATTATTGCTGTCCTCTGAGAGTAAGTTGATGTTAAAGTCGCCGGTAACAATGACGGGGAGGCCTATACATAGCAGGCAATGCAAAATATGTTCAAGGTATGCAAGGAACGCATTAACATTGCCAAAAGGAGGTCTGTAAAGTACAAGTAACATTGAATTGGTGCATTTTATTAGTAAGCTTTCATAGTGACGATGTACAAGCGAGTATTCAGAGATTACTTCAAACTGAAGATTATTTTGCACATACATTGCAATGCCCCCTCTTTGCTTGCCACTTCGTGAGACAGAAGCACACGTATACCCAGGAAAATGCACATTAGCGGATTTATCAGAAATCCACGTTTCAGTGAAACACAGAACTTCAAACTTATGATTCAGGTCATCCAGCAATGTATCAATTGACTCAGATTTATTCGTTAAACTGCGCACATTAAGATGAAGCAAGGAAAGCTGCCTTCCATCTTGCGAAACATTTAGGTGTCGGAAGGAAGTCACGTTATAATAGCCACATGTTTGATGACATGTCGCCATAAATTATTGCGTCATAACAGTGATAGGTGAAGACCGTCAAATACCTTATTGTATCTTGTCCAGATCTTCCACTGTTATTTTTATAACCAGGTCTTTTGAGCTACGCCGCACGAACATTTTGCCATCTTTGATCTACGCGAACTGATAATTCATTTCACGTGCCTTTGATTTCATTTCCCAAAACAGTTTTTTTTGTTCTGGACAGTCAGATTTTCGTTGAAGTAAACCTTCGATTCTAGTTTCCTCAGGTCTCTTTTCCTATTAAGTCAAGTATCTCGATTTAGGCTGGATGAAAAGTGCATCAATACGGGGGCCGGTTTATCAGAATCTTCTTTAGCAAGAAGTTGGTGAGTGGTTTCGATATCGGCTGCCGAGCGCTGTGGAAGCTCGAGGTGTTTAGCCAGTTCGTTTAGCTTATTGAGAAGATTTTCGTGCATTTGCCTATGAATTCCACATACTTCCATGTTTAATCTTCAACTATACTGATAGAGTTCACTAAGCTTGCTTATCTCTTGTTCTTTGGCTTCCACCTCAAGTTTTTCAACGCACTTTCTTAAGCCCGATATGTCATGTGCTTAGTACTTCATCATACTTTTTTGACACTTCACGCACTGATTTTTCAATGTCGTTCACAACCTCGATCATTCCCTCAAGAGCCTCAACTTTGGCTTTGATCTTCAGTAGCTCAGAAAGCTTCCAGCTATCTCCGTTATGTCTTTTGCAAGATATCCCTGAGGCTCTGAGCCTTTTATTGCAGTGTTTTGATTGATGCGGCTTTTCGTGGTTATACATGTTGCACATTTCCATAAGCTTTTTGCTTGCTCACTTTTCCTTTTGTAATTGCTCTCTGTTACTCCAGAGCACACACCGACATGGTAGTTGTAATTGCAGTCACAGCAAGTCAAATAAGTTTTATCCCTTGAGATGCACTCGTGACAAGTAATACATGCATCAGCCATTGGTGTGGCTCAGCAGCAGTGGCAACCGTACAATATGCTGCATTTAAAACAAGGAAAATACAGCACAAACCTGCAAAGGCGGAAGACAGTTTTTCTTTTAGATGCTCGCCGACGAAACCAAGCGGTGCCACTGCTGCCAAGCATGGGTGGAGCAGCTCCCGGTGGCAGTTCTTTTGTAGGCGTCCGGTGATGACGTAGGGCTTGATATCACTGGGCTGCTGGTCGTGGAATCTTGGTTTATGCTGAGTGCAACCAACCTGCAAAGGCAGAAGACGGTTTTTGAAGTGATTGCGTTTTGTAAATGCTACTACCTTGTAAGGTCCTTTGGGCCACAGCCAAGCCTTTTGCGTAGCTTTTAGCCCAGGAATTTGAAATTTGTTTACGCTCCGATAATTTCTGATACCTTGTTTAGCAGACGGAGAACACTGAACATACAAATATTCGATTGTTACAATGTATTTAGTTAGTTTCAAATATTACAAGATACCGAAATGTTCATTTTTGACTACGGGTAGTTAGTGTGTAGTATTCGATTCACATTCAAAACTTGGGATATTTGCCCGCCCAGCAGTGGAAAGTTGCGGGTTGGCTCATTTGTCACTGTGCAGGTGCGTCGCATGGTGAGCATGGCACTGCATGCTGGCCTACCAGATAAACTGGGCGATGATCCCCTTTCGGTGGTGCGCTGCCTTCTGGAGAAGCCGAGCAAGAACAGCTGGCCTGGCAGCATCACCGTTGTGCCTGCTTGTGGGCTTTACCTGATGCGTGTGCAGTACGACCCCGCACGTAAGACACGTTGCATTGCTGAGCTGGTGTTGTGCATGCATTGCATCGCCACATGTGTTTACAATTGCCGAGGAATTAAGGTTACTGAAGCGCGGCTAGTACTTGAGTCAGAAGGCGGTGCTACCATTTGCTTTCTCGAGCCGACGTCGTGTAGTGCAGAATAGCTTAAAAATACATGTGTGGTTTTGTTGACATTGTCATCTCAAACGCTGCTACGCCATTCTTTAAAGCATAATTTGCATCAGAGTGCTTCAATAATGTCAGTTCTCAAACTCCACATGAAATTCCGGGCATGCCTTTGGCATCAAGTTGCGGAGCTCTGCACCTAAGGAACTGGCATGGCAAAATTTTGATAATGGTCTGGTCGTGTTTGCTGCATTGCCAGAAATATGCTAGGCCAGAGCGCAGCAGGATATGCCAGGTTCTCAGGCTGACTCTGTGCAATTGCGGCCTTTTTTGCAGAGGCCATTTAGTTGACTGACGCCATCGATGTAACCAAGATAATCACACGGAAAATGAGTTCGGTACAAGAGAAGGCGCTGCTTTGTTGCTTAGCCATTTACTGGGATGTCGTTCAAAATGTCGTCGTATGCCCATGCCGAATGTGTAGCCTCTGATTTCAAAACGAAGTAGCCATTGGGGTACTCTCCATTTAGAGTTGGTTGCGATGGAAAACGAGGATGTTATGAAACCGCTGTTATGAAACTGTTATTCCTGACTCTGCCATCGTGTAGTTGGAACATTTGATCGCAATATGAAATGCATGTCCACTAGGTCAAATAAAACAAAAACTCACCGAAAGAAATGTGAGATATACAATAAAAGGACAAATACGTAACATTTTGGGGTTTATAAGGAACAGCTTAACGCACATGGCTCTCGGTTAAGCATGGGTGAGATGGCGCAGAGTGCGTGTGTAGATGTTGGGCTGGTAACCATGTGTCCGGTTTATCGTGTCTGAATAAGCAGTGATTCTGGTAATAACTTCTTCAGAAGAGCAGATTTTTGGGCAAGTTGGCAATGCATATTTGAATATGATGAAGTGCGACAGACAGGAAATGCGCTGCTGACAACTGTGTCAGTAAAGCCACAGCCGCTACATAATCCAGCGCCATGATACATGATAGAGTGTATAAGCGCAACAGAACAAGGACGTAGAAAGAAACGAATACACAGAAAAGCGCCTCTGACAAGCGCTGCATCTGTGTACCTGTTTCTTTCTACGTCCTCATTCTGCCGTGCTTATACACTCTATCATGCATTCTAACCAATGGCCCGCCAATGTGTTTTAGCCGTTATACAGCTTTCAGTAGCGCTTGCCAGAGGTGCTTTTCCCATCTGTCGCGCTTTGCCATTATTCAAGTAACAGTTTCTCAGTGGCGATAACGGACAGCGAGTACCCCAGTTTATGGGATGACCTGTCTTCTTGTGGTGTGCGGTTGATGCGTTGGGAAGCAGTTGCCCTTGACAATGTATTGGTGCTGCTTTAGACACTCTTACAGCGGGAACTGTTACATGCTCACACCAATAGCCGTTGGCGATGACCGTAGCAGTTATTGTCTATTGTGAGAAAGTAAGAAATCGCAAATTCCTGCCGGAATCGAACCCTAGTACCCTGCAGACGAGTCGAGCAAGTTACAAGCTCGGCTACGCTTGCAAGATGGCTTCGAGAGGAGGCACTTTTGTGGTGTCCTATCGCTCGAGGTGTCATGTGTGCAGCTGCATAGAGTTCCAGTTGCGTACCAGGTGTGTGCACTGACTGCGCGCAGACACTTTCGTAGCCTCGATGTAGCAGACTGCCACATGACTCATCGATATGCCGGCACCTGCTCGCAAAGAGCGCACTGAAGAGGTGAAGCGCATGGCTGCAGCAGCCTCACAACGCGTCGAGCTCAACGCTGTGCGTCACGCGTCGTGGAACACTGTGTGCAGTGGCTACAACGGGCGAACACCTCAATTTGTCCACACACTCCGAGGGACACCAGCGCTCGATCACTCTTCGACCGCCGCGCGTTCTGTCTCTGCACGAGTCCTACTGCGCGCAAATTAGTGTTGATCTGGGTACAGAAGGACCTGGCGTGTGACTCTCATTGTGGGGAGAGTGAAAACGTGTCTCAGCGCTCGTCCGTCCAGCGGCTGCTAGCCCGTACGCACGCAGCATGAGGTAGACATTGGCCAGAGTGATTACAATGTCTGGGTGGCACATATCCCTTCCAGCAACTTATGTGGCCAACTGGTACATGTGAAGGATCCACTCGAAAAGGTTCAACTACTCTAGCGTCGTGTATGGAGACCCGTCCAAAAAATGTGATGCGGCTTACCAAAAGGTGCCTAAGCAGCTCGAATACGACGTCACCAAATGCAACTTTGTTTCTAACGCATTATCTCAACTTCATGAGAAGATGGGACGTATTCTTGGACAGTCACTTTCGGCGATACTATTGCAACGTATTGCTCAACCAGCCAATATGCAAGCACTGAAAGTGATATCGCCAAAAGCGACCATCCGAGAATACGTCCCCAGGTCATTCAATAGACTGGTACTCGGCTGGCGTTATTGCCACTGAGAAACTATTGCCGACGTTTTTACTACTTGAATCGCTGCATATTCGGTCAACGTGCCACGTAATAAGCAGGACATGTGGTAAGCTGGCCAACGTCTATACACGTGCTTTGCACCTCACCAATATACATAAGCGAGAGTCATTGTGTTTGCTGTTATTTATGAATGAGGGCCCCAAAATGCCACGTTTTCGTCCTCGTACTATATTATTTGAAATTTTTTGCGAAGGTGTTTTATTTCATGTAGTTGGTTCATTACAGGCATGCATTCAATAATGCCATCACAATGTTCTAACCACAGAGTGACCCAGTTTGGAATAAAACTGTCAGTTGTTTCTTAACACCATTGTTTTCCAACGCTACCAACTCTGAATGGAGAATACCGCATTGCTATTTTGTTTTCAAATGCATAGGCTGCAAAATTTACACAGGCCTCCCACGACACTTTGAACGACTTGTGTTAACAACGTGGAACACTCCTGCAGGACCAAGAAAATGGCAAAGCAACAGGCCGCTGTCAGGGAGAGGTGTCTTCTGTTGAGTACATTTCATTTTCACTATGCTTTCTTTAATTAAATTATCTCGCCAATACACCGCACCTGCACTTAAGTGAGAGCTATTATTACTGCAGTTCTCTGTGAGCAAGGGACCCCTGCAGGCTCCAAAACACCGAGTTTTCATCATTTTTGTTTTACTTTTTACATTTTGTCAGGTGTTCTAGTGTTTATTTTATTTCACCATGTTTCCGCCTCGCCAAACTGCTTTCCGTCGAACTCTTGATTAATTGAACCTACCCATGACAGCTAGGCAATCGCACTGTCTTGCAGACCTGGACACCAATGCAGAGATGCCAGAGGAGGTGGCCGAGATGTACGAGGCCAAGAAAAAGGCACCGCTCCAAGAGGATGGCGATGAGGAGGATGTTGAGCAAGCGACTGCGTCCTGAGTCAACGTTTTGCTGGTGTGGCCATGCAGCTCCTAAATGGCTTGCAGCACTATGTTGCCACGGATTAAAAATGTTGTGATATCTGGCCATCTGTGCGCAGTTGCGACCTTTTTCGCAGAGCCCTGTAACGTGCACCTGTGGCGCCGATAGAAACTGTTTTACACAATACTATGCATGCAGTTGTAATACAGTCGATCCCGGATATACCGAACCGGGATATATCGAAATATTGCCTATATCGAACAGTTGAAAAATCCCCTTGGGAATCCCATGCAAAAGCACAGCACTATTGTTCGCGTATATAGAACTCCCGTGCAACGGCATATCGATGTATCGAACTCCGTGCAGAGCTGCGCCCCTGCAAGTGCGCTTCTCCCATCGCATCCCACCCCCGCAAGTGCGCTTCTTCTCACTAAGCTCTCGCGATGTTCCCGCAATCTCGCGCACCGCCCCACACTCTGAGAAAGGGACGTGTCGGTAAAAGGCACGTGACGAGGAGCACTTGGAGTGCGATTGTGTGTGAGAAACCACGCTGACTGCATGCGGTGCCCGTTTCCTGTGTCTTGGTTGGCTGACACCGCTGGTGCAGCGAGACAAATGAGGTCAGTGCAGCTTGGGCTTGTTTTATTTATTTATTTATTTATTCATACTGCAGGCCAACATACTGGCCCATGCAGGAGGGGTGATACAGTTGACAAGGTAATAACAATGCAACAAAGATAATAAAAAATGTATATATAAACAGTGCATGAAAATGATGCATCCCATAGCCACGTTACAAAGATCACAATGCTTCCCTTAGCACAGTAACTACAACAAAATAATCGCACATTTGAATTTATATGTGGATCGAAACGCTGTGCCAAACAACAATCGGACACTAAACATAACTAAATACTGGAAATTTAACATATGAAAACGAGAAAAAATAGTAAAATAATTTGTGTGTATGGTTGTGTTATTTTATGTGAAAAATAGTTTTCCAACGCATTTGTGAGGTTCCCCGATTGAAGTACTTCAACAGGGAGAGAATTCCATTCGTTTATAGTACGCGGATAAAAACTATTCATGTGAGATTTTGTTTTAGCAAATAATGGCGTAAGGGAAAAGTTGTGTCTATGTCTTGTTTTTCGTGCATTAAGAGGTGTTACATATTGAGGTATTTGAAGCCCGATTTTTCCATTTATGATGTTATGTAAAAACTGGAGACGACTAACTTTACGCCTGTGTTCTAGTGAAGTGATTTTATTCCTAAGCATTAGTAAGGGTGGGGAATCCTCTCTCTTATATTTTCCAAAGATAAATTTAACGGCCTTCCTTTGTACACATTCCAAATTCATGATGTCCTTTTTGGTATGAGGATCCCATACAACCGCTGCGTATTCAAGTTTCGATCGCACGAACGTGTTATATGCTGAAATTCTTGTGTTTACCAGTGCCTTTTTAAGTTTCCTTTTCAAGAACCATAATTTCCGCAACGCTGCTGAACATGTAAGGGAAATATAATATGGTCTGACCAGAAGAATCTGTTAGTGAATGTGACGCCTAAGTATTTGTATTGTTCAACTTCAGTTATTTTTGTGTCGTTTAGAACATAGGAAAATATACTAGGTTCCTTTTTTCTTGTTACTCGCAGCAAGACTGTTTTATGTACGTTTAATTCCATGCCCCAAAGTTTGCACCAATTGGAAATTGCCATGACCGATTTCTGCAAGCATGCGTGATCGTTTCGTGAAGCGATTTTTTTTAAATATGACACAGTCATCCGCAAATAGATTGACATACACATCATCGGGGATTGCGTCTATTATATCATTAATATAGATCAAAAATAAAAGCGGTCCTAATACGCTGCCTGAAGTTACCTGATGGACACTTGAGGAACATTTATTACTTTCTACGAACTGCTGCCTGTGTCGGAGATAGGCTTGGATCCATGATATAATATTTAATGGAAGACCAATGCACTCGAGCTTGTAGATTAATTTTCCGTGCGGTACCTTATCGAACGCTTTGCTAAAATCTAAAAAGAGCATGTCAACTTGTCCGGACGAGTCAAGTACTTCAGAGATTTCATGAACGACTGACACAAGCTGAGTTGAAGTCGATAATCCCTTTCTGAACCCATGCTGTCGTGGGGATAGGACATTGTGATCTGTCAAAAACTGACGAATAAAGCCTGCAACAGTGTGCTCCAATAATTTGCTGCATGTGCTTGTAATAGAAACAGGACGATAATTTTACACTGTGAGGTGATCGCCCTTTTTATGAATTGGGACAACTCTTGCCTTACGCTAATGTGATGGTATCTCTGCTAAGTGTAAGGATAATTTGAAAATAATCTGTTAAGAATACACATATCTGTTCTGCATACCTTCGTAAAAACGCATTCAGAAGCTTGTCAGGGCCTGCAGATTTCCTAACGTTGATATCAGGGAGCATTTCCAAGACACCTTCTCGGGAAATCGTTATATCATGCAAGACAGACCTATTTGTATTGGACCGTTGGAAATCTTGTAGGTCCGAGAATGCACTGCCGAAGTAATCATTAAAATGCTCAGCAATTATGTGGGCGTCTTCATTAATTTTCCAATTAACGTTTATTTTATATTCTGCCTCTTTTGACTGACTTAAATAGCGCCAAAACTTTTGTCGAGCATTTGAAATGAAATCAGCAAAACTATGACTGAAGAATCTTTCTCGCGCAGCTTCCACTTTTCCCAGTAATTCATTTTTTAATTGTGTGACTTGCGAACTCCTTGTTTTTTTATGTTTTCGTTTCATTCTTTTCAGCTTCCGCCTAGTTTGGGTTTGGGGTGTAAGGGTGGACTCCGGGTTCTCGAATTAAGTCCTCGCGGCATCTTCCAAGGAGAAGTACGCATGTCGTAGCTTATCCTCAGAAGTTCGGTTGTTGAAGGTCGAGATCCTTTCGAAGGTTTCGAGCCAGGTTTCCGGATCCTCCGACGTAGCTCCACGGAAGGCAGGGGGCTCTCTGGGCTGTTGAAATACGATGGGTGACACTGGCGCTGCCATCGTGGTTGCCTTGGCCTTTTTGGTCTTCTCAGGTAGAAGTCCGTGCTCCGGGGGCTGTTGAGGACGGCCGCTTGCTCGATTGTCCGGGACTACGTTGTGTTCTCTTTGCGGTCCGGGCTTGGATCACGGCTTGTCGGGGGTGTGCGGTACATGAACGAAAAGCACCTCCACCAGATGTCACGTGGAGTGACGTATGAAGAACACAGTAGCAATACTGTGAAAGACGAAACTAACTTTTATTGGGCGAACCTGTGCCCACAAAAACAGGCTACACTTAAAGAACGGCGACAACGTCGAACACAGTCGGCGATCGTCAAAATCTGATCAGCGGGTCAAGCGCGTCGGCTTTTATAGATCAGTCGTCGAATGTTCCAGAGTAACCGCTGGGACCCGCGTGCCTTCTACAGAGTTCTACATTATTCACGTCGCGCACACATGCGATCAAATTACGCAAGGTTCGGTCACAGACAGCGGATGGAAGCATTGATAACATTCCAGAAACTTACGATACATGCAGGCGCGTCCTGCGCTGTGCGATAACATTTGTTAGGCGGTGAAACGTGTCGCCCGATAAAGACATAGAAATACACGTGTCAATATATATATATATATATATATATATATATATATATATATATATATATATATATATATATATATATATAACCTCTCAAATTATGTTTATTATGTAGATTGTAAGATTAGTGTTGCCACAAGATGGATAGAGAAATGGCGACCAAAACCTTCTGTCGCCACCAAGAAACTATCACTGAGCACGCTATCTCAACCCCAGCCAGTTTTATGTCACGGAAACTGTAAAATTGGGGTTCAGCAGATGCGGTTGTATCAAGAAAGAAAATACCTCCTGCTCATTAGAAAACATGAATAAATCAATCCTTGTAAAAGGCATGATCAAGTATTTTTGGTTGCTCTTATTGGTTGACGCTGGCGTGGCTGGGCTCGGTCATCCGGTTCACCGGGAGGCAGCGCGATGAAGGTAGCCGTGCCATGGCTACGCGTTATGCCGCCCAGCCATGGTGCAACAAAATGTCAGGAGCGACCGACACCGCGGCTGCTCTGCAGCGCGCTAGCATGTTCTCGCGCTACCTCCACCTGAGCCCATCTTCTTCGCCTTCTTTGGAGGTGATAGTCGCGCCGCTGCACCTCCCACCCCCTAGTTCGAAGCGCAATTGAAATATAGTCCATTGATAAAGTACAGGTAAATTGTGCAGATGAGGTCGTTGGCAATGTCAGGTTCATGCAGTCAGATAGAGATGTACCAGGCAGCACCGCCAGCGTAAGTTGTGAGCGAGGCGCAGCCGCAGTGATACCGTAGTGCGAAATCGCAACCTGCCGCAGGTTCTCGTAGATGCCCAAGCCTGTAGAAGTCGGAGCTCCAAAAGTAAACCGTCTGGCAGCTCTGAACTTTGGTGGAGATAGCGCAAATGTTGGTCACTAATGTTGTACGAAGAAGTGCTTCGCGGGCTGAAGAAACCAGATGGCAGAGCTGCTGCTGCGAAACTTCGGTTGGCCATGCATCCGCGGAAAGTGCGAGCACAGAACATCGGAAGGCTCGCCTGCTGCTGCTTGTGGTTAAATATCGAATGCTGATAGCATCAGGGTTGCAGCGGTCGCTGAATGCATCGCGAAGGTTGTGCTGGTGGCGTCGCCGTGCCTGCAAGATAAATTTCGGCCTAGTGAAGTCGGTGGGAGAGCCTCTGAATCTGTGATGAGTGAGGTGTCCCCGAACGGAAAGCAGGTAGTTTGCAGGAACGTCCAGGGAAGGAGAGCGGCGGGCCATAGAATAGCCAAAAGCGCTTACGTTCGGCCCAATGAATTTCCCAGAAAGAGTCGTCACGCAGCTGCCTTTCAGCTGGGGAGGAGGCTCACGAACCCTGTAGAGGTCATATGCTGGGGCCAGCACGTGCTGATGGTCGGCACTGGTGGACGCAGCCAATAAGGGGCGACAAGAGGTGGAATGACATGACGGTTCAAATGGCGAGAACGGTTGTAACTGAGCGCTCGAGCTGACATAGTAAGCGAGAACGGCTGCCGACAAGTCGTCGTAGAAGTGGGGGCCTGGGGGGTGGCAACCGGAGCCTGGAACACAGCCAGAACCTGGAACCTTGTTGAGAAGGAAGTGGTTGTCCAGCTGGATCAACCAGATGTCCGGCATGTCGATGTAGAATTCCCGACGCCCCACAACCGCGGGACGTTTGCCTGACTGCATCAGCCCACGTCACCCACCTTGCTAGAGTCTGCGCGCTAACAACATGGCTGGGCTCGGTCGTCCGGTGTCACCAATTTGTGTCCTGACGCTGGCATGGCTGGGCTCGGTCGTTCGGTGTCACCAATTTGTGGGTTGATAACTAGGCTCGGTCGTCCGGCGTCACCAATTTGTGGGTTGATGCTGGCATGGCTGGGCTCGGTCGTCTGGTGTCACCAATTCATACCTGCCAATCAGTGGCGTAGCCAGAAATTTCTTTCGGCGGGGGGGGGGGCTCACATTGCAGCTCGGTCTCCTTCTTAAGAGGAAGCTTTAGCTCGGGTGCTCGTATCTAAATACATGTAGAAGGAGAATTCGTTTTTCTCGGCAACCAATGCACCAAATTTCACGAGGTTTGTTGCATTTAAAAGAAAAACTTTAATTCTAGTGGCTGTTGCTTTCGAATTTGTCATTTAGGTTGTCAATTATTTATTAAAAATTCACCGAAATCGCAAATTTTCAGAAATCTAAACTATTAAGTTTAGAACTATGTAACTCAGCAATGAAGAATGATATCACAATTCTGTGAATTGCACCTAATAGTACATCTACAGCGGACAAAATTTCTATGTTACACGTGAATCTCAAGAAATTTAGCATTATGGAAATGCGGCTTTCGCAGAATCCTTGTACACAACGTAACCAATTCACGTAAAGTACGAATTGACACACCAAATTTGTCCGCTTTGACTGTTATAATAGATGCCGTTTACTGAACAGCGACATGTGTGCTTGATGCAGAGCTATTAGTTTGTAAACGTCGTGCTTCTATATTCTTTTGGGGGGGGGGGGAACTTTCGAGTTTTTCAAAATATTTAAGCAATGTTCACGCCCTAAATCGAAATTCCGCTTCAAACAGACACTAGAATTTAACTTTCTTTCTCAAATGCAACAAATTTCATTAAAAGTGAGTCAAATGAAAGTCAGCCAATGCGAATATATTGACGCGAAATAAGTTTGCACGTGTTGACACGGGACCCTTAAGGCGAGAACGATGAAGTTCGTGTTTGCGCGCGGGCTCTCCGAGGACCAGCCATCGCTAAAGGCAGACGTTTTTTCCCAATCTGTCGGTGGTAAACTGTTTTAGTTGCCATAGCTGGGTGACATTTCTGGTGGAGGTGCGGGGTACGGTCGATGTTAAGATCTCCGGAGCATACCCCAGACCTCAGCCCGGCGAGTAGTTCAACCGAGCTTACCCCTGTGCACGTACGTGCCAGCCGACGCCTCCAGGGACTCCAGCCACAGCACGGTCTGCTACCCGAACGAACTAGAATGACGACCCAACCACCACCTGCCACTCCTGCAGCATCGCACGTTGTCGTCAATCACATCCGGACGCCGAATCTGTTCTACGGAAGTGCTTCAGAGGACGCCGATGACTGGCTTGACCATTTTGACCGGGTTGCCAACCTCAACGACTGGAACCACGAGCGTAAGCTACGTTACGTGTACTTCGCTCTTGAGGAGTCCGCGAAAACATGGTTTGAGAACCACGAGGCGACACTGACGTCATGGGAAGAATTTCGTAGGCAGTTCCTCAATGCCTTCGCCAGGGCGGATAGGAAGGAGAGGGCGGAGTTAGCGTTGAAGGCAAGAATTCAAGGCCCGAATGAGCGAGTGACGGCGTACGTAGAAGACATGAATCGGCTTTTCAGACGTGCGGACCCTTTGATGACTGAAGCAAAGAAGGTGCGCCATCTCATGCGCGGCGTCAAAGAGGAAATCTTTGCTGGCCTCATTCGAAATCCGCCGGCGACACTTGCCGAGTTCCATGACGAAGCCACTACTATGGAAAAGGCCCTTCAACAGCGGGCCAGGCAAAACAACCGCGACGCCATGATTTCAAGGGAGCTCTCTGCCGTTACCCTCGGTAACGACGTTGGCGCCCTGCGAGAACTCATCAGGGCTGTCGTCAAGGAGGAACTGCAGAAGCTGCAGACGACCACTGCCCCTGTGGGACAACTTTCCATTGCGGAAATGGTGCGCGCCGAAGTACGACAGGTCGTCCATATTCCTGGACAGTACGAGGCACCACAGCAGGGACCGCACGCCGCAATGAGTTACGCTGAAGCAGTACGCCGTCCGTCACCCTCAAGTGCGTGCAGCATGGTACACCCCACTCAACAAATGGACGTAAGCTTCAGGCCGCCTCGCAGCCCACCGCACATCGCCGAAGCAAGGACTAGGAAGAGCGACGTCTGGCGCACCACAGACTACAAGCCCCTTTGTTTTCATTGTGGCGAAGCCGGACACATCTACAGAATGTGTCCTTATCGTCAGGTGGGGCTCCGTGGATTCTCGCCGAATGCACCTCGTCCACGACCTGGTGAGCGGCCGCCGGAAATAGAGAGTTTCGTTGCGAATCGTCGCAATGTTGATCAGCGATGGCAGGAGCCCCGTTCGTCGTCTCCTGCTCGTTACAGGTCACCATCACCAAGCCAAGCCTTTACCCGCGGTACTCTCAGACGCCGCTCACCTAGCCCGGCGGGTCGGGAAAACTGAGTTCAGCGACCTTCGGAGGTGAGGCCGCTGACGACGACCGTACGCAAGATCCTCCACTACGACGACAACGACGAAAACAGAACGACGCAGACGTACAGACGGAGTCAAACACCTTACGAGAGGTAGTAACGTCGAACATTCCCGTCACCATAGACGACGAAGAA
Source organism: Dermacentor andersoni (assembly GCF_023375885.2). Classification (NCBI taxonomy): domain Eukaryota; kingdom Metazoa; phylum Arthropoda; class Arachnida; order Ixodida; family Ixodidae; genus Dermacentor; species Dermacentor andersoni. The sequence continues at coordinate 213,957,441 of NC_092816.1, forward strand.
ATAACGGCGTTAATCGACACTGGAGCGGACACCTCAGTTATGAGCATGGACCTTGCCTGCAAGCTGAAGAAAGTTTCTACCAAGTGGACTGGGTCGCAGATTCGAACTGCAGGAGGCCATCTGCTAACCCCGGTAGGAAGATGCACAGCGCGCGTGAGCATTCGTGGGTTTACGTACCTCGGAGATTTCGTTATCCTCCCAAGCTGTTCGAGGGACCTAATTCTGGGAATGGACTTCAGGCTAATGGAGCTGTGATTAACTTACAAAAGTCGCGGGTAACGTTTTCGACGGCGCAGGCCTTAGCAGGGAGCAGCACTGACGACATGTCGACGCCTTGAGGATTGTTGACGAGAACCTCACGGTGCCGCCACGGAGCAGCGTAGTGACCCTCGTCACCTGCGACGCATTCGACGGCTATGAGGGTATTGCCGAGGCAAATATCCCGCTGCTGCTCGAAAGACACATCTGCATCGCCCGGGGCCTTGTTCGAATACAGCATAAGTGCTCGCAAGTTTTGTTGACAAACTTCAGCCATGAGTATCAGCACGTCCCTCAAGGTACAGCTGTGGGATTCCTGAACGACATTGCTGACTTCTCCGACATCGGCACGTTACAAGTGACTTCACCGGATGCAACAACTCACGCCAGCCTGAATACCCGCGTCCACATTAATGCTGACTTAGCAGATGTACAGAAGGATCAGCTGCTGGGCCTACTGACAGAATTCTCCGGCTGTTTCTCTACGGAATCCAAAGTCCAGCGCACTTCCGTTACGCAACACCGGATCGTTACAGAGGAGTCTGCGCGGCCTGTTCGTCAGCATCCGTATCGCGTGTCACCTATGGAGCGGGAGGCGATTAAGCGTCAAGTTCAAGAAATGCTAAATGATGACGTCATCCAGCCGTCGACAAGTCCGTGGGCATCGCCTGTCGTACTAGTAAAAAAGAAAGACAACACACTCCGCTTCTGCGTTGACTACAGACGGCTTAACCGAGTCACCAAACGCGACGTTTATCCCCTGCCACGGATCGATGACGCTTTGGACCGTCTGCGTCATGCTCAGTTCTTTACTTCGTTAGACCTAAAGTCAGGCTACTGGCAAATCGAAGTGGACGAGCGTGACCGTGAAAAAACCGCCTTCGTGACTCCCGATGGGCTGTACGAATTTAAAGTGCTGCCTTTCGGTCTCTGTTCCGCTCCTGCTACGTTCCAACGAATGATGGACACTGTGCTCGTTGGACTAAAGTGGCAGACGTGTCTCGTGTACCTAGACGACGTTGTTGTGTTTTCCAGCGCGTTCGATGAACATCTCGCCCGGCTACGAAGTGTTCTTACCGCAATACGCAAGGCCAACCTCACCATCAAGCCTGAAAAATGTTACTTTGGCTTCCAGGAACTCAAGTTTCTAGGCCACGTGGTCAGCTCCCAAGGAGTACGACCAGACCCAGAAAAACTCGCTGCCGTTGCCGAGTTTCCTCGTCCTAAAGACAAAAAGGCTGTTCAGCGGTTCCTGGGCCTCTGCGCTTACTACCGTCGTTTCGTTGAAGGCTTCTCAAGGATTGCTGAACCGCTCACGAGACTGACGCGACAAGATGTGCCCTTTGCGTGGACGGAAGAACAAGAGCGGGCCTTCACCGAATTGCGTAAACGCCTTCAATCCGCTCCAGTGCTGGCGCATTTTGATGACACCGCGGCAACTGAAATACACACCGACGCCAGTAACGTAGGACTCGGGGCCATTCTGGTTCAATGGCAAGATGGCGCAGAACGTGTAATTGCGTACGCGAGTCGTAGTCTGACAAAAGCTGAAGCTAATTATTCAACGACCGAAAAAGAATGCTTAGCAGTCGTGTGGGCCATCAGCAAGTTCCGACCCTACTTATACGGCCGGCCATTTCGAGCGGTCAGTGATCACCACTCGCTCTGCTGGCTTGCCAATCTACGAGACCCATCAGGTCGCCTCGCTCGTTGGAGCCTCCGCCTTCAGGAATACGACATAACTGTTGTCTACAGATCCGGCCATAAGCATAGCGACGCTGACTGCTTGTCCCGTTCTCCTATTCCCTTGACATCCTCCGACTTGGAGCTAGATTTGCCGTTTCTTGGTGTCGTCGACGTGGTGCGCATGTCTGACTATCAACGTGCCGACTCTGAGCTGCTTCCACTCATCAGATATCTCGAGGGAGCTGACGTTGTTGTCCCACGCCCACTTTCACGAGGATTGACGTCGTACTGCCTGCGAAACGATGTCCTGTACAAGAAAAATTTCGAGAATAGCCAGGAAACGTTCCTTCTCGTCGTTCCGACGGCACTGCGCGAGGAAGTTTTACAGGCGTGTCACGACGATCCCTGTGCCGGCCACTTAGGCTTCGCGAGGACATTAGCACGCATACGGCAAAAATACTATTGGCCTCACCTATTTTCGTCGGTTCAGCGCTATGTGCGAACGTGCCGTGACTGTCAGAGGCGTAAAGTTCCACCCGTCAAGCCTGCCGGCCTCCTTCAGCCTTTGGATCCGCCTCCGGCGCCGTTCCAGCAAGTGGGAATGGACCTTCTTGGGCCGTTCCCCACGTCCTCCTTGCAAAATAAGTGGATAATCGTGGCAACTGACTATTTAACTCGCTATGCGGAGACGAAAGCTGTGCCGCGGGGAACTGCTGCTGAAGTCGCCAGCTTCTTCGTCCATAACATTGTGCTTCGCCACGGTGCACCCGCTGTACTCATTACTGACCGCGGTGCAGCATTTACAGCGGAGTTATTGCAACAAGTCGTCGCCCTGACGCACACCGACCACCGAAAGACCACGGCCTATCATCCCCAAACTAACGGCTTAACAGAGCGCCTAAACAGAACATTAGCCGACATGCTCTCCATGTACATTGATGTGGAACACAAAACGTGGGATGAAATTTTGCCATACGTCACGTTTGCTTACAATACCGCTGTGCAGGAGACCACCGAGTTTACACCATTCGAGCTTGTTTACGGACGTCGCGTTACCACCCCCTTAGACGCCATGCTCCCGGTAGACCACGGAACCACAAGGAATGACACCACTGAAGATTTCGTCGAGAAAGCCGAGGAAGCTCGCCAGCTTGCTCGGAATCGCATCCGCACCCAGCAGAATACCGACGCCTACCGTTACAACCGGACCCGACGGAATGTCCAGTACTTACCAGGCGACCGCGTGTGGGTGTGGACACCTATACGACACCGTGGGCTCTCAGAGAAATTGTTGCGCCGCTACTTCGGCCCCTACGAAGTTGTACGCCGCCTCAGTGATGTGAACTACGAGGTGGTGCCTCAAAGCTCTGATCCTGGTGCGAACCGACGCCGTCCCCGTGCTGAAGTCGTCCACGTAGTACGGATGAAGCCGTACTACGCACGCCAGGGCTAAGCAACCCTCACAAACCGCTCTAGCATTGTGTACATTCCTGTATGTTTTTTTTTTGTCTTTTCATGTTGGCATTCTTGCCCATAGTGCGCGCCCGCTGCCCTTGAAGCGACCGGGCCGGTCGCTTTTGAGAGGGGAGCAATGACGCGAAATAAGTTTGCACGTGTTGACACGGGACCCTTAAGGCGAGAACGATGAAGTTCGTGTTTGCGCGCGGGCTCTCCGAGGACCAGCCATCGCTAAAGGCAGACGTTTTTTCCCAATCTGTCGGTGGTAAACTGTTTTAGTTGCCATAGCTGGGTGACAATATGACAAACGAGGTACCTCATTTAAAATTAGTCTCCATGATCATTTAGACATTTGTCCCGTTGTCTAGCGAGTCGCGTGATCCCGTCTCATTAAACTTCTTGGGTTGCTGCTTCAAAAAGTCTGCAACTGACTCTTTCACGTCATCATCCGACACGGATCTGGTTCGCTTGAGCTGTTTTTTCAAATGCTCCAAAAGTGGAAGCCACAAGGTGACAGGTCTGAGCTGTATGGCGGATGTTGCAGCGTTTCCCACTTGAACATTGCCAGTTTTGTATTAACCACATCAGCGACGTGGGGACGGCATTGTCGTGAAACAAGATGACCCCATTCATCAATTTTCCACGTAGTTTGTTCTTTGTTGTGACACGCAGCCGATCTCGCGTTTTACAATAACGAAACAAATTGATAGTCTCTCAAGATTTAGCAAATTCTATCAGTAATGGACCCTGACGATCGAAAAAAAAAAGTCAACAACACCTTTCCGGCGGAAATGACGGCCTTTCCTTTCTTGGGGTGGTGAATTCGAATGTTTCCACTGTAAGCTTTGCTGTCGTGTTTAAGGTTCGTAGAAGTGGCACCATGGTTCGTCCCCGATCACAATTGGAGACAAGAAGTCGTCATCCTTATTGTTATACCGAATCAGATGAGTCAAGGCAGCGCTGAACTTCTCCGTCTTCTGGTCGTAGTTCAACATCTTGGGCAACCATTGCGCACACAAGAGCGGATAACCGAGATGTTCATGAATTATGGCGTGAACCGAACCGTGACCGATGTTCACACGCTCTGCCAGTTCATCGATGCTTATCTTCCGTTCTTGTCTCATCAGCTCATCAACCTTTGCAATTTTGTTAGGGGTGATTGCACGATGGCTTTGACGCGGTCTTGGATTGTCTGCAACTTTCACGTCCTTCTTTGAATCGTTTGCTCGAACGCTTCACAGTGGCCAATTAATGCAATGCTCAACGTACACGGCAGCCATACGGCGGCTAATTTCTTTTTGGAAAATACCTTCAGCTGTCAAAAACCTCAGGGCACCACGCTGCTCAACTTCTAGAGCGTCCATTATGTCGCGCAACCATGTTCAACCCAGTGCATGAAAGCATTAAACAACCTTGATACTCACACCTGCCTGTCACTTTTGTATTAGAGAGATGCCTCTGTGTTACGTGCATGCCTCGCAGATAATGGACCGAACAATTCTTGCGCGGGGTGGGTTGGCTCACTTTCATTTTACTCGCCCTCGTACATTATAAATGCGAACATACAATGGAATATACAAATTCGAAGATACAGCTTGATAAAAGGCAAAAACATGTCACTGGAAACAAAGTTCACTGCACGTATACACAAAACCCCGCAACAAGATATTTAAATATACGTATGTCTCCAATAAATCTACGTATCTAAAAAAAGTCACTGTATATAATGCGTCAAACAAGGCAAATAAACATGTTGGGCAATCAGTGGTTCACAGATTCCTAGATCCCACCCCCATTCCATCCACTCCCCCCTATGTATCGCGCGCGACGGAAGGCGGCGCGCTTGCTCCCCACTTTTCTTTTTTGCGCACACAAGACTGAGCCACCATCGTTGGCTCACCCATTCCAGCCCCCCCCCCCCCCCCCATCCCCCTGCCTTCGCTTTCACTCGCACATACAGCATGCGGTGCGCGGTCACGATGTTATCGCCCTTGGACTTCATACGAAACATGAAGGCGACGGCGACGGAAGGAATGCGCCTGGAGTGTCCATATAATTGCTATCGCAATACTATATAGTAAGACTATCCGGCAACTGAAGCGTCCCGTGGCCCATTACTGTCCGCAAAAGAAGAAGTAACAAAATCGAACTTTCACCATACGACAATTCACTGCGCCACAACAATGTCTTTTATTTTTCTTTTATGGGGCCGGGGAACCGAAATGTAAAAGCGCAAAGTATGTTGGCTACAATCAAATGCCTACTTTGGGCGCCTAATGTAGCTACTGAAAGAACACCGAAGAAAACGGGAGACGCTTGGTCCACCGAGAATCATACGCATACTGCTCGGTATCCTACACTGGCGAGACAAGACTTTCCGGAGAGGTTGCCTCAAGCGAACGCGGTGCCATTCGTCGAGTTCCCACAGTGATGGCGGCGAGCGACGATAGTTTCTTTTTCTCGTCTGCTAGCCAGAAAGTGCCCAAAACTCTGCCAGGCGAAAATCCGCTCGGCCAGAGAAAAGCGAACGCGCACCGAAGTGCGCCGCGCGGTGGTCGGGGTAACACCAGTTTGTATAGGTGTTCTGTAGTAACACGAGAAAAACGCATGCGCTCTGGCTGCCCGCGGGTAGGGTAGCGAGGACAAAAAAAAGTGAAGAGGCTCAATGTGTCCTCGCGAATAAAAGTCGAAGTAGAAAAAATAAATAAGAACGTAGTTACCTTGGGTGAATTAAGTGTTTGACATGGATGCTTTGGCGTAGGTGAAAAAAAAAATATTTTTTATGTGTCATGACGCCACAAATAAACCACTACAACGCTTCATCTCATCCGACCTATCCGACCTCGCTGCTGGCTTTGTCAACTTGTCTGATAGTGTGTTGATTTGGCTTGTCTCGTTGTGTGGTCCGATGTATGACTTTGGAAAAGTCAATGCATCTTTGGTGTCCAATATTTATAGTAACATCAAACCCACAAAGTTCCGCAATTGAAAATCTAAAGCACGACTTTGGAAATGCCAATACACCTATCACAAGAAAAATTTATGGGAACTTTATACCCATAAATTTCGGAATTGACATCCATGCGCTGCGTAGATTCCGCGGCCTCCGCAAGATGCCGTGGCGAGCCCGTTCGTCATCAAAACGCCCTTGAAACTTAGTGCTCGGATGGGCCTGCTTGGCGTTATGTGACTCCCGGTGCATACGCGCTGCCGCGAAATCGAGCCCGAGTTCGCAAGGTTCGCGCTGAAATGTATTTTCGAGCGTGAAAAATACATTCTCGAGAAAATTCAGAATGATTTCCGGCACCGGGGATTGCTTGAGTTGGCGGTGCATGGACAGCACAAAAAAATTTCGGGGGGGGGGGGGGGCTGAAGCCCCATAAGCCCCCCCCCCCCCTGGCTACGCCCTGCGCGTGCGTCTATTTGTCGTACAAAAATCCCTCACGTGACCTGATCCTAGGTGCCTAGAGACAGCATCGTTTAAGGATTTTTGAGAAGGCGCGATGCTGGCGCCGAGCGATGCCGTGGCGTGTTCGTCCTCGGCGTGATCGTTCTCTGGACCGCGCGATGTTCAACATTACTCATGTAATCGTGCGTGCGTTGCTTGTGTGTTGGTTGTAGGTTCTGTGTTACTTGGCGGAAAGCCGTGAGTAGTGGCGGTGCGGCAATGCGGCTTTGGCCTCGGTGAGCTCTGGCACTACAGAATCTGCGTTGTGTGACCCGTGCTTTCTTGAGGACCCGGCGGTGGTGACAATTGAAATATCGAAGTGGCCTAGCGCCTCGGCAGCGAAGTTCTGCGAACCGCGATGTGGCGTCGCCGTGTCCGGCTTTGCTTAACGGACATCGAGGGATGTGCTGCTCGCTGCAAGTCATGTAAATGCAACTGCGTCGACCGCCCACTGTTCAGCGCTGAATGTGTGTTTGGTGAGCTGTGCTTGAAACGAGTGGTGCAGCCGTGCAGCGGGGGTGGCGGAGGAGCAGAGAGGCTTAGGGTTTGCGCGTTCACAGACATGGGCTCCCGTTTTGGTCTCATTAGCGGCTGTCGCGGGATTGTGGTGTGCTAGCTCCTTGCCTAGTATGAAGTTTACGACGCTAACACACAGCATGTTCACGTTTTTCGGCGCTATATGTCATTTGCATGACGGCCGAGCTGAAAACTAGACCTACAGTTTTCTTTGCGTTTGTGTGTTGTAATTTACTTTCTATTGTGGAAGTTCTGGGAGTCTTATTATGCAATGAGTGCGAATGTAAACAAACACATATGTGTGTCTGAAATTTTGATTTACCCATAATACCCTTTACGACTGATAAGTGGGCTACACGGCCTGTGTGAATCGGCTACCGTATGTTGCGACGCTCTTTCGTGTGGTAGAATGATGCATGGTGCGCGTTTATTTCTGTACTGTTGTAAAAACCATTTCTTTATTCACTCAATACAAATGTACGGCTTCTTCGCCGCAGTACAGCTTAGTTACGCGGTGAAGCATACTAGAAGTGGGAGGGGGCCACCATCAGCCAGCATAGTATGTCCACTTAGGTGACCTGAGAGGCGGCGGGTGCGCGAGTGTATAATTTAAGAACTCTTATTATGTCCAGTGACAGTGGAGATCATTAACTGTAGCACCAAAGTAGTGGACCACTACCAGAACAAAGGCATGTAGTATGCCCATCTCTATTCTTGTGCTTATGCCAGTCTTATTTTTTACAGCAATAGCTGCTACGGGCTAACTCCCCTGGTTGTTCTGATGTCTACTGGTGTTGTCACTGCAATGCCCGAATTTCTTGCTAGAATGTTGCAAATAAAGTTCTCATTGTGCTGCGAGGATTCAAACATACGATCAAAAGAGTGGCAGTCCACAATTCTACATTTCAGCCACTCTGCTGAAGGTACAGTCGTGGTGAATACTGATCCCGGAGAGCGTGATCTAGCCAACAGGTGCCTAGATTGGCTAACACCTGCTCAATGTCTGCATACTGTATATAGAGTGGCATCCACACCTTCAAGTTCTTACACATCACCTTCCCACTTGTGAAGGCAGTCCTATGTTAAGTTTTCTTCTTGCATGTGATGACAATGATTGGGTGCATCTGCTTCATTAATCTTCTTCTAGTGCTTGGCTTCTCAGATTTACTGGATGGAGCTGTTGGTGTCTTGTTTTCCTCAAGCAAAGCACGATACATAGCAATGCGTAGCCCAAATATAGATTTGGGAAAACCAAAACGAATTCAGCAGTAAGAAGCTAAAGGGTTGTTTTGGTGTAGATCAGTGGCTAAGTCCGGATATGAAAGAGGAGGAAGAAAAGCCGAGTCTTTCCACTTCAACACCAAGGCACAACTCCCACAAATAAATAGGACTCTTACTTATTTTACTTTTTTAAGGAGATTACCGACTTGCATTGGCAAGTGTTTACTTCAGCAAACACTGCATGAAGTAAGTTTCCTGTGCATATTTCACCAACTACTGCATCATTGTTTCACATTATGAATGAAACTGCAATTTTCTTTATGCCACAACTTGCCCAATTTTGTGTTTTGCAGTGGGATGTTAGCAGTGCTAATAAGGCACCTAAATACTCATGAATAGTAATACAGAGGAAAAAAAGCAGTGGCTTTTTGTGCGTAGACTATGCATACACCTGGTGCTCTTATGGTCATTTTTTCCCTATCCCCTCAGCCATTCTAAACAAGAAAAGTCTATACACAATTAGTTTATACACAGACCACAACTAAACAACAGGTATCGTTGGTAAGCAAATTATATTTATTCGGTGACATTTTCTGCAGCCCTGCTATTGAGCTTTCCTTCCTTCCTTTTCAGCTGTGCAGGTTCATTAAGAAGCGATGATACAGTTTGACAATTTTAATCATTGAAAGACTTAGTGAAACGTTTTTCAGGTTGTTTTTTCTTGGTTTCAGACTCTGCACATTGCATTTTAAGGCGCGTTTTCTGTGTTTGTTGCTTTTTCTTTATGGGTAGGGCATGTCAACATTTTTTACACCATTTCAAGTATGTGGTGCCATAGACTGTTCTTAGATGAAGTCTTGCCCTTTCATTCTGTACAATATGATGTCGGTATTTTGTGTCCGAGGACGTTTTACAGCGTGATTGTAGCATTTTGCTAAGTTTTGCCTCTGTCACCCAAGCTTGAAAGATTGCTACCCACTGGTGGTGGCATGACACGTCACGTTTCTTTTTCAATAAAAGGAAGTCTGTCACTTATCCTGTGCACTGGTTGCCTTTTGTCTCTTTGAATTGCAATTTGTTGCCTATATTTGCTCTTTTGTTGCATTTCAGATTAGGAATGGCTATCATAATTGACATTTAACCATATTGCACACAATGTGGATGATATGTAATTGCAATATATGGCCACCATAAATATAATAGAAGTTAATGATTCAAGAATAGTGCCTTTGCATGGTGGTGCAGCCATGAATTGTGGCTATAAGGTACCAGCGCTGCAGATAGCACTGCTTGTGCAGAATATAGCACAGCTCTACTACTTTCAAACATCATTGTCTTTATCTGCATTTATATAGCTCAAGTTTCTGTGAACAACACACATCTGGTGGAAGGGTGGCTTACACCTGCAGTTGGGTCCAATGAATAGCCAAATTTCTGCCCGTTTTCATGTTATTAGCATATTAGTAAAGGCAGTCGTTTTTATAGTAGCCTGTTTGCCCAGTGTAGAAGCCGCTGCACGGTGTCAGGATCTCATACACATCTTCAGCTTTGCAGGGGACACAGCATCTGGCACATAGTTTGTCACAGGCCATGTATTCGGGGCAAGTTGAGTTCACTCACTAGCAAAGGGAGAACCAAGCTTGTCGGATATGAAGTAAACCGCCTGTATACTCAGTGGCCTTCATTTCGTGTTACATATGTGGTTATAGCGACCCTTGTTTTAAGCACTTCTTGTCCAGCAGCGGTCGTTTGCTTTTGAAACACTCAGGATAGCTTTCAGCGAGCTGGACAGGAATAACACTGAAAAACCAGCAGATGTTAATTGTCGCACTTATCATGCGAAGCTTCATACAGTATGATGAGGGCGTAAATAAATGAGGGTGTTCCTCAAGGCCTTGTAGCACATGTTACGAGTTTGGAGCAACATGATGTATAGCACTTTTTTGATCGCATGCTATAGGTTTAGCAGATGTGGCCATGGTTGAAGTGCAGTGCAAGGTCAAGAAAACAGAGATCTATGAGCAGCACCCTGGTAAGGAGACTGGGAAAACTAGTGGGAAGCCTGTTGAATATCTCGTTGATCCACTTGCTGGCTCCACCAGGCAAAGTATGATAAAGAGAAGGAAGTCATCAACACATCAGAACGTTTTTACATATAAACACTGTGCTAAGGTCATAACGTGCCAACAAGTCTTAGTGCGCAGGTTATGCACGACCAACTACATATGCCTTCTGTTCGGACATTGCTCATTGTAACTAACAAGGATGCAGTGGACAAAAAAAGAACAGCAGCTCCATTAATTTAGTTTCACTGGTATCGACAGTGTTTTGTAAGCGTACATTGCAATACTCCCCAATGCCTTCTTGGGTGACATCAGCAAAGACCAGCTTGAGGCAAGGGGTAATAGACGTCTTTACAAGCTAAAAATGCATGAATGCATGGAGAGCACATTGTGTACAAAAAGTAGGCACTTCACAGGGGCACTGGAGAAGGAACAGGTTATTAACAGTGGGCAAAGAAAAGCTACTAAACACCAGACACTGTTGCCACATAACGACCTCTGAAACAATCCCTCTTAAAGAGGAAATCATCATTGTGTATCCATAAAGAGGGCAGATGGGCAAAGCCCCTTCAGAAATGCTGCCAGCTTCAAAAGCCTATTTTGCACATCCTGAATGCTTCCTTCTTAAGACTTTGCTGGGTGCAAGCATTCTACAGTCCAAAAGCTGTCATTGAGAGCACTGTTGGTTTGGTGGCAATAAAGTTCAGAAGCAATTGCAACAAACCTCCCTTCCTAGTTGGCCTGGATGCTCACGGTGCTTATGAAGCAGCACCATGAGGCAAGCAAGGTGAATGGATGCCTCCAAGCCCTTGTTCGTTTATCACACTGTTCTGTTAGTAACCACCATGAGACTTGAAACCAGCAAGCTCAAGCTCAGCACTCGCATGGTTACTGCGGAGGATTCATAAAAAGCACAAAAACAGAAAACTCAAGGGAAAGGATAAAGCACCATTTAACACTTAGTATTGCTACAGCCCACCCCCTTCTTTTATTTTGTCTGGTCGTGCTACATCTTTTTACTATATATATGCATGAACTTAGGTGATGTTCCCAATCAGTGTCCAATATTTATATACACTTTATGCTGGTTCAATGATGTTCGAAACACTGCAATGGAAGCTTCAAGTAGAAAAGGTGCCTGGAAGAAAAAAAAGAAAGCTGTGCTGCAACCATCTTGGCAACATCTTGTCCCCTTAATAAAAATTGTGCTTTCATATCAACTTGAGCCCTCCAGTTTAGAGTAAAGTACCAGTGCACTTATGAACAATGAATCAATTCTCAAAGAGCATGTGCAGTCCAGCCAAAATCAGGGGCAAGAATCTGCATTGTGCTCCTGCATTGAAGGTGAATAACACGTACCATAATGGCGAATGTGCTTTAGAAAGCTTCATTGCAATATTAATTTGTAATGTACAAAGAATTGTCAATGAAGCTTACCACGAGCACAGATGCACTTGCAAATTATGTCACAATTGAAAGTAATGAGCACAGTGTAAACCTATGTGCCCTTTCCACTCTTAGTATGCTTTACTGCACGATGCTTATTTACACCCCTGTATTGCGGTGTAGCAAGCTACAAAAGAAACGTTGCATAATTAGGCTTTTTACGATTATCTTTCTCGCAATACACTATTATTTCGCGGTGAAGCGTAAGCAATGTACTGCGGTGAAGCATACTAAAAGTGAAAAGGGGCCACTGTCACTGGACATAATAAGAGTTCTTAAATTATACACTCGCGCACCCGCCGCCTCTCAGGTCACCTAAGTGGACATACTATGCTGGCTGATAGTGGCCCCCTCCCACTTATAGTATGCTTCACCGCGTAACTAAGCTGTACTGCGGCGAAGAAGCCGTACATTTGTATTGAGTGAATAAAGAAATGGTTTTTACAACAGTACAGAAATAAACGCGCACCATGCATCATTCTACCACACGAAAGAGCGTCGCAACATACGGTAGCCGATTCACACAGGCCGTGTAGCCCACTTATCAGTCGTAAAGGGTATTATGGGTAAATCAAAATTTCAGACACACATATGTGTTTGGTTACGTTCGCACTCCTTGCGTAATAAGACTCCCAGAACTTCCACAATAGAAAGTAAATTACAACACACAAACGCAAAGAACACTATAGGTCTAGTTTTCAGCTCGGCCGTCATGCAAATGACATATAGCGCCGAAAAACGTGAACATGCTGTGTGTTAGCGTCGTAAACTTCATACTAGGCAAGGAGCTAGCACACCACAAACCCTAAGCCACTCTGCTCCTCCGCCACCCTCGCTGCACGGCTGCACCACTCGTTTCAAGCACAGCACACCAAACACACATTCAGCGCTGAACAGTGGGCGGTCGACGCAGTTGCATTTACATGACTTGCAGCGAGCAGCACATCCCTCGATGTCCGTTAAGCAAAGCCGGACACGGCGACGCCACATCGCGGTTCGCAGAACTTCGCTGCCGAGGCGCTAGGCCACTTCGATATTTCAATTGTCACCACCGCCGGGTCCTCAAGAAAGCACGGGTCACACAACGCAGATTCTGTAGTGCCAGAGCTCATCGAGGCCAAAGCCGCATTGCCGCACCGCCACTACTCACGGCTTTCCGCCAAGTAACACAGAACCTACAACCAACACACAAGCAACGCACGCACGATTACATGAGCAATGTTGAACAACGCGCGGTCCAGAGAACGATCACGCCGAGGACGAACACGCCACGGCGTCGCTCGGCGCCAGCATCGCGCCTTCTCAAAAATCCCTAAATAATGCTGTCCCTAGGCACCTAGGATCAGGTCACGTGGGGGATTTTTGTACGACAAATAGACGCACGCACGCCCCTGCTGCCAATACTTCCAAATTTTCCGTATAATGTAAAAATTTCGAGCAGTCTTACGATTTTACGAATCTTGTTTGAAATTTTACGGAAAACATTTTATTTGCGAAAAGAAAAGGTGAAAATGTAGTAAAACTACACCCTGGTATCTTGCACCGCCACGAGAGGGCAATACGTATGTGTGGTATCATCATCAGCAACTCGAAGGTTGTAGTGACTTCTGTCATCTACTAGGGAGGTCACGAATCCATACCTAAAGCTCGATAGCGCCTCCGCAAACCTATTGCCATGCTGTTGCCTTTGTTCGTGCGGGCATGTGGGTTTGGACTTCAGTCAGCTTCAGTCAGTGCAGTATTGGCCTCGCCTTTTGTGTGACCAGCTGCCGCGTCGGACGCAGTGCGACTCTGGCCTGTAGCGGCTTCGCAGCGCAATGACGGGGTCGAAGACCCGACAGTACTTCCAAGTGTTTTTGAAATCGTACACGGCAGAATTTCTGTGATTCGTGCCGTCGAAGAAAGGGGAGAAGTTCGGATGCTGCACCACGTGTGCCTGTGATGTGAACATCTCGCATGGTGGCAAGTCTGACATCAAGGTCCACATTGCTTCGAAAAAGCATCAGGGATACGTGAGAGCCGCGGACAGTCAGCCAAACCTAGCAAGTTTTGTAGGCAGAGACAACGAGCTCGGTGTGATTCGTGCAGAATGCCTCTTCACGGCGTTTTTATTTGAACACAACATCCCGCTGAGTGTCAGCGATCATGCCGGACCGATTTTCCAGATGTTCCCCAAGTGCGAAGAAGCGATACGCTATGCCTGTGGACGAACAAAGACGACGTCAATTGTTCAGGAAATGGCCGCCAACGCGGAGACTCCTTTGCTGGATGCCCTAAAACAAGTATTTCCGATCGCTGTAGATGGCAGTAACAATAGGGATACGCAGCTTTACCCTATTGTTGCGACATATTTCGTTAAAAAAACGAGTAGAGTCGAAAGCCGCCTTCTTTGCATTCGGACAATCCACGGTGAAGCGACAGGTCACAAGACTGCAAATCTGGTTCTGGACGAGACGGTCTCGGAATTTGCCTGTTGGAAACCTGTTGGCTATGTGTTCGGACAATGCCAATGTCATGATCGGCTAGAAAAACAGTGTTTCTACTGTATTGATGAGAGGTTCAACCAGGTTTGATAGGGGTTGGTCGCCCGGGCTATATCATTAACTTGGCCGACCAAAAGGGAGCCTCATGTCTTCTTGTAAAGGTTGATGAGGCTCTGGCTGACTTTTTTTTTACCTAGAGAAAAGCTCGAAATGGAAAGATTGACTTAGAGCTCCAAAAAATACATGACGCAGATGTCAGAAAGATGTTGAAGCATTCGCCGACACATAGGCTGTCGTTGGGAAAGTGTTTGGAGAGGCTTCTTGACCAGTGGAAACCACTACTCAGCTTTTTTTATCTGAAACAAAGCAGTGCAGCAAGCAGAGCTTGTTTTTGGAGTCACCAAATTTCGAAGACTTCCTCACAAACACCCAAGAACCCTGCACTGACCCAAAGCCTGCTATACATCTTCACAAGACTGCTACAGGCCTCGGAAAAAAAAGCACCAACGGCGATGAACTCTCGCTAAAGAAGGAAGGAGCTCGTCTGGACTTCAAGCAAAAAACCAAACTTCATACCAAGGATTCTGGGGAAGCCAGCCACGTGACCCGGGAGGAGCGCCTGTTTAATTTTTTGTCATCGCAGATAAACAAATCATGCTGTCTTTTTCTTCAAAATGTTATACTGCTTTTTAACTGCATTCTTCAGGCACAGGCTCCTCAGACTAATGTACTAAGGGGCCTCTTGAGCCGCTTTTTCGAGGATCTGACTAGATTTTGCGCCCAGGTGTTGTCAAGGCATGTCATTCATTGCTGGAAGTTGACTATGGAGCTGCAGAGAACCAGAAAGGTGACGAAGACAGTCATTGGCAGCACAACCTACTCTGTGGTTGAGACTGAGCTGCATTGAGAGAGAGAGCAGTTCTCTGCTCTACGTCGGTGCTTAACGGCAGCATGCGATTACATTCGCCACAAATTCTCACTAGGAGAGGTTAATCTCAATATGGCTGAAGTTGATCAAGTACAAGCTCTGGAAACTGCTTCATTCAACAGCGCACGTCATTTTATTATGGCGTTCCCTGCTATCCTACCCCAGCAGAGTGGCGAATCAAAAGAAGCAATCGACGCACTTGAAGTCGAGTTTGCCAAGATGCAAGCATATCAGGTTCCAGCCGAGATATTGAATGAGTCAAGGTGGGACGTGCAGAGGTCGCAATTAGGAAGAGTTCGAAGTGTTGACGGATCGCTCAGGTTGCACATAATTTCAATGGTTATGCTGGGTATTCTCTCCATTCCCCACAGCAATGCTGAATGTGAGAGAATATTTAGCACTGTGAACAAAACTCGAACGGAGTTTCACTCATCTGTGTGTGAGAAAGCACTTGAAAGTCTGCTGATGGTCAAGGGGCACCAGAGTGGTATTTGAGCAAACCTACGCGGAGAAGTTTCTAAAGCAGGAAAAGTAGGCAACAGCAAAATCAATGCAAAAATAAATTGTGCCCCAGTGGTGTTTTCGCTCTTTACCCTCCGAGACACGGATTTCACTAGCGGTTGTGAAAACGTGAGTAAGCTTGTCGCAAAAGGTAAATCCCTTAAAAAAAAGTGCTGCCGCGCATCCCCATTCCCGCCGCGATAGTTTTACGAATTTCCAAATGTTCAGGTTGGCAGGTATGCGAATTTGTGGGCTGATGCTGGCACGGCTGGGCTCAGTCATCCGGTGTCACCAATTTGTAGGTTGATGGCAGGGCTTGGTCGTTCGGTGCCACCAATTTGGGTTGATCCTGGCATGGCTGGGCTCGGTCGTCCGGTGTCACCAATGTGTCGGTTGATGCTGGCATGGTTGGGCTCGGTCATTCGGTGTCACCAATTTGTGGGTTGATGGCCAGGTTCGGTGGTCTGGCGTCACCAATAAGTGGGTTGGCATGGTTGAGCTCGGTCGTCCGGTGTTACCAATAAGTGGGTTGATGCTGGCATGGCTGGGCTCGGTCATCCGGTGTCAACAATTTGTAGCTTGATGGCAGGGCTTGGTCGTTTGGTGCCACCAATTTGGGTTGATGCTGGCATGGCTGGGCTCGGTCGTCCGGTGTCACCAATTTGTCGGTTGATGCTGGCATGGCTGGGCTCGGTCATCCGGTGTCAACAATTTGTAGCTTGATGGCAGGGCTTGTTCGTTCGGTGCCACCAATTTGCGTTGATGCTGGCATGGCTGGGCTCGGTCGTCCGGTGTCACCAGTTTGTCGGTTGATGCTGGCATGGCTGGGCTCGGTCATGTGTGAAGTGATTTTTTTATAGAGAAATGGAAGAGATAAGTGCAGTGCCGTAACTGTCTCTCACAGGAGGACACCTCAACAGCACTGCACGGGGAAAAGGGTGTGGGGAGGAAAAGATGGAGATAGTGACCGGAAGTAAAAAGCAGAGAGAGACCGGAATAGCAAAAAAGAAAAGACGACAATGTAGCTAAGCGTTTGCGGGGCCTACAGCCGCGCTCTGAGGTGTGTTGCTTCACAGAATTCCATCAATGCCGAAAATGCACGCTTGGCGATGGAACTGGGAGCATTGGGGAAGAGTAGGCACTGCAGGGTGGTAGATGGCAAGCCACATCGGCGGTAGGAAGCGTACAGAGCCTCCCTCTCGGTCCCGAAGGCCGGGCAGTGACGGAGAAGATGCTCCAGTGTCTCCACGCCGTCGCAGTTACCACACACGGGGCTGCCGGTTCCCGTGAGCCTGTGTGTGCGCGCCGCTTTTTGTAGCAGCCGATGCGCCGGCGGAGAAGGAAGGCGCAGTCAGCCCGAGAGGCGTATTTCCAACTGCTCGTAGGTACAACGGGGCGTGGAACTTGCGGAGACGACGGACGTTTGCGCGCATGCGCGAGTGAGAGCGGGTGCGAGAGAGGAAATGTGGGGAGTTTTGATTCTTGAAAATACGACTCTGCCTAGGTACTACGGAGGAGTCCCTTGGGGCGCGGTGTATGCGCTTGTCCCTAGGCGCGCCGTGCCGGCAGAAGTCGCGGGGCGCGGTTGTGCTGAACTTAGCATCGCAAGTTGGCGGCTCGACGCAATCATATTTAATAGATCATGTTTTTACTAATGAAAACAACGTGTCATTATTTCGCATTATTGGCGGCGCCTCCAGGACACCAAAGCGGCAATGGGGATATCAAAGCTAGAAGCCGGACTGGTCCGTGGGTTGGGGCTCGCAGAGGCCTGCGCGTGCCAGGGGAGTATAAGATCGGCTGTCCGCTATCGCGGACAGCCAATGTTTTATGCGAACACCCCCAGGCACGCTTCGGCCTCTGCGGCCCCAACCCACGGGCCGCCCGGCTTCCAGCTTTGATCCCCCCGCTACCGCTTGGGTGCCCCAGAGATCCTGCGCCGCCTGCTTTAATATAACCTCAGGTGCTCTCCTGAGGCCTCCGTTTGCCGGTTACATGTGCCCTCCTGGAGCAGTGCTTGTAAAAAATCCGATCTATCGTCGCGACGAAAAATTCGACCCGCGACTTATAAAACACCAGTCAGAACATTGTCCCTTCAGACACAGCGATCACCAAGCGGCGTCCGCGCCCACTGCCTCACCGCGCGGGCAGCCAGCGGCGGAGCGTATAAACCAACTCGACCGAACTCCGCAATGCCGGCATGTCAGGGGACAAACGAATACAACGCAATCTAAGAAACCTCCTCCGTAGTGCCTAGGCTGAGTCATATATTCAAGGAGCAAAAGCCCCCAGATTTTCTCTCTCGCGCCCGCTCTTACTCGCGCCTGCGCAGAAACGTCGAGCTCCGTCAAAAGTGGCACGCCCCGTTGTACCTACGAGCAATTCTAAATACGCGCCCGAGAGAGGCTCGCACGCGGGAGCAGGCGCGGGGGCGTTCCCGCCGCGACGCGCCGATCGGGATGTTGCGCAGTGAGGCTGCGCAGAACCGCTGTCTTGGCCGCGTCGAAGCTCGTTACCAAGTGGGTGAGGGGAAAGCGCTCACCGTGCGCCGCCTTGGCGAGGGAGTCAGCCTCCTCGTTGCCTGGCAATCCGATGTGTGCGGGTATCCATTGAAGCGCCAGGTCGCAGCCTTGATTCACGATGTGTCGCAGCTTGCAGCCAACTCGAACAACAAGGGGCACTCCGGCGTAGTCCCTGGCCAGCAGGCAAAGCGCCGCACGAGAGTCAGTAAGAATGGCCGCTGACACAATGTTCGGATGTTCCAAAAGGAGGTCGGCAGCGAGATCGATGGCGGCGAGTTCGGCCACTGTCGATGACGTGGCAACGCGCAGTCGGCACTGGCGCGTTTCCGAGATGTCCGGTGCCGTGCAAGCCGCAGCACCAGACCCGTCCGGCGTCACCGAGCCATCGGTGTAGACGAGAAGTCGTCCTGCCAGTCGCTCGTGCAGTAGGGAGGCGGTCTCCTGTCTCATGGCGCACACCGCAGTTCGGCGCTTTGATGCGACGCCAGGCACCGCGATGTTCACGTCGAGCAGACTGGAGTAGTACGGCAGGGAGACGAACTGTGGCGACGACCCGATGAGCTTTGAGAACTCGGTGGCGCACTTGCCCATTCCCAAGTTCGGCAGGGAGTGGAGTCTGCAGACGAGCCGCTGGCCCTGTGGTGAGCGCTGCAGGCGCTCAATGTGGTGGAGCGCCTGCTTTCGTGCACGAAGCGATGGCGGCCAGTTGCCCACTTCCGCGAGTGTCGCCCCTACTTGGGAGGAGCGAGGGAGGCCGTATAGTTCTCGCACCGCCGTACGGTGCGCCATGTCAATGGCATTCCAATTCGCCGCTCGAGCGTTGGTGGTGGGGAGGGCGTAGAGTGCCCTCGATGTGGCCACAGAGTTGTACACGCGCAGTGCGAGTTGCGGCGTGCATCCGTGTCCACGCGCGAGAACAGAGCGCGCGGCGCTGGCGACTTTCCTTGATTGCTTGCAGATGTGGGAGACGGCCGCATTGAAGTTGACGCGGCAGTCGATCTGCAGGCCGAGGTAACGGACGCTCTTGCGCCGCGGGAGAGGGCAACGGCGCAGAGTTAGCGGTGGCGCTTCGGAACGTGCTCGCGTTCCTCGCGGGTGTACCAGCAGTGCTTCTGTTTTGGTCACCGACAGCTGGAGGCCGATGCTTCCCATGAACTGGTCCACCGCGTCAATTGCAGTCTGGACAGATGCACGCACCTGATAGCCGACTTGAGTAGGGCCAGTCGCAAAGAGGGCGATGTCGTCAGCGTAGATTGCCACCCGTACTTCGTGCGACATCGCTTTTGGGATGTAGTCCGGAAGTCGCGCGAGGGCAAGATTAAACAAAAAGGGGCTCAAAACACTGCCCTGCGGAACACCAGAAAACACACTGCGGGGCCGGCTGAGCGCACCTCCAACCCGCACCCGAAGCGTGCGATCAGACAAGAAGGCTCGCACGTAGTCGAGTAGCCGGTCGGTGATGCCGAACTCGTGCAGCGCACTGACGATCGTAGAATGCGGCAGCCCATCGAAGGCGCCCTGTACATCAAGCAGGACGAGGTAGCCGGCCTCGCTACGGCTCGCCGCCTGCTCGAGAGTAGCGACAACCTCTGCCAGGGCTTCAGCCGTTGCGCGCAGCCGGCGGAAGCCGCTCTGCTCGGGAGCGAATGCGTCGAGTGCCGCCGCAATCCACTCCAGACGACGAAGTGCCATAGCTTCGAGTGTCTTACCGGCGACAGACGTGAGTGAAACCGGGCGGTAGGAGCTCACGCTGCTTCGCGGTTTGCCACTCTTGAGGAGAGGTACCACGGTTGCTTCTTTCCACTCGGGAGGAACGACGCCGGTGCGCCAGACGCGGTTGTACAGCTCCAACAGCGATGGGAGCTGCTCGTCGTCGATGTTTCGCCACGTCTGGTAGGTGATTCCATCCGCGCCCGGCGCAGAACGTCGCCTACGAGCGTTGAGCACGATGCGAAGCTCGCTCAAGGTGAAGTCCTCCGTGCACAGCGCCTTCACCTGCTGCAGAATTCCATTCGTCGGGAAGTAGCGAAGCGGCGCGAGGAGAGCGGCTTTGTTGTGCTCAGGACGCTCGGGAAGCTCGAAAACTGGGCCATCCGGCGGAAGCAATGGCGGCGGCGGTGCAAAAGCGGCGGCGAACGCGTCCGCGAGCTGCTCTGCGCTTAAGCCCTGTGCGACCGCGATGGAAAGCGCAGGACAGCGAGGGACCTTTGGTCGAAGGAGAGCGCCGAGAATGCGCCACGGGCGCGATCTGTTGCGCGTATCGTCGAGCGACTCACACAAACTGCTCCAGCTCTGATTGCGCCGCTGCCTGGCATGACGGCGGCACGCCGCATCAAGGCGATTGTAGAGAGTCCAATTCTGTCTCCTGTCACTCTTGATGGCTCGATGTTCAGCGCGGCGCCGGACAGCTCGAAGGTTAAGCAGTTTGATGTCGGGCACCGGCGTTCCCGCAGGCACAGAACAGCATTTCGTCTCGGCGTCGACACAACGTGTCACGTGAGTCAGGAAATCCGTGTTCGCAGTAGGGGGCGTGGCACAGAGTTTCCGAAACTGTGTCCAGTCGGTAACACGGTAGGGTGCGTGCGGCGGCTGTAGCGTGCGGCTCGAGGGAGATCGAGTAATGATCGGAGCCCTGAGTGTCGGGGCTGCGTCGCCACTCGTAGTGGCAACCCTCGCTCACAAGCGACAAGTCGATGGCGCTCTTCCGCGCACGAATGTGGGACTGCCGGTGCTGAGAAGTAGGAGGCCCGCAGAGAGGATGGAGTTCAGCAAGTCCCTACCTCGCGGCTCGGTGTGCGGGCAGCCCCATGTTGTGTGGTGACTGTTGAAGTCACCCAACACCGCACAGTCACCTCCGATGCGAGCGACAAGCGCAACCACGAACGAACTGTCCCACCGACGCACGGTCCGAACATAAACACTGCGACACAGGTCCCCAACACGCACAGTCACGGCCACGCACTCGATGCCACTGGTCACAATGTAGGTGACATTTACGTCGGCTTGCGCGAGACATGCGCGAACATACAGAGATGCGCGGGACCGTCCAGGCGAATGCAGCGGGTCACAACAATGAGTCTTGTTGCAGGTCTGCGACTGGCATTCGGTGGCACTGTGATAGGCCACAAATCCGGGGAGGTTAAACTCGCCGGGACGAGCGTAAGTTTCTTGTAGCGCGAGCACGTCGTATTCGTGTAGTGAGAGGTGCTCGGCGAGTTCGGCGTAACGGCAGCGCATCGAGCGGACATTCCACTGGAGGATGCTCGGCCGACATTTCGGAGATCGCCTATCCATGTTGGGGCAGGGCTTGCTGGGCTGCAAGGGCCGCGGCGCACATTTGCCGAGTGGTGTCGTCCATCGCTGCTGTCTCTATGAGGACGCGCAGTGCTGCTGCGAGGGCCGCAATAACTGCATCCTTTGGATCGGAGGTGGCGGAGGTAGTGGGCGGCTGCGTCTGCGCTTGCTCCGTCGGCTGGGCGCCGCGACCGCTGAGCGCGTCTCTGAATGACAACCCAGGTTGTACGACTGCGGAAGGACGGGTGGCTGCTCCTTGCTTCCGTCGGATGGCGTCTGATGAGGCGCGAGCTTTAGCGATCGCCTGCTGTCGCGTGAGAGGCTCTGGCGACAGTGACAACAGTACGGCAGCCTTCCTCTCCATTTGCCAGTTGGGGCAGCGCGGCTCCGATGGTGGTGGTGGTGGTGAAAAACGTTTATTTATGAGAAGGCCAAAAGTAAAAACAAATTAAAAAATTAGAAAGCAGCGTTGTGGGCGGCCTTCAGGCTGCCGGTTGTGGCGTCCAGGCCATGCCTAGTCGCGACGTCCTCCGCCCAGTTCACCAGCCGGAGTTGGATATCCGGCTCGGTGCTGGACAAAGCAGCCTCCCACTGCTGTGGATTGCTTAGGCGCCAAGAGGCAGGGGGCAAGTGTGCCGGGCAGGAGAATAGGACGTGAGCATAATCGGCGTGGGAGCCGTCACATGAGCGGCAAGCCGGCGAGTGCGTCCCGGGGGCGTATTTGGAATATCCAGAAAGTACAACGCATGGCAACCGCAGCACCACGCTATTGGCTTACGAGCCTGCGGGACGCCGTGATGTCACTCATAGCAACGGCGCCAAGCGATAACTCTCGTTCCCGGTGCTCTCCTGCTAACTAGACCTGACCAGACTACACCGTGTTCCAGACGTTATGGGTCTAGCCACCATACAGACGTCGCGGACGCGGCTTGCGTGCGTCTAATTGTCGTACAAAAATCCCTCACGTGACCTGATGATAGGTGCCTAGGGACAGGATCGTTTAGGGATTTTTGAGAAGGCATGATGGTGGCGCCGAGCGACGCCGTGGCGTGGCGTGTTCGTGCTCGGCGTGATCGTTCTCCGGCTCGCGCGGACCGCGCGTTGTTCAACGTTGCTTATGTGATCGTGCTTGCGTTGCTTGTGTGTTGGTGGTAGGTTCTGTGTTACTTGGCGGAAAGCCGCGAGTAGTGGTGGTGCGGCAGTGCGACTTTCGCCTCGGTGAGCTCTGGCAGTACAGAATGTGCGTTGTGTGACCCGTGCTTCCTTGACAATTGAAATGTCGAACTGGCCTAGCGCCTCGGCAGCGAAGTTCTACGAACCGCGATGTGGCGTCGCCGTGTCCGACTTTGCTTAACGGACATCGAGGGATGTGCTGCTCGCTACAAGTCATGTAAATGCGACTGCGTCGACCGCCCATGCACTGTTCAGCGCTGAATGTGTGTTAGGTGTGCTGTGCTTGAAACGAGTGGTGCAGCCGTGCAGCGGGGGGTGGTGGAGGAGCAGAGTGGCTTAGGGGTCTCCATTTGCACGTTCACAGATATGTGCTTCCGTTTTGGTCTCATTAGCGGCTGTCGCGGGATTGTGTTGTGCTCCTTGCCTAGTATGAAGTTTCCGATGCTAACACACAACATGTTCACGTTTTTCCGTGCTATATGTCATTTGCATGACGACCGAGTTGAAAACAAGGCATATGTCTGTGTTGTTTGCATTTGTGTGTTGTAAATTACTTCCTATTGTGGAAGTTCTGGCAGTCTTATTACGCAAGGAGTACGAACGTAAACATATAAACATATTTCTGTGTGTCTGAAATTTTGAATTTCCCATAATAGCCTTTACGACTGATAAGCGGGCTACACAGCCTGTGTGAATCAGCTACCTTTTGTTGCGACCCTCTTCCATGTGGTAGACTGATGCATGGTGCGCGTTTATTTCTGTGCTGTTGTAAAAACCATTTGTTTATTCAGCCAATACAAATGTACTGCTTCTTCGCCACAGTACACTTTATTTACGCGCTGAAGGATACTAAAAGTGGGAGGGGACCGCTATCACGCAGCATAGTATGTCTACTCAGGCGACCTGAGAACCGGCGGTTGCGCGAGTGTATAATTAAAGAACTCTTTTTGTGTCCAGTGACAGTGGCCCCTTTCCACTTTTAGTATGCTTCACCGCATTACATAGGTGTATTGCGAAAAAGGTAATCTTAAAAAGCTCAATTATGCAACGTTTCTTTCGTAGCTTGCTACACCGCAATACAGGGGTGTAGCATCGTGCAGTAAAACATACTAAGAGTGGAAAGGGCACATAGGTTTACTCATTATTTTCAATTGT
The DNA here is from genome assembly GCF_023375885.2 of Dermacentor andersoni. Classification (NCBI taxonomy): domain Eukaryota; kingdom Metazoa; phylum Arthropoda; class Arachnida; order Ixodida; family Ixodidae; genus Dermacentor; species Dermacentor andersoni. The sequence goes on from NC_092816.1 coordinate 213,981,593, forward strand.
GATATAATTTGCAAGTGCATCTGTGCTCTTGTTAAGCTTTATTGACAATTCTTTGCACATTACAAGTTCATACTGCCGGGAAGCTTACTAAGGCACATTCGCCATTTTGTAATGCATAATTCACCTTCAATGCAGGAGCACAATGCGGATTCATGCCTATGCTTCTGGCTGGACTGCACGTGCTCTTTGAGAATTGATTCGTTGTTCATAAGTGCACTGGTACTTACTCTAAATTGGAGGGCTGAAGTTGATACGGAAGCACAATTTTTATTAAGGGGACAAGATGTTGCCAAGGTGGTTGTAGCAGTTTTTTTTCTTCCAGGTACCTTTTCTACTAGAAGCTTCCATTGCAGTGTTTCGAGCCTCTTTGAGCCAGCACATAGTGTATACAAAAATCGGACACCGATTGGGAACATCACCTATGCTCTCTGCTGTAAGCTGCGCACAGGATAAGTTCATGCCTATCTATAGAAAAAAATGTAGCATGACCAGACAAAATAAAAAGTGGTGGGCTGCAGCAATACTAAGTGTTAAATGGTGCCTTATCCTTTCCGTTGAGTTTTCTGGTTTGTGCTTTTTATTATGGATCCTCCACAGTAACCACTAGAGTGCCGAACGTGAGCTTGTTGGTCTCAGATCTCATGGTTGTTACTAACAAAACAGTGTGATAAACAAACAAGGGCTTGGAGGCATCCAGTCACCTTGCTTATCTCATGGTGTTGCTTCATGAGCACCGTGAGCCTCCAGACCAACTAGGAAGGGAAATTTGTTGCAATCACTTCAGAACTGTATTGCAACCAAACGAACAGTGCTCTCAATGACAACTTTTGAACAGTAAAATGCTTGCACCCAGCAAAGTCTAAGAAGGAAGCATTCAGGATGTGCAAGTGGGCCTTTTGAAGCTGGCATCAGTGCTGAAGGGGCTTTGCCTGCTGCCCTCTTTATGGATACACAAAGATGATTTCCTCTTTGAGAGGGATTGTTTCAGATGTCGTTACATGGCAACAATGCTGGGTGTATAGTAGCAGAGAAGCTTGTCTTTGCCCACTGTCAATAATGTGTTCCTTTTCCAGTGCCCCTGTGGAAGTGCCTACTTTTTGCACACAAAGTGCTCTCCATGCATGCATGCATTTTTAGCTTGTAAAGATGTCTATTACCCTTTGCCTCAAGCTGGTCCTTGTTGATGTCACCCAATAAGGCATTGCGGAGTATGGCGATGCGGACTTACAAATCAGTGTTGCTGCCAGTGAAACCAGATTAATGGAGCTGCCGTTTATTTCTGTCCACTCCATCTTCATCCAGTTACAAAGAGCAGTTCTTTGTCCAAACAGAAGGCATATGTAGTTGGTCATGCATAGCCTGCGCACTAAGACTTGTTGGCGTGCCTGAGAACCTTAGCAGTGTCTATATGCAAAAACATTCTGATGTGTTGATGACTTCCTTCTCTTTATCACTCTTTGCCTGATGAAGCCAGCAACTTGGTCAATTAGATGTTCAACAGGCTTCCCGTTAGTTTTCTCAGCATCTCCTTTACCAGGGTGCTGCTCATAGATATCTGTTTTCTTGACCTTGCACTGCACTTACACCATGGCCACACCTGCTGAACCTATAGTATGCGATCAGAAAAGTGCTATACATCACGTTGCTCCAAACTCATGACATGTGCTACAAGGCCTCGAGGAACACCCTCATTAATTTCCGCCCTCATCATACTGTATGAAGCTTCGCATGACAAGTGCGACAATTAACATCTGCTGGTTTTTCAGTGCTATTCCTGTCCAGCTTGCTGAAAGCTATCCCAAGTGTTTCAAAAGCAGGACTGCTGCCGGACAAGAAGTGCATAAAGCAAGGGCAGCTATAACCATATATGTCACACAAAATGAAGAAGGCCACTGAGTGTACAGGCGGTTTAATTCTTATCCAACAAGCTTGGTTCTCCCTTTGCAAGTGAGTAAACCCAACTTGCCCCAAAGACATGGCCTGTGACAAACTATGTGCCAGATGCTGTGTCCCCTGCAAAGCCGAAGATGTGTACAACATCCTGACACCCGTAGTGGCATCTACACTGGGCAAACAGGCTACTATAAGAACGACTGCCTCTACTAATATGCTAATAACATGAAAACGTGCAGAGATTTGGCTATTCATTGGGCCCAACTGCAGGTGCAAGCCACTCTTCCACCAGATGTGTGTTGTTCACAGGAATTGGAGCTATACAAATGCAGACAAAAACAATGATGTTTGAAAGTAGTAGAGTTGAACTATATTCTGCACAAACAGTGCTACTTGCAGCGCTGGTACCTTGTAGCTACAATTCATGGCTGTCCCACCATGCAAAGGCACTATTCTTGAATTAACTTCTATTTATATTTATGGTGGCCATATATTGCAAGTACATATCCACATTGTGTGCAATATGGTTAAATGATGTCAACTATGATAGCCATTCCTAATCTGAGATGCAACAAAAGAACTAATATAGGCAACAAATTGTAATTCAAAAAGACAACCTGTGCACAGGATAAGTGACAGACTTCCTTTTATTGAACAAAAGTCACATGTGTCACACGTCACCAGCAGTGGGTAGCAAACTTGCAAGCTTGGGTGACAGAGGCAAAACTTAGCAAAATGCTACACTCATACTCAAATGTAAAGCGGCCTATGACACAAAAAACGACATTATATTGTACTGAATGAAAGGGCAAGACTCCATCCAAGAACACATTATGGCACTACATAAATGACATGGTGTAAAAGATGTTAACATGCCCTCCCCATAAAAAAGAAACACTAAAAACATGCCTTAAAAGGCAATGTGCAGCGTCTGAAAGCAAGAAAAAACAACCCAAAAAAGGTTTCGCTAAGTCTTTCAATGATTAAAATTGTCAAACTGTCTTGTCACTTCTTAATGGATCTGCATTGTGTACTAGGGTGTTCTGATAAGGCAGTTTCAGCAAGTGTATTGGAAAGCAGTGTTCCCATTCTGTGTCCAATATTTCGAATTTAAAGAGGGTCAGGCTGCCTTTCAAAGATGTACATTTTAGTTTATAAAACAGAAAAAGGCAAGCAAAATTGCTGTGCTTTAGAAATTCACTTAAAGCAGTGTTCTTAAATTAAAGTATTAGCTTGCACAATGCCATTATAACAGCTTTCCACCTCTAGCATTTTTTATCCCAGTTGTAAAAAGATGGGAATTTCTTTTTGAACAGAACTTTTTAAACTATATTTAACAGGCGAACCAAATACATCATAAAAGTGGCATTTCGCATCTGCAACAACTTCAATGCACTTGAAATTCAGCATATTGGGACATGGAGGAAGCCATAAAAATGCAATAACGGCTCGAGAGAGTTCTCTGCAATTAGGTGAAGAAATTGGCACATACCTGCAACATTTATTAATATCTAGAGTGAACTTTAACATCCAACACAATATAGGCTCTTTCGGGACTGTTTATAACGTTTTGTGGCAGCGCACATACGTTAAAACACTATTCAGTGCTTTCACGCCGTGTCGATGTATGCCGAATTGCATTAACAGGACGTGAGCAGCACAGTAATCGCAAGGGCGTTTTGTTTCCTCTTGAGGGCATCGCGCTGCGTATCATTAGTAGTAGTGGTGGAATACGACTCCATCTCACAGGTTCCGATCTTGTCGGCATGGGTTTCGCCCAGCGATCCTCGCAGCGTAAACTGTCGCACCGGCGTAGATCCCGATTCCTATCAATCGGCAGGGCGGAGAGGGCGCTTCGATGGATGGGACGGAAAGTCGCGTCACCCTCGGCTCGCGACCGCGCCAGCACACAGTTACGCCAGTTTCACGTAGCCGCGTCTGCGTGCCAGCCACGACAAAACGTTGGCCACGGCGTTGGCCACGACCCACAAGCTACGCGAAACCGCTGGTGATGAGAGTACGTTCTTAGGCATGACGCCACGGCGCGTCCCCGCAGCCGGCAGCCAATAGCGTGGCGCTGCGGTTGCCATGCGTTGTCCCTTCTGGATGTTCCAAATACGCGTCCCGCGTAGGAAGAGGGCAACACGTGCGGGAGTAAGATAGGTATGGGCCTGAAGGTGGCACCATAAGTGTTGGCGGGGCTGGGAAAGGGATTGGTGCGGAGGGGGGAAGGTGAGACGAGAGAGGCGATAGCGCTGCGTGATATCGCGGTACGTGAGGAGCGCGTCGCGCGTATCCATTCCCGGCGGGGACGGGCTTGCTCGGTCAGTCGAATCTCGAGCGATGGAATTGGCCGCCTCGTTACCAGGATGGGCCGCGTGAGCGGGCACCCAGATGATTTGGATGGGGCGAGAGGGAACGGTATCGGAACGCAAGATTCCGATGGCCGGGTGTGCCACCCGTCCAACCGCGTAGTTGTAGACCGCAGGTTTGGAGTCGCTGAAGATGTACTTCGCGGAGGTTTGCGTGATGGCAAGGGCAATAGCTGCCTCCTCGGCCTCGACAGAGGTAGAAGTGTAGACTGAGGCAGTAAGAGTGGGTCGGAGAGAATTGTCAGTGACGGCAAGGGCATCTGCTGGGTAGCGGCGGTACGGGGCAGCATCTACGTAAGCTACGGCGGCCTGCCGTTCGTACTGACGCCAGAGCGCGGAGGCTCGCGCTGCTCTACGGGAGGGGTGGTGTTCGGGATGCATATTTTTAGGGAGGGGATTAACGGTTAGGAGGGGGAAGACATGGGAAGGGATGGGCAGTGATGTGGGAAGAGGAATAAGAGGGGAGAGATTAAGGGTGGAGAGAAGTGCGCGACCCGGGCGGGTGCGAGAGAGACGGAGGAGCTGTGCCGTGCGATGGGCCTCCGTCAGCTCCGTCAGGGAGTTGTGGACGCCCATCGACAATAACCGAGCCGTCGACGTAGATGTGGGAAGGGACAGGGCTGACTTATATGCGTGGCGAATGAGGCTGTTGACTTTGTCTTCCTCGGTACGAGAAAGGTAGAGATACGGAAGAGAATAAATGAAGCGGCTGAGAACAAAGGCCTGGACCAGGCGGCGGAGGTCGTGTTCGCGCATGCCGTGGTGGCGGTTTGCAATGCGGCGTATGAGGCGGACAGTGTGGTGTACAGTGTTTGTGAGTCGAGTGATGAGGGTGGTGTGCTTGCCATTGGACTGAAGAAAGAGTACGAGGATGCGGAGGGTAGAGACGAGAGGAATGGGTATGCCGTCAAGGTAGACGGTGAGTGGAGAAGGCGACAGGGGGACCATCCGCCCAGGCCGAAGGAGCGAAAGCTCCGATTTGGTCGGGGAGCAGCTCAACCCGATGGCCCGGGCGTGAGCTGCTACCGCGTCCACACCTGTCTGTAGAGCGGTCTCCATGTCGCCAAGATTGCCGGTGGTCACCCAGAGGGTGATGTCATCGGCGTAGAAAGCATGAGACAGAGCTGGGATAGCTCGTAAAGCACGTGCCAGCGGGAAGAGGGTGATGTTGAACAGAAGAGGGGACAAGACAGAGCCTTGGGGGGTACCCTTGTTGCCAAGGGAGAAGGAAGGAGAAGAAAGTGGGCCGTATGAGATTTCGGCTGTGCGGTGGGCGAGGAACGCAGTGACGTAAGCATGGACACGGGGTCCGACATGGAGGGAGGAGAGAGCGTCCAGGATGGCGGTGTGGTGTACATTGTCGAATGCTTTAGTAAGGTCCAGCGCCAGGATAGCTCGAGTGCGTTTGTGGTGGGAGGGGTGTAGGACTTCCTCGGAAAGTTGGAGCATGACATCCTGGGTGGACAGCTGGGGACGAAAACCGAACATGGAGTCCGGATAAAAGTCATGATCATTCAGATAGGTCTGGAGGCGGGCCAGGATGACATGCTCGAACAGCTTGCCGAGACAGGAGGTGAGAGAGATGGGGCGGAGGTGTTCGAGGGCAATAGGTTTGCCGGGTTTGGGGATGAATGAGACACGTGCATGGGTCCAGGAGGATGGAAGAGTGCCAGCCTGCCAATGTGTATTGAGGAGATCAGTAAGGGCTTCGAGGGAGGGGGTGTCTAGGTTGAGGAGTACCTTGTTAGTGATGTGGTCCGCCCCCGGGGCCGAGGTGGTGCGGAGTGATAGTAGCGCCGCACGAACCTCGCCCACGGAGATGTCTGCCTCAAGGTCAGGGTTTGGGGAGCCGGAGTAGGTGGGAAGCGGAGTAGGTAGGTCGGTGTAGAGGTAGTGGTCCCGGAGGGCCGCCAGGAAGTCAGTATCGGGACCGGAACATAGTCGCGGAGGCACAGGTTGCCTGCAAGGCGGTCGCAGGTCTGGCCCCACTCTTGTCTAACGAGAGAGGCGCAGTGCTCCTCCATGTCCAACGCGAGTCGGGCCAAACGGAGGCGCAGGCGGCGATTGTATTTTTGAGCCTGCCACCGGCGGTGGACAGCGTGATAGGCCTCCCAAAGGTGAAGCAGACGGCTGTCTGCCGTAGTGGAGTGTGGTGCTGTAGGGAGTGTGGATGTGGCAGTGTGGACGTCCGCCAAAAGGGTCTCGGTCCAGGCAGAGAGGTCGGTGATAGGAGCAGAGGAGGAAGTAGAGAGACGAGTGGAGCGAATGCGGTCCCAGTCGACTATCTGGGTGAGACGAGTAGAGGCGCGAGCAAGGGAGGGGAGTGGGAAAGTTGTACAGAGGACGTAGTGATCGCTACCGAGGAAGACCCCTGTATTAGTCCAGGTCGGATTGGCGACATCTTTGGCGAGGGTAAGGTCTGGATTGGTGTCTCGTTGAACACTAGATCCGATCCTGGTGGGGCAAGCGAAGTCATTAAGGACCGAAAGGCACTCGTGGATGAAAGTCCAGAGTGAGTGGCCTTTGCGAGTGTTCTGGAGGTAGCCCCAGCTGGTATGTGGGGCATTGAAGTCGCCAAGAACGACCAGGGCATTGCGGCCAGCGCAGGAGAGCGCTCGGCGGAGGACGAGGAGGAGAGGAGCTGAAGGGACTTTGGGAGGACTGTACACATTGAGAACAAAGAGGCTTGTCTCAGTGCGACGGCGAGGAAGGATTTCAAGGAGGAGATGGGCACAGTCCGAAACGTCCAACTGGTGCTGCACGGCAGCAAGGTTTCGCTGCACCAGTGTGGCAACGTTTGGGTGGGCTTCAGAAGAAGGATGGAAGGAGGTGTAGTCGCGCAGTTTCACGGGAGTTAGGGGTTCCTGGAGTGCTAGGACGGAGGGGAGAGTGTCGGGAGGGATGTTCTGGAGCTGCAGGGTGTTCCGCTTGCTGCGGAACCCCCGACAGTTCCACTGCCAGAAATTAAGGCGCGTGGGGTGTCTGGCCGTGATGGATGGCGGAGTCCCCCGACAGAGTTGGAGTAGGTAGCCGGGGTGAGTGGGGCAGGGAGCTACAGGTGTGCGACGGTGGCCTCAGTGGTGCTTTGGCGGGTCTCTAAGGCCGCGATTCTGGTGTCTAGGGCGGTAAGGTGGGATTCGATGGCCGCCACACGGGTGTCGATACTGGCGACGCGCTCCTCAAGTCGCGCAAAGCGGGCCATGACGCGCTTCCCAAACGCCTCCAATTGTTTGGCGAATCACGTCACGTTCGGGCGCGACGGGGTCGGAGGAAGGTGATCGAAGTTTGAGCGGGGGACTGCGGTTGGGAGAGGAGGCGCGCGATGATGCAGCCGAGGATGCCGTATTCATCGGCTCCACAGCTAGCGACGGCGGCTGTGGAGGTGCGGGAGCTGGGGAAGTAGGAGGAGGAGCGCGGGAGGATAGACGCACTAGCGCGGCCTGCAGCTGGCGCGACAGCTCCTGAATTTGGAGCTGCTGGGCAGCGATAGTGGCCTCGAGGGCCGCGGTTTGGGGGTCCGACGTGGGAGGCTGCGGTTTCCAGCTTACCGATGATGTGGTGGTGGTGGCGGGGGCGGTGGACGCCTCGGACCTAGGCAGAGGCAGGAAGGAGACGGAGCGGTGGCGGCTGGCAGAGTGGGCACCACGGGAGACAGAGTGGCGGCGGGGACGGGAAGGCCGGGGGGTCTTGAGGATGGGCACGGTGGGTGGCGCTGGTGGGGGAGGCTGGTGCTTGGAGGTGGCCGGGGGCGATGATGGGCCGTTCCGCTCGAACCGGAGCCCGCACGAGCGCGAGCCCGTGATGTGGGCTCCCTTGCACAGGATGCAGCAGGGGACGCAGGCGGGGGACTCGACTGGCTTGTGGGCCTGGCCGCAGCGGTGACAGAGGGCGGACTTGGGCTTGGTGCAGACATCCGCTCGGTGGCCAGGAGCCCAGCAGTTCGTGCAGGCCTCGTCTCTCGGGCGGAACGGGTGGCAGCGGTAGACACCGCAGTTGAAGACGATGGTGGAGGGAAGAGTAGAAGTGCCGACGAAGGTGATGAGGATGGATTGGGAGCGCCCCATCTGGCGTGCGTCTGCGATGGCGTAGGGGGTGTTCGCGTTCATTGACTGGAGGTCTTGGACGATCTCGTCCTGGGTTTGGGAGTCCACTGCGTTGTGTATGATACCGCGGAGGGCGTTGTCGGGTGCGGCCATGTAGGCACGCAGGGGGTAAGATATGGCACCCAGGCGGAGTTCCGAGACTCGGAGGTAGAGGCGAGCGCGCGGCTCAGATAGGGTGCTGACAGTAAGGGAGTTGTACGGATTTATCCGTACACGGTCGGCGGTGCGTGCGCTGGCGTAGTCGATGGTCGCACGAGTGCAAAGGATTTGGAGCAGGGCTCCGTTAGTGGTTGTGCGGAGGTCAAGCCCTCCTCCCGCTCTGTAGACGATCTTGAAGTCCTCCGCTGGGAGGCGAGGTAGGGGAGCGTGACGACGGAGAGTGGTAGTGCTGGCAGTCTTGGATGGTGGCGAGGCAGGCGGTGGCGAGACGACGGGCTGGTGGGCCGCGGCTGCACGGCGTGCTTTCACGGCACGGACCCAGCGTGAGTCAGCTTCAAGCTCGGCAGGGCTTCAAGCTCGCAGGTGTCTGCGACTTGATATTCCATGTCGGCGTGTGAGCTGTATCGACGTAGGCGGCGAAATCGGGCGGCGTCGACAGCAGGCGTTGCGCGGAACGCAGCTCCCGCGTAGGCAGAGTCCGCTTCAAAAAGGTGGTCGGTGGGAAACGGCGAGAAGGCCGCTTCCCATATGACTCCCGACGATAGCGGCCCGGGCAAGGGCGGTCGGTGAAGGTCGCGTCGTCTCGGTGGTTACGGAGCGCGCTGACGACACGTCCGTTCACCTCGGCTGACTCGGAAATTCCTCCACGGCTCCAAGGTTGCGTGATTCCCGCTGCAGTTAATGCAGCGCGGCCTCTGCGCGGTGCAGTCGGCGGTGGCGTGCGATTCTCCGCAACGGAGGCAGCGGGCATCGCGCGAACATGTTGCGCCGGCGTGACCAAACAAGCCGCATCGATCGCACTGGAGTGGCCGCGGGAGTCTGGGACGAACCGTGCGACGCTGCTTGAAGAGGAGCCCTTCGGCTGGAACGGCGTTGCCGGCGAATCGCACCGCTATGTTGTGGCCCCTGCGCTCGCATGAGAGGACGGTCACGGAGGCTTCAAGGTGGTCTCTTATTGTGTCCGCGTCGAACGAGCGGTCGACACCGAAGATGGTGCCAGCACAGGTGTTTTTTGTGAGAGCTTTCGCCCTAACTGGCACATCGCCGACGGTGCGGACTTGTAGGAGATGTGACAGTTCTGCCCCCGGGAGCGCGTCGACGGCGACAACATTCCGTCGAAAGTTCACCCGCACGCGGTGTGCTCCCTGAAGAGCTGAGAGCTGTGCGGCGATGGATTCTTGCGTCAGTCTCAGGAAGTTGCCTTTCTTCCCTTGGGGACGAAACAGGACCGTGTCAGCGCGTTCTCCTGGAGCTGGGACGTCGACCGAGGGTGTATGCGGGATCATCTCGAGAGGTCTGTAGCGCGGCCTCCTTTTCCCGGCCCTCTTGGGTAGTGAGGGGGGATTAGCCCTGTGTTGATTAGCCTGATCGGTTAAATCCGAGGCGGAGATGAGTGCTGGGCGACGTTCTGGCTCGGTGTGGGGTTGTTGCTGCTGCCTGCTTTGCGGAGCGAGCGGCTGGAGCGGCCTGAGAACACAGCTGGGGCGCAGGTGCGCCAAGCTAGCTGGGTCGGTTGAGGAGTGCATTCCTTTTTTCCCCCATTGCCTTTTTCACTTCGGCGCCGTCGTTGCTCATACCTTGAGAGCTTGGCGCAGGTGCGTCCCCGGCGTGAGTCATTGGAGAGGGAGACTGACCATCTCTCTTTCGCTCTGTCAGGCGCGGACGAGTGGGTGGCTCGGCCAGTGGAGGCTCTTGTTCCCCGTTCGACTTGTCGGCGCTTGCTTGGGGACCTGGCCAGTTCTGCGAATGCTCGGCAACCGCTGCCACGTGGCGGGCTAGATAAGGTGACGCCGGGTGGCTGTCATGGCGCCGGCGGAGGTCGTTCGCTTGTTGTTCGCCATGTTGCGGAGCTTCGAGAGATGGCGGTGGGCTGCTTTCCGTCGCGGCCGCGGTCGCAGTTTCGTTGTCAACGCGAGTCAGCGGTGAGGCGGGCAATGATGCAGACGACGAACGATCAGACCTCGTGGGTTTAGAGGTTGGTGACCCGCTACACGAAGCGCTGAGCGATGGCGATGACTCCGTGCTGTCAGAGCTGGTGGCCGGCGAGGAGGAGATCGTGCTGCTACTCGGAGACGTAGGCGCTGAGGCATTGCTGTCGCTTTCCATCTCGGCGAGAGATGCTGCGGCGGCAGTGGTGTTGGCGGCCTCTCGGCGATGGCGGTTGCCACGTGCGTGGCGGTTGGCGTTCTTGCGGCCGGCGTTCTTGCGGGTTGTCGGTGACAGGCGCTTTGGCATCCCTTCCGAAGCTAGCATACGGCGGGCCTCCAAAAGTAGCAAGTCCAGTACTCGCGAGCGAGGCTATGGCGTGCCGAGACGAAACCCGGGCACTGTGTCCTGGGTGTCATCCATGTCAGGGTCCAACCAAGGGCCGAAACGGCCGGCAACAGGTGCATATCTTCTCCCCTGGGAGCCCTAAAAAGGGGCTACGCTCAAGAGCGCTGTGGTGGGAGAAGGTTAACGAGTAGCTAGGGTTAGGGATAAAAAAAACCTCTCACAACGAGGGCTGTAGCGAGTGCCGTGGTTGTCGGAGCGAGGGGGAATGCGACCGCTCGCTACGAGTGTCCGGGAGCGTCTCCTCGGTCATCCGGTGTCACCAATTTGTGGGTTGATGGCTGGGTTCGGTTGTCCGGCGTCACCAATAAGTGGGTTGGCATGTTTGGGCCCGGTCGTCCGGTGTCACCAACAAGTGGGTTGATGCTGGCATGACTGGGCTCGGTCATCCGGTGTCACCAATTTGTGGGCTGATGGCTGGGCTCGGTCGTCCGGTGTCGCCAATAAGTGGGTTGATGCTGGCATGGCTGGGCCCGGTCATCCGGTGTCACCAATTTGTGGGTTGATGGCTGGGCTCGGTCATCCGGTGTCGCCAATTTGTGACAGGCGGCGCGATGAAGGTAGCCGGTGTGTCCATGGGGTATTTATACAGGCCAGCCGTGGCGCAGTGGTATTTCGGGAGTGACCGACAACGCGGCTGCTTAGATCGGGCGCACTAGCGTGTTCAATAGACCTCTCCCTGTTTGCAAACAATGTGAGGTCACTGGGCGTGGGATCAGCATCGACACCACCGCGCCCACCACGCCGAACAAGTTTCTCTCTGGTTGGCAGAAGTCTCAATTTCGGCTAGGCTTCTACGCGGACAACACACTATGGATCTGTCGGAGTATGCGCAGTCGCTGCCCGAAATTGCGTGCCAGCGGTACGCCGAAAAGCTGGAAGTTCGTGGCAACCAGTATCCTGACCCGTACACCATTTTGGTGTGAAAGAATGAAAAAAAAATTATGGGGTTTTACGTGCTAAAACCACTTTCTGATTATGAGGCACGCCGTAGTGGAGGACTCCGGAAATTTCGACCACCTGGGGTTCTTTAACGTGCACCTAAATCTAAGTACACGGGTGTTCTCGCATTTCGCCCCCATCGAAAAGCGGCCGCCGTGGCCGGGATTCGATCCCGCGACCTTGTGCTCAGCAGCCTAACACCATAGCCACTGAGCAACCACGGCGGGTGTGAAAGCATGACCCGAAGCATTGGCCAAATGTTAGGTTTGGGGACATATACGTATACCTAGCCAAGTATATGACAATTACACGAAGGAAGATTACAACACCGAGAGGACTCAGGCTGTGAAATTGATCTGTCTCCTACTATGAGATCTTGTATATACTGATATAGCGCCGTCACTTCAACGCTCAATTTTCCTAGGTTACACAAAGCTTCTGCGACCGTCTCAGTCGAGCGTCAGACACCGAGAGCGCGAGCCCCTTTTTGTCGGCGGGCCGATGATGATAGTGCGTCCATAGGGCATGCCAGTATGCCCCCTGGAGGAGCCATCCTTGCGACTCAAGGAGAAGCAGGACAAGGCGGTCGTAATAGGGTTTAAGCCTCTGGACGTGCACTGTCTCGCGTCCGCGACGCCTCAAGTCAGTAGTTGGCGTTAGCGGCTCGACGACATAGTTGAATGGCGTCGTCTGTTGTACGACGCAGTAGGGACCGTGGTATTGAGCGAAGAGTTTAGAGGATAAACCAGGGGTGCTTGAAGGTATCCACAGCCAGACTAGTGAGTCTGGCTGGTAGGTACAGGGAGGGCGGTCATCATCGCAACGTAATTTTTGGAGACTGGTCTTCCGCCGTGAACGAACGGGACAGCTGACGACATTCCACGGCATAATTGGAGGCATCAAAAAGAGGCATGCCCTCTGATGGGTCAGGCCGGTAGGGGAGAATGGTGTCGAGCGTACAGGTAGGTTCACGGCCATATACGAGAAAGAGTGTTGAAAATCCCGTTGTGGCCTGTGAAGCGGTGTTATAAGCGTACGTAACATATGGCAAAACAAGGTCCCAGTTGGTATGATCCGATGTAATGTACATGGATAGCATGTCGCCCAAAGTACGACTGAACCGTTCTGTTATGCCGTTCGTTTGCGGATGATAAGCTGTACTGGTGCGATGGACGGTATAACACGCGGTCAGAAGGGCGTTAAAAACTTCTGAAAAAAAAAAAAAAAACGCACGCCCTCTGTCACTCAGAAGTTCCTGCGGTGCCCCATGACGCAGTATGAAGTGATGCAGGAGGAAGGACGCAATGTCGCGGGCTGTGGCTGTTGGCAGTGTCGCAGTTTCTGCATAGCGGGTGAGGTGGTCGACAGCGACAATAATCCAGCGATTGCCAGCTGATGTGCACGGAAGAGGACCGTAGAGATCGATGCCGACGCGGTCGAATGGTCGGGACGGACAAGGAATGGGCTGCAAAGGACCAGAAGGACGAGGAGCAGGAAGCTTGCGTCGTTGGCACGCTGTGCACGAGCGAATGTACTTTCGCACAAAAGTATATATGCCCCGACAATAAAAGCTGGAGCAAAGCCTGGCGTAAGTCTTGAAGAGACCGGCATGGGCGCATTGCGGGTCAGAATGGAGAGCGGAGCATACATCTGTGCGCATATGGCGGGGGATGACTAATAACCATTTGCGGCCATCGGAAGCGTAATTTCGACGGTAGAGAGCACCATCCCGCAACTCAAAATGAGAAGCTTGGCGGCGGATAGCGCGTGAAGGGCGTGTTGTTGAAGTGTCTGAAATACAATCCATAAGTGCCGCAATCCAGGGATCTTTGCGTTGCTCCACAGCCATGTTGACGTGCACAGGCGACGAAAACGCCGATTCGACGACTGAAATGCAAGTCATGTGACTTGGTGTGGGCGATCGAGAGAGGGCATCGGTGTCAGTGTGTTTACTGCCAGACCGGTAAATGACGCGTATGTCGAAGTCTTGTAACCGTAGAGCCCATCGCGCAAGGCGGCCAGACGGATCTTTGAAAGTCGATAACCAATATAGAGCATGGTGATCTGTAACGACGTCGAAGGGGCGGCCGTACAGGTAAAGTCGGAATTTCCCAAGGGCCCAGATGACAGCCAGGCACTCCTTTTCGGTGACGGAATAGTTGGATTCCGCTTTCGTTAGTGTTCGGCTCGCGTAGGCTAATACTTATTCATCATGCCCACTTTATCGCTGTGCAAGCACGGCACCAAGTCCTACGCCGCTGGCGTCGGTATGGGCTTCCCTGGGGGCCGTGGGGTCGAAATGGCGCATTACGGGAGGAGAAGTGAGCAAACGCCGCATTGTTTGAAAAGCATCGTCGCAAGCTGTGGCCCAAGTAGAAAGTCGTGTGTCGCCGCGAAGCAGCTGAGTCAAGGGAGCAACAATAGAAGCGGAATTCCGGATAAAACGACGAAAGTAGGAGCAGAGCCCGATAAAGCTCCGAAGTTCTTTCAGGGACGTGGGTTTCGGGAATTCGGCGACGGCGCGAAGTTTGGAAGCATCAGGTGGTATGCCATCTTTCGATACGACGTGTCCGAGTATTGCAAGCTGCTTGGCTCCAAAGCGACATTTCTTCAACTTGAGCTGGAGGCCTGCCTCGGTGATGCACTGCAGGACTTGTTCGAAACGGTACAGATGTGTGGGAAATTCTGGAGAAAAGACGACGACATCGTCAAGGTAACATAGGCATGTCTTCCATTTTAGCCCACGAAGGAGATTGTCCATCATTCGTTCGAATGTAGCAGGGGCGTTGCAAAGCCCAAACGGCATAACGTTGAATTCATATAGGCCGTCTGGGGTCACGAAGGCTGTCTTCGGGCGATTGGCAGGATTCATAGGCACTTGCCAATAGCCTGAGCGTAAATTTAGCGAAAAAAATACTCTGCGCCTTGCAAACAATCCAGAGCATCGTCGATGCGCGGTAGAGGGTAGACGTCTCTGCGAGTTATGTTATTAAGGCGGCGGTAGTCGACGCAAAATCTAATTGAGCCATCTTTTTTCTTAACCAGGACTACAGGTGATGCCCAGGGACTATTAGAGGGTTGAACCACCCCACGCTCAAGAATTTCGCTTACTTGACTTTCAATAACACGGCGCTCCGCGGGTGATACACGATAAGGCCTCTGGCGCAGTGGTGCGTGGGTGCCGGTGTCGACCTCGTGACGTACAGTCGATGTGCGGCCTAGTGGGGCTTGTTGACAGTCGAACGTAGATTGGTATTTCCGCAGAAGGCTGACAAGCTGCGAACGCTGCGTAGGGCTCAGGAGGGCATCTACTGAGCTATGGAAGACGTCTTGCGTAGGCTGGGAGCAAGGCAACCTATAAGTCAACGAGTTCACGTCTGAACAGGTGTCGTCAAGAGGTGTGTCAAAGATGGTCACTGAGTCGGCAGGCAGAAGACGTCCAAGGCACTCGCCACGACGTAAGACGAGGGGCGTGGCCTTAGCGTTGGAAACGAGCAATCGCGTGCAGCCACCGCTGACAGTTAGGACAGCGAAGGGAAGGGAACACCGTCGGCGAACAAAAATGTCCGATGGGACAAACAGGGCCGTGGTGCCAGTGGCGAAAGTAGAGCAGGCATTCGCAATCACAGAAGAGTGCGGAGGGATCGCGGTGTCTTCTGTAACGGGCAGTTTGTCACCAAAATCGTCAAGGTGATATAAACGGGTATCGGGAAGCGGAGAAAATTCAACTTCGGTGCGAAAACAATCGATGATGACCTCATGATCGCAAAGGAAGTCCCACCCCAAGATGACTTCGTATGAACAGGATGAGAGGACGACGAACTCGACTGTATACGTGTATCCTTGAATGACGATGCGGGCGGTACATGCGGCAACAGGGGTAATGCTCTGAAAACTTGTGGTCCGGAGTGACAGCGCAGATAAGGGCGTCATTACTTTTCGAAGCTCGCGGCAAAGTTCTTCCGTAACTACTGAAACGGCGGCGCCTGTGTCGACTAATGCCAGTGCGACGACTCCTTCTACAGATACTTCGATTACGTTCATCGGAAGATAGTGAGGCTTTGTGTGGTTCAACTGAAACGCAGTTCTCGCCTCTTGAACTGCGGTAGCTAGTTTTCCTGCTCCGATGTGGCCGGCCGCCGCCGCATGGGGGAAAGTGAGCGGTAACGAGGGGATGGCGAGCGACGATCTCGGGCAGAAGGAATCACGTTGCTCGTAGACGCCAAGTGCGAGTCATTTGGTGGCGAGAAGGACGAAGCTGGCGAAACGTAGGAGCGGACAGGTTGGTCATTACCTTGAAGCCATAAGCGACGGCGATAGTGCCGTGCCACGTGACCAGGGATTCCGCAGAAGCACACGGGGCGATTGTCTGGTGCACGCCAGGGTCGCGTGCTAGAGTGTGACCTGGTGGTGTACACTGGAGGGATTGGACGTGGCGGTGCAGCGAACGGTGGTGCTGAAAAAGTCGATGGAGGTGGTCGTGCTGCAACCTCGGCGTAGCTTAGAGGTACAGGCAATGGTGGCGCTGCACGAGGGGACTGAATAGCTTCGGACACTTGTTCCTGGAGCATCTGACGCAACGTAGGAGCCAAGGAGGGCGGAGATCCTAGGACGGCGGTGAGTAGGGATAGCAAGCGGGTGACTTCGGAGCGTATATGTTCCTTGATTTCGCCGAGCAGATGGTCGTTGTTAGTCACAGCGGCTAAACTTGCAATGGAAGTATCGGGGATCGAAGAACGTCGAGTGAATAGACGTTGCCTCCTGAGTTCGTCGTAGCTTTCACAAAGTTCAGCGACTTCGACGACGGTCCGCGGGCTTTTCGAGAGGAGCATTTTGAATGCGTCGTCTTCGATGTCCTTCATTACGTGACGGATCTTATCAGACTCAGTCATCGATGAATGGACGCGCTTGCAAAGGTCCACAACGTCTTCTATGTACTTTGTGAAGTTTTCACCGGGTTGCTGGGAACGGCTGCGCAAGCACTCTTCGGCACGGAGGTTCCGCACCTCAGGGCGACCGAAGACTTGCGTAATGCGCGCCTTGAAATCTGGCCAGGTGCTGAGGTCGGATTCGTGGTTGTGGTACCACACGCTAGCGACAGTCTTCTTCGCTACAATATTAACGTAAGTGTGCTTTTATATATATATATATATATATATATATATATATATATATATATATATATATATATATATATATATATATATATATATATATATATATATATATACATATATATATATATATATTGTCACAGCCGGTTATGTGTGAAGAAGAGGACTATGATGGTGGCCTGAGAGACGACGAGGAAGAGGGTAGTTTCTTTATCGCTGCTCTACGCTTGTTGGCCCAGCCATTAAAAGCCATCTGTAAATAGACGTACGCTTTTTCCTTTCCCTAACATCATTGGTGGAGGTGCGGGGTAATCACTTGCGGAAGACTGAGCTCCGCAGCGGACGTAACCTGGCCACCATGTCATCCGAAGGAGAGAGTTCAACCACGGCCCCGTCGTCGCCACCGACAGTCATCCTGGCTCAGCCTCGCGACCCTGGCATGTTTTCCGGGATCGACAACGTTGACGTCGATGGCTGGTTGCAGAACTACGAACGAGTCAGCGCACACAACAGGTGGGACAACACGCTTATGCTGGCCAATATAATATTCTACCTCAAGAAAAGGGCACGGGTCTGGTTCGAAACACACGAAGAAGAGATTACGAGTTGGGACCAGTGCAAGCAGAAGTTTAGAGATTTGTTCGGCAAGCCCGTCGGCCGCCAACGTGCTGCGAAGAAGGCCCTTGGGACCCGTGTACAGACGTCCACTGAATCTTACGTGGCGTATATCCAGGACGTCCTCGCTCTTTGCCGCAAAGTAGATAACAATATGGCAGAGGCAGACAAGGTCAGCCACGTCTTAAAAGGCATCGCGGACGACGCGTTTAATCTGCTTGCTTATAAGAACGTAACAACGGTCAATGAGATCATTAACGAATGTCGCCGCTTTGAAGACGCGAAGAGTCGCCGCATAGTTCAACAGTTTACGCGGCTACCCAATACCGCAGCTTCATCGACGTGCGAAGACATTTGTCCACCGCGTGAGCCCACCTCCTCCGAGAACGTCATACGTATCGTTCGGCGAGAAATCGAAGCAGCGTCTCCTGCCACGCCTGTGACGCAGTGCTTTGACGATTCCAGGCCGCTTGTGTCACTCATTCAGTCGGTCATTCGCCAAGAACTTGCCAATGTAGGTCTTCCGTCCATCTGCTCCGCCAACTGTCCTGACTTTGCTTCGTCTGCTGCCTCTGCCCCAGTTCACCGGAGCCAATACGGTCCATATCCGGGCTATCGCAACCCGGCCGAATGGCGCACCCATGATGACAGACCCATCTGCTTTTACTGTGGACGTGTGGGCCACATCTCTCGCCACTGTCGAAGCTCCTGGCCAGCCCACTCTCGACCAAGCTTTCCCGCCTACCGCCGCTCCCCACTGAATCCCCGCCCGCCATCCCTCTCCACCGAGGTTGAAGACGTACCTGACAACGCTCGAGCCACCGCGACCAGCCGATCACCATCACCCCATAGTCGCCGCTCCCGTTCGCCCCAGCTGCGTCGCTCTCCATCCCCAGCTTACCGTCGCCCCTCTCCGACGGGAAACTAACTGGGGCAGCTCCTGGAGGTGACGCTGCTCTAGAACACCGGCCTGAAATTCCTCTGCTGACCCTGCCTACTAATCGGAACCTTCTGAACGTGGACGTGGATGGTTTGCCCGTTACAGCACTCATCGACACTGGAGCCCAAATTTCCATTATGAGTGCGGAGCTTCGAACGCGCTTGAAGAAAGTACTGACTCCTGCTCCGACTCGACTGCTCCAGGTCGCCGACGGTGGAACTCCGGTTGTGCTTGGAATGTGTACTGCTCGTGTCAGTGTCGCCGATCGCCACACGTCCGTTCTTTTAGTGTGCTCGAACGTTGCCCTCAATGTGATCCTCGGACTCGACTTTCTGGCCGCCCATTCTGCTCTGATTGACTGTTCCGCCGGCGTTGTACAACTTGACCTACCCCTACCTGTACCCGTTGACCTTCCTGCTCAAGCTCCAACTCAGCTTTGTTCCGCGGATTTTATACGCCTGCCATCTCTTGCAGCAACCTGCATCCCTGTCTTAGCCTGCCCACCTGTACCTGACGGAGACTACGTCCTTACTCCCGCGACTTCAGTCCTGCTTTCTCACAATCTCTCCTTCCCACACACCATCGTTTCTGTTGCGGACAATCAGACATGTCTTCCCATCCTAAATTTCGGACAGTGCCCACAAGTAGTTCCTCGAGGCATGTCTCTTGCCACGTTGTCACCGACGCACGAGTGCCACATTTCCGCTCTATCTGTTGCGCCGTCTTCGACCAATGCCCATTCTCCGCCGTCTACATCAGCCCCGACCGACGACTTTACAAAGATGATTGCACCGGACCTCTCGACCCAACAAGCCGCAGAGCTCCGTGGGCTCCTCGAGTTCTACTCCGACATTTTCGACCTGAACGATCGCCCTTTGTGTCAAACTACGGTCGTGAAGCATCGTATAAATACCGGCGATGCAGCACCTGTTCGCCGACGCCCACACCGGGTGTCGCCTTCTGAGCGACACGTTATCCAGAGCGAGGTAGACAAGATGCTTGCCAAAGGGATTATTGAACACTCTTCCAGCCCGTGGGCGTCCCCTGTTGTTCTCCTCAAAAAGAAGGATAACAGCTGGCGATTCTGCGTTGACTATCGTCATCTAAACACGATCACCAAGAAAGATGTATATCCACTTCCCCGCATTGACGATGCTCGGGATTGTCTCCACGGTGCCACTTATCTTTAGTCTATAGACCTTCGCTCTGGATATTGGCAGATTGCCGTGGATGAAATGGACCGTGAAAAGACCGCATTCGTCACACCAGACGGCCTATATCAGTTCCGGGTAATGCCTTTTGGCTTGTGCAATGCCCCGGCGACCTTTGAACGGATGATGGACATGCTCTTGCGTGGTTTGAAATGGTCCATCTGTTTGTGCTACTTGGATGACGTCATCGTATTCTCTTCAACTTTTGCGACTCATCTTGAAAGACTTTCATCCGTTTCTGTTTTTCGCACCGCTGGCTTGCAGCTCAACTCGTCCAAGTGCCACTTCGGTGACCGCCAAATAACCATGCTCGGACACCTCGTCGATTCGTCAGGCATTCGCCCCGACCCCGCTAAAGTTCATGCTGTGCAGAATTTCCCCGTACCAACTTGTGCCAAAGATGTTCGCAGCTTTATTGGCCTTTGCTCGTACTTCCGCAGGTTTGTGGAAAATTTCGCCCATGTTGCCTGTCCCCGTCCCCTGACTGACCTCCTGAAGAAAGACGTTCCTTTCTGTTGGGGCTCTGAACAAGCGTCTGCTTTCTCGCAGCTCATCACGCTGCTCACCACACCTCCTGTTCTTGCCCATTTTGACGCCTCCGCTCCGACAGAAATCCGCACTGACGCTAGTGGCTACGGCATCGGCGCAGTTTTAGCTCAACGCCAATGTGGGCACGACCGCGTCATCGCCTACGCCAGCCGCCTCCTCTCTCCCGCAGAGCGCAATTACTCGATTACTGAGCGCGAGTGTCTCGCCCTCATTTGGGTGGTGGGCAAGTTCAGACCCTACATATATGGTCGGCCATTTACAGTCACAACCGACCACCATGCCCTTTGTTGGCTTTCCTCCCTTAAGGATCCCACCGGACGCCTCGGTCGCTGGGCCCTACGGCTGCAGGAATACACATACACTGTGGTCTACAAGTCGGGTCGTCTACATCAGGACGCCGACTGCCTGTCTCGTCATCCCGTCGATGTACCGGACCGCTTAGTGGATGTCGCACCGATCTGCGTTCTTTCGCTCTCTGCTTTGCAAGACATTGGCGCTGAACAACGACGCGATGAGTCGTTACGGCCCATTATCGAACGCCTGCTCTCTGATCCGTCTGACCCATCCCTTCACATGTTCGTGCTACAAAATGGCATCCTGTATGGCCGCAACATGCACCCCGACGGGCCCGAGCTCCTGACCGTCATTCCGTCTCATCTGCGACAGACTGTACTGCAGCAACTGCACGACGTTCCCACCGCTGGACACCTTGGCGTTACGCGGACCTATGACCGAATTCGGCGACGGTTTTTCTGGCCCCGTCTCAACCGCTCTGTCCGGCGCTATGTTGCCGCGTGTGAGTCGTGTCAACGCCGGAAAAGACCAGCTGTGCCTCCTGCCGGACTGCTGCAGCCTTTGGATATACCGGCCGACCCTTTTTTTCGCGTTGGCGTTGATCTTCTCGGAGCATTCCCTATGTCGAATGATGGAAATAGGTGGATTGCCGTCGCTACGGACTATACAACTCGCTATGCCATTACTAGAGCTCTAACGACCAGCTGCGCTACAGACGTCGCTGATTTCTTGCTTCACGACGTTATCTTGCACCACGGTGCACCTCGTCAACTTCTCACCGATCGCGGCAGATACTTTCTTTCCAAAGTCATAGACGACCTCCTTCGATCATGTGCTACTAAACACAATCTTACTACCGCTTACCATCCTCAAACTAACGGTCTTACCGAACGCCTGAACCGCACATTAACTGACATGCTAGCAATGTATGTTTCCTCCGATCATCGCGACTGGGACATTGCTCTACCATTTGTCACGTTCGCCTACAATTCCTCGCGCCACGACACAGCTGGCTATTCCCCCTTCTATCTCATCTTCGACCGTGAGCCAACTTTGCCTTTCGAGACACTCCTCTCGACCACGCTCGACTCGCCGACAGAGTACACTCGGGATGTCATAACCACAGCGACCCAAGCACGCCAGATTGCCCGCATTCGTCTTTCTGCTTCACAGACACGCCAGAAGTGCCGTTACGACCAGCGCCATCACGACGTGCATTACGAACCAGGTGCTCTTGTGCTAGTCTGGTATCCAACTCGGCGTGTTGGTCTTTCGGAGAAATTCCTCTCGCGATACTATGGCCCTTACCGCATCCTTCGCCAGGTGACCCCTGTCACATATGAAGTGTCTCCGCTGGATGCCACGGTGCCTTCACCTCTCTCTGACATCATCCACGTCAGCCGTCTCAAACATTACCTTTCTCGGACAGATGAGACGCACCAAAAAGGTGCTTTTTCCGACGGGGGTGATGTCAGAGCCGGTAATGTGTGAAGAAGAGGACTATGATGGTGGCCTGAGAGACGACGAGGCAGAGGGTAGTTATCTACCCTCATCCTCGTAGTATTAAGAGGGAAGAGGGGGGAGTTCGGCAGCGGTGCTTCGAAAGACGCGCAAGTTAAGGGATCTTGCTTTGCCTTACAGCCATCGCAAGACAAACAGGTGTGGTTCCGTGGCATCGCAAAGCGGAAGGGAGGCTTCTCGTGACCATTGCCGGGAAATCGTCGCGATACCAGCCTGCGTGCCTGGCGGACCTGCTCGACGGATCTGCGCAGAGACGACAACCAGGAAGGCCACCAGGGAACCGACAGCGATATATAGCTGCAACAGCGTGTCTATCGCTCAGTTCGGCAGCGCTGCTTCGAAAGACGCGCAAGTTAAGGGATCTTGCTTTGCCTTACAGGCGAGACATTTGTTTCACAATAATCTTTTGGTGTTATTTGCTTTCTGCGCACTGCTGCCGAACTTAGCGCAAAGTGTTTGTAAAAGTGTTTGTAAAGTGTTTGTAAAAGTGTTTGCGATGGCAAAGAGAGTTGCAAAAGACGCCGGTGGCGATTCTGAAAAAGATGCATTGGATATAAAAGACCTCCGGGAATTAGTGAGAGCATTCGACATTTTTAAGCGAGACTACAGATCAGATATGAGGGAACTGAAGGACAGCGTATCCTTCTGTACGGACATTTGCAATGACGTAAAGGGCATAGCAGATGATATAAAACAGCTCAGGAAGGAAATGCATGACATTGTAAACCAGAATAGCGCACTGAAAGCGGAAAACGAAAGGCTCGTTCAGAAGTGTGAAAAACTGGAGCAATACCAGCGCCTCAATAATGTAGAAATAAAAGGAGCACTGGCGGGAGAAGATCCAGTGAACACAATAAAAAAAATTGGGAAAAGCGTGGGTGAGATTGTCGAAGAAGCCGATCTTGATACGTGTCACTGGGTACGTGGCTCGCAGCAGGGTGCACAGAACATTATTGCTCGTTTTGTGCGACGGAGCAAACGCAACGCGTTCTTGTCTAAATGCAGAAAACAAAGGATAGACAGTTCAGTGCTTGGAAGTACGGCGAAGACGCCTATTTACGTAAGCGAGAATCTCACGCAAGCTAATATGGCGCTGCTTTCAGCCGCAATCCAAAAAAAGAAAGCTGCAAACTGGAAATTTGTCTGGACAAACGGCGGGAAAATTTTGGCAAGAAGAGATGAAGGCTCGCCTGCAATCCGTGTTGCCACACAAGCAGATCTGAGTAAGATATGTGCTGATACGGCTGCGCATTCCTAATGGCTTACTTTCGAGCGTAGCGTCGTCTGAATATTTTTGGCCCTCATTCTTGTCATGGCCGTGCTAGAGGATGAGATAAATTATTACACGATTGATGCTTTTAATTCTAAATTCTCTCCAAAAATGATTTTTGCTTTCTGCATATCAATATCAGGAGCATCAGCAATAAAGTTAATGACATTACGCACTTTCTAGGCTCCTGTACTGTATCATTTGATGTGATAATGTTCACAGAGACTTGGATTCACGGAAATGAAGTACCGTGTCTACCTGGGTACCATTCTGAGCATTTGTGCCGTAGCGTAAGGAAGGGAGGGGGCCTTGCTATATATTTTAAGGACACACTTACACGTGAGAAGCTGCCTCACCTATCCGTCATGAATGACGATGTGGAATGTTTAGCCTTACTCGTTGGCAAGATACTAACGGTAGTTGTCTATAGGCCACCGCTAGGAAAAAAAGAAAATTTTCTTCATTTCTTTGAGACACTGTTATGTGACAGTGCTTTCAGTAGGGGCATATTTGTCATTATGGGCGACATAAATATTGACCTGAAATCCTCAGACCCGTACTCTAGAGAATTTACGACCCTGTTGTCAACGTATGCCTGTCAAAATTATATAGATATACCCACTAGAATCACAACACACAGTGCTACGTTATTGGATGTCTGTATAACAAACCTCAGTGCAGATTATATAAAACCGGGTGTTTTTTCCTTCGATATTAGCGACCATCTGCCGCTCTTTCTACTAGCTACTCGATATAAAAATGAGGCTGATGAGCAGGTATCATTTCTACGAAACTTCAGTGATAGCTCACGCGAGGCATTCGTTAACCTAGTTCAAGGGCAGGACTTGAGCGTTGTATTAGAGCAGAGCGATGTCGACATTGCGTATGTTTTTTCGCATGGTCTATAGCTGTTTTGACAAAGTATTTCCATTCAAGAGAATCATGGTGCGTAGAAATAAAACATACAGAAAACCTTGGATAAACAAAAATCTATATCAACGTATAAAAGATAAGAATAAATTATACCACGAATTCCTTGGCTGCCGGGATCCTGAAGTGTTTCGTAGATACAAAAAAAATCCGAAATTCTCTGAACAATGATTTAAGAAAAGCTAAAAATATTTACTACACAGCAAAATTTGAGAACATTTATGACAACCCTAAGAAGGTGTGGGAAATGGTAAATGCATTAACAAATAGAAAGAAACAGTTTGGTGATATAAAGGAAATGACTATAAATGGTAGAACTACTTGTGGTGAGGATCTGGCTAACTCAATGAATGCCCATTTCATAAATGCAGGATCTTATGAAGAGCCTAATGCCACTGATTGTGAGACTAATATTACAGCTATACCCATGTTAGAACAAACAATATTCATGCAACCAACATCTCCTACCGAAGTGGAAGCGTCCATAAGGCTGCTGAAAAGTAACGTCGCCCCTGGAATTGACGAAATTGATTCCAAACAATTAAAACAAATATCTCACTTTGTTTCAGGGACAATTGCTCACATTATTAATCTCATGCTAACAACCGGTGTTTTCCCACATAAACTTAAGATAGCACGAGTAAGAGCTATATTTAAAGGAGGTGATAGAAATAATTTATCAAATTACCGACCGATATCGGTGCTCCCCATTTTGTCCAAAATCTTTGAAAGTGTGATTAACCAAAGGCTAATTTCTTTTTTTGACAAACACGAAATCTTGTCTAGTAGCCAATATGGATTTCAAAAAAATAGATCAACTGAAGAAGCGTTGTGCTATATTAAAGATAGCATACTTACAAACATTGACAGTAAAAAGTTAACACTTGGCTTATTTCTCGACTTAAAAAAAGCATTTGACTCAATAAAATACGATATCCTACTG
This sequence comes from Dermacentor andersoni, assembly GCF_023375885.2. Taxonomy (NCBI): domain Eukaryota; kingdom Metazoa; phylum Arthropoda; class Arachnida; order Ixodida; family Ixodidae; genus Dermacentor; species Dermacentor andersoni. Next base: position 214,006,780 of record NC_092816.1, read on the forward strand.
CACAAACTGTCTAGATATGGTGTGCGGGGAGTTGTACTAGAGCTCGTTAAAAACTACTTAAGTGACCGCTATCAAATCGTGCAAATAAAAGATACCACATCATCACAGCTAAAGTTAACACAAGGAGTTCCACAGGGGTCAATATTAGGATCGTTTTTATTTCTTGTTTACATTAATGACATTGTAACTATACCCAACTCTTCTGAACTTATTATGTATGCCGATGATACTAATATCTTTTTTAATTCCACAGATTTAACAGATTTAGAAAGAAGGGCCCACACTTACATTGCGTCTCTTGCGGCCTGGCTCCGAGAAAATAGGCTGCAGCTTAACACAGCGAAAACAAAGTACATAATATTTCGTGCACTTAACAAACCACTAAGTAGAGAAATAGTTTTAACTTTTGAAGGGCAACAGATAACCAGGGTTAAGGAGCAAAAGTTTCTTGGTGTTTGGTTCCAAGAACACCTTTCATGGAATGTACACATTAATAATTTAACTACCGAACTCTCCCGATCTGTTGGATGTTTGTATAAAATTGCACACTTAATACTTATTTGGCTGAAACAAAACTTATATACTTCACTGTTCTACTCCAGATTATCGTACGGCATATTGGTATGGGGTACCACAACAAAAACTAACTACAACAGGCTCATTATTCTCCAAAAGAAAATATCGCGCATTTATTAAAACTATCAGGCACCATGTCATGAACTAAGCACATTACCATTATTTTTTAAATACCGAATGCTTAAAGCTAACGACGTTTACGATTTTAAACTACTGCAGTATATATATAAAAATGCACTATATATACACGAGAACATTAATGAAGCTCCTTACGATATGAGACTAAAAAGAAAACGGACCCTAAACACAAGGACCAAGTATGGTGAACAAACAACCAGGTACCAAGTACTAACAATCCTAAATAAGCTAGAAGATAACATTGATTTCAGTATGACTAGAAACGCCTTCAAAAACCATGTGAAGGAATTGTTACTAACACAATGTTTGAGAGAGTGATTGTTGCAACATAAATATATTATAACCCGCTTTTTCCTGTTTTTCTGTTTTACGTGGATACGTACATGTTCATGGTTATATGCTGCACTTTAGTGTACTATGGTAATTTACCTGTATAACCTGTACGTTATTGCCTGTGAACCGGGAGAGGAAAGGGGAAGAGGGGGGGAAAAGGGGAACATTTTTCTTATTTCACCGTCTATATTAGTAAACAAACTGTAACCCAATAATTTTGTCAATTCTGTTCTCAGTTTGTGTAAACTCGTGTAAAATGTGTTAAAATATGTAACGTTATGTGTGTCCGCTCACTGCCAATGAACTACCACTAAATAATGTATAATAAAAGCGTATATTGGGGGTACAGGGGCCCTTGTCAGGCGCTGTGCGCCTTTTGCCCCTGCACCTTTCTTGAAAGTGTATTCAAGATGAAATAAACATTCATTCATTCATTCATTCATTCATTCATTCATTCATTCATTCATTCATTCATTCATTCATTCTTTATCGCTGCTCTACGCTTGTTGGCCCAGCCATTAAAAGCCATCTGTAAATAGACGCACGCTTTTTCTTTTCCGTAACAATATATATATATATATATATATGGAGTTCGGTAAGCTGGTCGGGCCCCAGCCCTCCCGGAAAAATGAAAACTTTCCGCCTATGCTTTAGTGGTAACAGTACGCAGAGGCGCTTTTGCGCGCTCTGCAGTCTGCCGAAAAGGGTGCTTTTATATACATGCGCGACGGAAGGGCTATGCGTGTAGCCAACTAAAGCACTATTAGCCTCATGAATCCCAAAACAGATGTCGTTTATGTAAGGGGCACAGATTTCTTTTTTGGGGGTGTTTGCAAACTGCATGAACGGCGAAAAAATGTTCTTAGGACATCGGCCATGTCGTGGTGCATGAGTGCCGGCTCTTGCAATCGCCGAAGCTAAGCAGTGTTGATCTGAGCTAGTACACGAGACTGCGATCAGTTCAAATGGAACATTCTTCAAATGTTCACGTTGTGCGATACAGTTGTGTTAACGGCGGCGAGGGGTGTCTTCTTCCTCCGCAATAAACAATTCCTCATCACCAACAATGCATCAAAAGCTGAAGAAAGATTAGCAGACGCTATCCACATAATGATCGAGGTAAGCAGACGCAGCCGGAAAGCGCTCGTACTGTCTATGTCCTGCTTTCTTCTCGCGTGTGCGGGACGTTGCCTTCCCTCACACGGCCACTAGATTGAGTCAAGCACTCAAATCTGGAGGAAGAATCCCACCGTGTTTTGCCCGCTTTGTAATGTTTAGTGGTGCCACATTTGATAAATGTTGGAACTGACGTGAAAATATTTTTACACAGATGGTGCCACCAGAGAAAAACGGTTATCAGATTTAATATTCATCGGAAATCATTTGGTTCAAGCACTGCTTAGCAAACTATCAAAACTCATGCGTGTTAATAATTACAAAAGATTGTACGACTCTACTAAGGTCTTGTTTCCTATTGTTCCATGAGCCCGCCGAATGGCTTCTGGAACTCGTAGATGCGAACAAAGCCCTTGCAATGCCAGTCATTAGTATTTACAGCGCTCGGGCGCCAGATTACTGATGTCATAAATAGCCGAGATTCTCGATCTGTGCGGCCCGCGGACGGAGCGCAAATGGCAGCAATGCTGGACGTGAAGTCACGCGATAAAATCCAGATAGTCTCATGCCCTTTTACCTCATGCAGCAATTGTGCATAATTATTTCCGATTCCTTCGTCCATGTGCGTGTGTGCTTTTAACACTTGGTGTGGGATGGGCTGGGAGAGAAACTTGAGAAGGATGCTATTTATATCTAGTACAGGTCGATGCCCGTATGATGCACTCAGCACTCATGTGCGCCCCACAATTATCACATTACGCAGAAGTCCTCCTCGTCTCATCTGCTCCCACTGCCTACGCTACTCATTCATGAACAATTTGACAAGCGAGCACATGCAGAAACGTAAGCAGGATTCAGAGAATACTGTTTGGGTGTCACCGTATTCACTGCAGATAAAGTAGGAGTAAAAGAATGCATTATGATTGGACTAAGTGTGACTTAATGAAATAATGAATATACGTGTGCGCGTACATAAAAAGCTTTATTATATGGGTTTGTTTAAACGTTTGTCATCTGTCAATTACTGATGCCAATTTATTTGATTGTTTACCCAAATATATTGCAGTTGATTACTTAAAAAAGAAAGTGAGCAATGTGGGGGTTCAATCATCATGCGAGTGTGATTATTACGTGAGTAAATACAATATATCTTTGTACACGAGAAGACCACCAACTGGAAATCACGTGTTTCAAAACTTCACTGGGCGTCGGAAAACGTGGCATTCGGTTTGTTGCTCGCTGCTTGGAATGCTACAGGTCACGCGGCCATCCGCACTTTAAGCTGCAATTGGGGAAATAAAGGCTCGCTCGTTCTTTGCTGCTATCGTTAACCGGCGTCGCGTAGAATGGGGCAAACAATACCTTGCGCATGGGGTGCTTCCAGATATCGCCGTGCTAGCTTTGGAACTATCAGGAGGCGACGGCAAGTTCTGTGCGCACTTTAAAAGCGCTTCCACAGTGACCCGTGAACAAAAGTGAGCACCCAGGCTCTTCCTGGCATCTTACTTTATGTGCAGTTCCTCTGGGCACAATGGCACAATAGCTTAACCTGCTGATCATGATTATATTGCGCTTAGTGTTACACTGACAATTTTAAGTGAAGGACAGGACGTGGAAGCACGTAGGGCAAAGTACCAACTGTTTAATTCTATTAAAGAACGTGCTTTCCGAACTATTTTTGAGTGTGGGAGACAGAAAACTTGCCGCCTTGTTTGAAGAAACTAACATAACTACCTGTTTCAGGTATGCTGACGATTATTTAGTGTGCATGAAAGAAAACCAAAGCGATCTAATTAGCGCAGAAACTGTCATCAGCATGTTCAAGAAAGCGCATGAAGGTCGAATTCACGTACGAGACTCCTCCCGAAGGTCGATTGCAGTACCTTGACATAAACATTAGGCTCAGAGGCTCCCACGTGTGCTGGTGCTACAAAACTAGAGAAGAAAAAGAAATCCTGAGGTATGACTCTTGCTATGCTAAGTTTTCAGACCAGCTCGAAGTATTCAGACCAGCTCGAAGTATTCAGACCAGCTCGAAATTTTCAGACCAGCTCGAAATTTTCAGACTAGCTCGAAGTTTTCAGACTAGCTCGAAGTTTTCAGACTAGCTCGAAATTTTCAGACCAGCTCGAGGTATTCAGACTAGCTCGAAATGTTCAGACTATATCGAAGTTTTCAGACTACCTCGAAGTTTTCAGACAAGCTTGAAGTTTTCAGACTTGCTGGACGTTTCCAGACTGCAACTCGCAATTCGTAGAACTACAGTTTAAGCACTCTTGCAAAGAGTTGTACACGGGCGTCCACTCTTAGTCAGAATGCCGCTCCGTGCTGCCGGCGCTCCGCAGGGCGTCTCTGTCGGGCGCCGGAGGAACTATTGCGCAGGTGCAGTGAGAGCCGCAGGCGGGGCTTCGCGCGTCGTCTGCTACAGTACGCCCTGTACTGCGTTGAAGTGGACTTCAAATTTGCACTGCCTCCGCAGAACGCCGACAGGAGAAACGTTTCTGAATAAACAAAAGAGTGCTGAGAAGCCTATCAGCTGCGTTTATCCCGTTGCAGCGACTGTAGCAAAGTTTCCTACGTGCCTGGTGAAGTTGAAACACACAAATAAGCATACCGGGGAGAAAATGCGCGCCGCGTAATATTCGGAGCTTTATACTACTGCTGCAGCACTACGATCCGCCAATATTTTAAATTTTTGGCGTCTTGCTGAGTAGCTGGTAATAAGTGTTAGCAGACGACTGCTGTTGTCTGCTGAAATCTCGGCGCAACGACAATTAATCGGAGCGGAATAGTAATAGTGGAGGTGGAGCTACATTTTCAGTCTCCTATTTTACCTTCCCACAGATAGCGGTAGACGGCCAGGTAGACTCATCAGCGTATGAAAACAATCCCTAAGGTTTACCAGGACCTCAGTCTTCAGCTTTGCATGGCTTTAAGTAGTTGCTGAGAGGATATTTATTAAGGCGATAGCGTTTAATTGTTCCTACTAGCGTCCGTCCGTTACATTTTAGGTCACGTGACCTTAATATCACGTGACATGACGGTGCAGCGCGTCGTGGTGTCACATGATCCCTCTGCCATGCTTGCGCCAGCTGCTCTTCTCATCTGTCACGAAATGAATTCAAGCGCGGCAAATTCAACTCAGTGGAATGAGTCCCAAACGGCTTTCGCCTTCCCGCAGTTAATAAACATCTATGTGCTTCCAACGAATTTTACAGTTCACAGGTGGCCGCAGGAAAATATGCCGTACTGTGTTCCCACTAAGTTCAAAGTATGTGGCTGGCGTATTGAAGCAGGACATCTTGAATTGGGTATGTGGAGAATGTGGACAATACTGAGGGCCTACTAAACCTTAGGGATTATTTTCAAACGCTGATGAGTCTACCTGACCGTCTACCTCTATCTGTGGGAAGGTAAAATAGGAGACTGACAATGTAGTTCCACCTCCACTATTACTATTCCGCTCCGATTAATTTTCGTTGCGCCGAGATTTCAGCAGACAACAGCAGTCATCTGCGAACACTTATTAACAGCTACTCAGCAAGACGCCAAAAATTAAAAATATTGGCGGATCGTAGTGCTGCAGCAGTAGTATAAAGCTTCGAATATTACGCGGCGCGCATTTTCTCCCCGGTATGCTTATTTGTGTGTTTCAACGTCACCAGGCACGTAGGAAACTTTGCTACGGTTGCTGCAACGGGATTAAAGCAGCTGATAGGCTTCTCAGCAGTCTTTTGTTTATTCAGAAACGTTTCTCCGATCGGCGTTCTGCGGAGGCAGTGCAAACTTGAAGCCCACTTCAACGCAGTACAGGGCGCACTGTAGCAGACGACGCGCGAAGCCCCGCCTGCGGCTCTCACTGCACCCGCGCAATAGTTTCTCCGGCGCCCGACAGAGGCGCCCCGCGGAGCGCCGGCAGCACGGAGCGGCATTCTGACAGTACACGACCGTGTACACAGACGCTTCAAAGTCACATGCTTGGGTATCTATGGAGCCGTCGGTTCATCCTTCAATTTTCAATTCATTTCCATGAGAATGGAGGAAGGCCCAAACAAAAAGAATATATGTTTCCACTTGACAGAGATTTGGGCCCCTGTAGAAGGCATACCACAAGTAATAGAATTAGTCAAACATAATAGCCTTTGAAAGAAAATGCGAAACGGTGACTCTAGCACATGCAACGTTATTGTACCTTGCGTACTTTACACGCTACACAAGTCGTAAACGAGAGAATGCGCCAAAGCACACTACATATATATATATATATATATATATATATATATATATATATATATATATATATATATATATTCTTAACACGTGTACTTATATTTATGGGGCGAACACGTTTCGCCGCTTAACAAATGTTATCGTACAGCGCGGGACGCGTCTGCATGTATCCGAAGTTTCTGGAAAGTTATCGATGCTTCTATCCGCTGTCTGTTGTCGCCGAACCTTGTGTTATCTGATTTCATCGCGTGACTCGAATGGTGTAGAACTTTGTGGACGGAATGCGGGTCCCAACAATTAGTCCGGAACATTCGATAACTGCTGTTGTAAAAGCCGACGCACTTGACCCGCAGATCAGATTTTCGACTTTAAGCTATAGCTAGCCAACAGAACGCGTGATGGTCACTGACGACTTTGAATGGCCTTCCATAGAGGTAAGGGCGGAATTTAGCTGTAGCCCAAATGATGGCGAGGCATTCCTTTTCAGTCGTAGAATAATTGCTTTCCGCTTTTGACAGCGTCCGCCTAGCATACGATATCACCCGTTCAAGTCCTTCTTTCCTCTGGACTAGGACGGCACCGAGGCCTAGGCTACTGGCGTCAGTGTGGATTTCGGTATCGGCGTCGTCGTCGAAGTGTGCAAGTACAGGCGGCGACTGCATGCGTCGTTTGAGTTCTTGAAATGCCTTGGCCTGCGGCGTTTCCCACTTGAACTCGACATCACATTTCGTTAGATGTGTTAGCGGTTCCGCGATGCGTGAAAAGTCCTTGACAAAGGGCCTATAGTAGGCACACATGGCAAGGAATCTGCGCACTGCCTTCTTGTCGGTTGGCTGCGGGAATTTCGCGATGGCAGCTGTCTTCTGTGGGTCGGGGTGTACTCCTGATTTGCTGATGACGTGGCCTAGGAACAGAAGCTCATCGTAAGCGAAGCGGCACTTTTCCGGCTTCAGAGTGAGCCCTGATGACTTAATGGCCTCTAACACTGTCGCAAGTCGCCTAAGGTGATCGTCGAAATTTCCGGCGAAGACAACGACGTCATCCAAGTAAACAAGGCACGTCTGCCACTTCAGTCCGGCTAACACCGTGTGCATGACGCGCTGAAACGTTGCAGGCGCCGAGCACAGTCCGAATGGCATGACCTCGAACTCGTAGAGGCCGTCTGGCGTGATGAAGGCAGTCTTTTCGCGATCTCTCTCGTCGACTTCTCTTTGCCAGTAGCCAGACTTGAGGTCCATCGACGAGAAGTATTTAGCGTTGCAGAGCCGATCCAATGCGTCGTCTATCCGTGGAAGGGGGTACACATCCTTCTTCGTGATCTTGTTCAGTCGACGATAATCGACGCAGAAACGTAGGGTTCCATCCTTTTTCTTCACCAGGACTACAGGAGAGGCCCACGGGCTTTTCGACGGCTGGATGATGTCGTCGCGCAGCATTTCGTCAACTTGTTGCCTAATAGCTTCACGTTCTCGCGTCGAAACTCGGTAAGGGCTCTGGCGGAGTGGTCGAGCGCTCTCTTCGGTTATTATGCGATGCTTTGCGACTGGTGTTTGTCGAATCCTCGATGACGTCGAAAAGCAGTCTTTGTATCGTCGGAGAAGACTTCTGATCTGTTGCTGCTTACTCATAGGAAGACTTGGCTTCACGTCGAAGTCTGGTTCGGGAACTATGCTCATCGGGGTAGATGCGGCTGAATCCGAGAGGACAAAGGCATTGCTGGTTTCCACAATTTCCTCGATATATGCGATTGTCGTGCCCTTGTTGATGTGCTTGAACTCTTGGCTGAAGTTGGTTAGCATAACTTCCACTTGCCCTCCGTGGAGTTGAGCGATCCCTGTTGCGACGCAAATTTCACGGTCGAGCAGCAGATGTTGGTCGCCCTCGATGACGCCTTCTACGTCAGCGGGTGTTTCGGTGCCGACGGAAATAATAATGCTGGAGCGCGGCGGGATGCTCACTTGATCTTCGAGCACACTCAAGGCGTGGTGACTATAACAGCTCTCCGGCGGTATCGCTTGATCTTGCGAAAGTGTTATCGATTTCGACTTCGGGTCGATGACTGCGCCATGTTGATTCAGGAAGTCCATGCCAAGGATGATGTCTCGTGAACACTGTTGGAGGATAACGAAGGTGGCAGGGTAAGTCTGGTCATGAACGGTAATTCTTGCCGTGCTGATTCCAGTCGGCGTGATGAGGTGTCCTTCAGCGGTCCGAATTTGAGGGCCTTCTCATGCAGTCTTAACTTTCCTCAACTGGGCGGCGAGGGGTCCACTCATGACGGAGTAATCGGCTCCTGTATCTACTAAGGCGGTGACTGCGTGGCCGTCGAGAAGCACGTCGAGGTCGGTGGTTCTTTGTCGTGCGTTACAGTTAGGCCTTGGCGTCGAATCACGGCTGCGTCGTGTTGAACTGAAGTTGGAACGTCGCGTCCTCAAGTCGTCTTTCGTCGGTGTAGTCTTGGCTTCCTGATTTCGTCGGGACGGCGGCGTGTCGTTATGTCGTCGAGGTAGTTTCTTCGGTGTCTTCGTCGGCGGCGGAGGATCTTCGTCAGTTCGACGAACAGCAACCGCACCTCCATCGGTTGCTGCTTTTAGTTTTCCGGATACGGGCTCGCTGACCGGCCCCGGGCTGGGCCAGTGTATGGTCGGCGCTGCGGTGACAGGTAGCGGCCTGGTGATGGCGAACGCGGCGGTCGTCGAGAGCTCCACCGAGTAGCGGCGAGGTAGTCGGCGATATCGTGGGGGCGTTCACCTTGCTGCGGGCGCGGAGCGTTCACGGCAAAACCTCGCAGTCCCATCTCCCGGTATGGACATCGTCGGTAGACGTGACCCGCTTCTCCGCAGTGGTAGCTGAGCGGGCGGTGTTCAGGAGCGCGCCAAATGTCCGTCTTCCTCGCGTAGGTGCGCTGGGCGACGGGTGGTCGTGCTGGCGGCGGCGGCGGCGGACGACGGACCTGCGGCGTGACAGGGCCCTGGCGCGGTCGCGGAGGGGGACCTTGACGGCGGGCGACGGCGGCGTAGGTCATCGCTTCCGGCTCAGGCTGCGTCGAATCAGGGGCTTCTCCAAGTTGTTGTTGGAGCTCCTCACGAACGGCGTCGGCAATCGAAGCCACTTGAGGCTGTGATGATGGGAACAGCTTTTGTAGCTCCTCCCGCACGACAGCTCGGATAGTCTCGCGTAGGTCGTCGGTGGCCAGTGACTGAACTCCTGCGTAGTTTGTCGAGTTCGTGCGGCGGTCGAATTGCCGGTTTCGCATCTAGAGTGTCTGCTGGTGGCCTCGCGAAGAAACTCGTCGACGGTCTTCGGTGAGCTTCGTACCATTCCGGCAAAAAGTTCCTCCTTCACGCCACGCATCAGCAGCTTCTTTTCCGCGGACATTTCTGGGTCGGCGTGGCGGAACAGAAGGCTGATTTCCTCAGTGAAGATCGCAATCGTCTCATTCGGCAGCTGCGCTTCGGTCTCCAGTAGAGCTTCGGCTCGCTCTTTTCGCACGACGCTTGTAAATGTTTGCAGGAAGCCGCTACGGAAAAGTTCCCAGGTCGTTAAGGTGGCTTCTCGGTTCTCCAACCACGTCCTGGCCGCGTCTTCCAATGCGAAGAAGACATCGCAGTTTGTCGTCGCTCTTCGAGTTGTTAAACGTAGCGACTCTCTCGTACGTCTCAAGCCAGCTTTCCGGGTCCTCGAAAGTTGAACAGTGGAACGTCGGAGGCGCCCTGGGCTGCTGCAGCACGATGGGGGACGCTGGGGCTGCCATTGGGGTGGACTTTGTGGCCATCTTCCTAGTCGTCTCAGGGAAAAATCCGTGCTCCGGGGGCAGTCCTTGCAGCCTGCGGCTACCTCGCTGGTTCTTGGCGACGTTGGTGTCTTCTGCGTGAGGGCTTGGGTCACGGCTTTGTGGGGGCGTCCGGTACATGAACGCAAAGCACCTCCACCAGATGTCACGTGGTCGTGACGTCAAAGAACACAGTAGCAATACTGTGAAATGCAAAACTAGCTTTTATTGGGCGAACCTGTGCCCACAAAACAGGCTACACTTAAAGCACAACGAGAGCGGCGAACATAGTCGGCGATCGTCGAAAATCTGATCTGCGGGTCAAGCGCGTCGACTTTTATACAGCAGTCGTCGAATGTTCCAGACTAATCGTTCGGACCCGCGTGCCTTCCACAAAGTTCTACACCATTCGCGTCACGCGATGAAATCAGATAACACAAGGTTCGGCGACAACAGACAGCCGGGTATAAGCATCGATAACTTTCCAGAAACTTCGGATACATGCAGGCGCGTCCCGCGCTGTGCGATTACATTTGTGAGGCGGCGAAACGTGGTCGCCCGATAAAGATAAGTACACGTGTCAATATTTTATTGATGTGAGTGTTGTGTTCGAATGTCATTCTGTGATAGTGGATACCAATGCCAAATAAAATGTGTAATATGAATTGTACAGCTGTCTGTGGCAGACTGAAAAAATAAAGATGTTTTTCCGGCACATCGTATTTCTAGACCCAAATTCTGTAGTGCATTTTGTTTTATGGGGGCCATTTTCAGCTTTGCTTCAAATGCCGAAGTTGACGTGGAAAGAACTTGTCTTAGTTCCTTAAATCACGCCAGTGCTAAATTTATACTGGATGCAAATAAATTCCGTAGGCATACCCTCGAACATGCTGCAGTATTGTGCTTTTTCATTTCTTTCGACGGCACCTCAAGCGGAGGCGGACGCGATGAGTGTGGTGACGTCACGGGAGGAATGCCGAGGCCTTTTCCTAGTCTCGGTGGTTCTGGCTGGCCCCGGCTACGGAGCTGGTTACGGTGAGGGCGATGGCGACGCGAAACGCGGGAACGGGCGCCAAGGAGGTGCGCTCTAAAAGTATGCTGATGACGTTTTACAACATCCAAAATTCATCCGGAATTTTTACGGACCGTTGCCCTTCAGCCGCAGTTCGCTTCGTTCTACGAGGCTGCATTCGCATGTTCACAAAACGGCGTCGGGCGCCGCTTGGATGCCACCAGGCGTTGGTATCGTGCTATATGTTCAGTGACTGCTCTGAACAAAGTGCTTCAGTGTCGCAAGGTCGACGACGTGAACCGATTTGATACGAAGCTAGCTAAAATGTTATACCGCTATATGCTTCGTGTACGGAGCTGTGCAGTATTGTGACCTGAACTTGAGCGTGGGTTCTCTTGAGGCTGGTAAATTTATGCCAACGTTCGTGCTGAGCATCGGGCGTACTCTGATTAGCGTTGATTTCTTTGAGGTGCCACTTGGGCTATGACAGAAAGCGTAGTAAGGGGCTCCAGACATCGGCAACCTATGATTTATTACCGTTCTCCAAAAGTGATGCTTATGCGCCTTTGCGCATTCCGCCTCTGTCGGAAGGCGGCCGCCTGAACTGGCAAAACAAACTCTTAGACCTGGCATTATGGTGTTTTACCAGCGCAGAAGCCAAGAAGAAGTTAGGAACACTGATGTCAAAATGTGACAGGCAGTGAAAGTTTCAGGTGTGGGTATTACGTAGCGAATTTTTCTGCCATAATCTGGGAGAATAATTGGGGATAAAAGTTAATGGAGAATACCTTAGTAACTTGCGATTCGCTGATGATATTGCCTTGCTTAGTAAATCAGGGGACCAATTGCAATGCATGCTCACTGACCTGGAGAGGCAAAGCAGAAGAGTGGGTCTAAAAATTAATCTGCAGAAAACTAATGTAATGTTTAACAGTCTCGGAAGAGAACCGCAATTTACAATAGGTTGCGAGGCACTGGAAGTGGTAATGGAACACATCTACTTAGGGCAGGTAGTGATGGCGGATCCGGATCATGAGACGGAAATAATCAAAAGAATAAGAATGGGCTGGGGTGCGCTTGGCAGGCATTCTCAGATCATGACCAGCAGGTTGCCATTATCCCTCAAGAGAAAAATGTATAATAGCTGTGTCTTGCCAGTACTCAGCTACGGGGCAGAAACCTGGAGGCTTACGAAAAGGGTTCTACTTAAATTGAGGACGACGCAACGATCTATGGAAAGAAGAAATGATGGGTGTAAGGTTAAGGGATAAGAAAAGAGCAGGTTGAGTGAGGCAACAAACGCGAGTTAATGACATCTTAGTTGAAATCAAGAAAAAGAAATGGGCATGGGTAGGATATGTAATGAGGAGGGAAGATAACCGATGGTCATTAAGGGTTACGGACTGGATTCCAAGGGAAGGGAAGCGTAGCATGGGGCGGCAGAAAGAGGTGGGCGGATGAGATTAAGACGTTTGCAGGGACGACATGGCCACAATTAATACATGACCGGGGTTGTTGGAGAACTATGGGAGAGGCCTTTGCGCTGCAGTGGGCGTAACCGGGCTGACGATGATGACGACTTACTGCAAAGTAACCTGCTGACTGGCAGATAGCGATCGAAGGTGGTACCAGTCCATCAAAGTTGCAATAAAAATTCACCAGAAAATTATCGCCTCTTTCCTTCACATATTTTTGCTACAACATGCTTTAGTAAATCTGTAGCATTTCCACGGCACGCGGTCCGAACAGTTACGAGGCACAGACCGCTCGAACATAGAAGACGTTTATTTAGAGGCCTGCGATAGCTTTTATCCCCTGAAGTGGGAAGGGAAGTGGGAGCGGAAAGAAGGAACGGCAGTATACTGCGGATGCGCAGAACTATCATGACGAAGACACAACAAAATCATACGTATCTTCTCATATTCAGCATGGGTTACACAAGGGTTTTTCTTGCGAGACTCAACTCTATGAATTTACTACTCATTTGCATTCGAGCATGAACAGTAATGTACAGAAAGACTGCATATTCCTTGCCTCTGCTGAGGCCTTTCATCGTGTAGCTGACTGCTGCTTGATTTTAAAGTTATCATGACTAAGACTAGATTCGCTTACGTTAACATGGCTGCGTAATTTTCGAAGTACGCAACAATTTACTATAGTAAACAATTATTCGATATCACTTTGTGGCGTTTCCTCCGTGGTACAGCAAGGAAGTGTTCTAGGCTCCTTACTATTTCTCTTGTACATTAATGACTTGCCTGACAACATATCCTCTTGTATGCGCATATTTAATGATAGTGTTATTTACCATCTAATCTACAACAATAGTGACCATCTCGCCCTTCAACAGGACCTTGAACATATTGGCGAGTTGTGTAAGGTCTGATTAACGACTGTAAACATTTCCAAGTGCAAACCGTTACCATTTAGCTGCAAACTTCATAACTCCAGCGGCCTATATAAAATTGGTAAGAACATTGTGGAACTCACTAAGCAGTACAAGTGCCTAGGCACAAACCTAACTCCGAATCTTTCTTTGTCCGCACATATCGCTTCCATCTACTCTAACGCATCAAGGTGATTCGGTTATCAACGTCGTAACCTGCATTATTCTCCTTCCAGTGTTCGTAAATATGCTTATCTCGCTTTAATGCGTTCTCAACTTCAATTCCCCTCCTGAATTTGGTCCCTGTATCGACAATTTGCGATCAACATGTCAGGATCGATTCAGGACAGAGCCAGTCTGTTCATTGCGCATAATTAGCGATACCCATCCAGCAAAACACAAATTAAACAAGACCTTTCGCTTGAGCCATTCATTACTCGTCGTAACATTGTCACTATTCCACAAGTTTATTCACACCAGTATGACGTCCTCTGTAGCTCGCTTATCGAACTTCTTGCAGACTGCCCAACAACTTAGGCTTATTGCGCATGCACGCTGATACTGAAGTACTTAACTTATCGGCTCCTCCACGACCTATGCGTTCGTGGAATTGACCTTCCGGAGAAGTTTGGATCACACGAAGTATTGCGATAATCCTAAAGAAATATCTATGCTCCAAAATCATATGTTTTGAATTTGCCACTTTCACCATTGCCCTTGCATATAGTACTGTTTCCGATATGCCCATACTTCTTTCTTACCTTTGTTTTCGTGAAAATGATGTTGTGTTAGTTGTATTTTTCTCCGTAGGATTGTTGCCATTGAGTTAAAATAAATTTTTTGTTCGTTGGTGCGCTTTCATTCTTGCGTTTTCATTTTCAGAAAATACACTCACCAGAGATCGTAGACGTCATGAACCGACTGAGGAATGATCCACAAAGCTATCGCAAGTCAGCGAAGAGCGGCCGAAAGATTACCGCGGTGGAAACACTGGAGCAGTTGATGCATCACGTGAGCCCAGAGCTCTACCAACTCTTGCAGTGCCAGGTGACGCTCCATTATCGCAAGATGACGGGAAAGACACGAAGAAATCTTTTCCAGAGCACGTTGGTGTAGCCGCGCAGTTGTGCGGTGTGTCCACTGTACTAAAAGATAACCCAAACAGCAGTGTACTATAAGAAATAATTTGCTCTAACTATTGTCGCATAAACCTGCTGCAGCAGTTCTGGTATGCGCGGTGTATGCTGCACATAAATGACGTCAATCTGGATAAATAAAACATTGTGAGAGAAATTCCGCTGCAAAAAAGAACGTTCCAGAAACTTATAAACTACAGAACATTTCTTACTGATATTTTATTCTCTTTGTAATTCCGGTAGTTCTTGGGGTAGATCAGCCTATATTAAAAAAAAGATATTTCGGCATATGTTGATATGTGCATAAACTTCGTCAAGTGTATTTTTTGCTCAGACGATCCTCGTTCCCACACTTCCACTCTCCTCTTTAAATATTATTGCAGAGCTACCATACATGCATCTTGGGAACCTAGAATGTTTTTGAGCTTACTTTAGTAAAGTTGTGCAAGTATTATGGTTGCCAGACACTCCTTAGTACTTTCATTAATATGGCAGAGGTGTGAGGTGGGGGCGCTCCTTCCCGCAAAGCCACGAGCGATCTTAGTAGGCAAAGAAAGCGTGTTGCGCCAGAAACGAGTGTTAACGAAAAGTTAGAACGCTTTCGCCTCCTTATTGTTTCGACATCGAAATTACCATGACGGATGACCTCCAGACAATTAATAAACTCGCAACATAGCTCTGACACCTGTTCTATGCCTCAAACAGGTAGCACAAAACTGAGCCTTTGGGCTCTTTTAAAGAAAGTGCATAATGTATATTCAGTGCGTTAGAGGAAGGTCTTGAAAACCATTCGAAAGAAAATTGTTCTGAGGAGGCTGCCCTGATGCACTGAATGTAGCCGACTTAACCTACCACTAAAGTGTTGGCGACATCTGGTAACTGCCGGCCTGGATCGTACATAGATGGAACAGTTTGAATAAACGTGATCATTTTGTTCGTTCCATCGTAATCGCTGATGCATGCGTGCCTTCCAGAATGCACACCACCAACCGCGTGCACTCTGATGAGAACATTCTTTTGCTAAAGAATCGGCGACAAAATTTGAAGCATTTCCCACACGTAAAGGCGCGTCTTTCGCCGAGCAACATGTAACAGGGACTGGCTAGTTAAAAACTATCACTGGAATAACGCATTGGACAACGAATATACGGACTCCGGAAACGTCCAGGAAAGAACGGAACGTCCAGAGCCGATAGCGGACGTCTGACGAACGATCGGAAGACGTAACAGTCTGGGCGATATTTCTTGTGCGAAAATCCTATGGACGTCCGCACGAAGTCACCCACGGACGTTTGGTGTCGTATCGCAGAAGGACGTCCGCAGGACGACGCCTGCGGAGTTTTGCGAAGTTCGCTCGATGCACAGTGCAGAAAGCCACGCGGGCTGTAGTATCCGACTGCTGCGCTTTCAAGGAAGTAGTTTAACCATTTTTAACAAACTCGTCCACCTGCGTGGATTATCTTTACTCATAGGCCGCAAAAAACTATATTTCTCGACAGTCAGTGCGCAGGGCCTGCTGTAAATGTACCACCTTCGTCATCATTTACGCCGTGACATAAGCATCACAAACATATTGCTAAATGTAATCCAGACGTCTTCGTTAAACACTACAGAAAAATGGCATGTTCAGACTCACATCGTTTTGATAAACTGTAGGGCTGCACGCCGAGTGCAACTTCATTGGTGCCCTTCCATGAGCGAGATTTTCTTTCGGCAGCATTATAAAATCATGACAGAAGGATAAATCAGCTGTATATCTTATATACGATATATTAACGATGAACACAGAACTCTCTGAAAGATCGCAGTTGAGAAACCACGGACACTGGAATAACATGTTTCTCCACGATAATGAAAATCTGGTTGCAAACACAAAATACCCTTGGGCGGCTTTCTCTTTGCTGTACTAAAGAAGTTGCGCTTAATACAAAACAAGCTGTCATTTTTCGTCATTTCGGTCTACCGCGCGCCTCCGTGTTTGTTTACCGTCAGCTATAATGATGATAATAGATCCAACGAAGGTCCTAATTTAGTACACAAATAAAGCGTGCACTTTTTAATTTTACAATAACTTGATTATAGAACCAAAAATTTGGGAAGCATCGTCGGGAGCATGGGCCGCAGGTGGTCGCAAGTTACAAGCACTACAAGCGAAATGACGGCTGCGGCCAGTGCATTGCTTCGGCGAACACTGCGATGGCCGCGTAGTTTGTGCGTGCAGCGTTTTGTGTGTGTGCGCGCCGTCGAGGATCCGGGTCTTCGTTGTTGGTTTGTTTTGTTCTTTTTCCTCGCGCCTCTCGAGAAACTAAGGTTGCCGAAGTAGTGGTGCTTGCTTCCGGCAAGAAGGTGTCTTTAATTCTGTTAAATTTGTGGTCTCGAAAGGAAGCGATTGGCCAATGGCGAGCTGTGCGCTTGTGGCATGTTCGTTTTCTTTGCGAGGCTCGACAACGAGACCAGGCATAGGTTTCGCTGTAGATCAACTAACGAGAATACGGCGAAAGAGAGCGAGAAAGCATTCAGGCACCTCAATCATGTTTGCGGTGGCGCGCCAATGTAAACGCTGGTGGCTGAAAACTCAGCTGAGATGCGATTCTTCGGAAGCCACGCCAGCATTACACAGGTCACGGTGCTTGCGAGCATTGTGCCGAAGGTGGACCATGTCAGGGATAGGAGCGATGATTGCTCGGCGCAGGTTTTCGAGTCGCGCTCCGTATCCAGAATGCGATGGTGCAGTGACAGGTGCAGAGACTCCTTACGGCGCTGGGCGGTTGTTTTAGTAGGAGGCCGTTCACTCAACAGTCAAAATTGTTGGAACAGCAAGAGGGCTTCTCGCATTTTACGCGCGATGCGAACGACGCGGGCGGCCTCCTTAAGGCTCATTCACACTATAGGCCAACACGACACGGATTTCAGTCTGCGCGCTGTCGTCGACAGTGTTTTTTCTTTCGTGTCGGCCCGTCTGTCGTACTGTACTGACGCCGACAATCTGCCGACAGTCGGTGGAGAGCTCGGCGTCGGTAGAGCGACAGAGGCGTCGATACGAAGAAAAAAAGAACGCTGTCGCCGACAGTCGGCAGACCTAAATCGGTGTCGTGTTGGCCTAGTGTGAATGCGCACTTACAGCTTCCGCCAAAACGTGCAGCGACAAGGTGTTGTCATGAGTGCAATAAGCACTTTGCATTCGTGTATGGCCTGCCGTATGCGCTACGGCGCGTAAGAAACCTTCCTCCTGTCGTCTTCCTCACAGTGAACATGGATGGGATTCAACTGGCCAAAAGCTTTAAAACACAACTCTGTTCAATTTAGTGCACCATTCATGACTGGTGATCTTGCACCATTTGTAGTATAGGGTCTCTTGAAGCCAACTTTCGTGAATGAATTGCTGCTCACATGCACATTCAAAAAGAAAAATACTGTTGTGGGAGATGCTTAGTAATGCCAGTCAATGAAAACTGATAAACAACTGTGTATTGAATTTGGACCTGGTGTTTATTAAGTTTTATTGAGTGTGTTCACGTGCATCCAGGTGCCGGGTACTGCAACCAGAAATACTGTATTGTTTTGCACTCAATTCAATTTCAGCAGAAGGGAGTTGGCTGCCAGATGGAGCGACAGCTACTGTTCAGGCACATATCAAGTCATGGTTGCGGCGTGCGCCCTAGCATTTCACAGCAAGGTTTGAAAAAGCCTCGTAAAGACTCTCAGAATTTCTTAAAATCTAAAATGCCTTTAGAACTTCGTATTAAAGTTTTCCATCTTACAGAAGAACAAGAAATTCCTACACAAAGCTCTAAAGACATATCAGAGAAAAAAAAAACTCAATGCCCTTCCACTCTGTGAAGGATTTCCAGGGAAGCTATGTATTGGGGCCCTTAATGGCCAACTGTACCTCCGCCGCGGATCGGCCCGTCATTGCACTATTTTAGGGATCGGCGCACGTATGGGGGGTGCTTAACGCCTGCTTCGCCTCCGCCGCGGGTCGGGCCGGTATTACACTATCTCCGAGATCGGCCCACATATGGGGAGTTTTTTTCTTACCACGCGAACAAGAAAATTTCCTTTGGACGGTAGATGTATACAGCGTCGCTGTAAAAATTCCTGTGCAGACTTTATGAGCAACTCAAGCAGGGGGTGCTAGTTGAGTGTCAAGTAATTTTTTTAGGCATCGGCATTGAGGCAGTACTGACATGATATTTTCAACTATCTTTTTTTGCGTTAAGGTAAGGACCTAGACCTCTAAACTCTAGGAAATATTGTGACAAGCCTCGGAATGCTGCAAATTATAAATACAGAGCAAAAAGAAAACACATACACATAAAGAAGACACGACGCTACTACCAACTGTGTATTCCAATCCACACACCCTTCGATTTTATAAAGTGAGCCATGCAGAAGCGTCACACCCTTTTTCCCATGCGAAGGTGATAAACATAACTAAAAACTAAAAAGGTGAACAAAACTACGGCCTGCTTTAGATAGCAGAATTCAAGAAGCCCAGTTCGGAGCTGTGCAAAAGCATAGATGCTTCGCTTACACCGAAAGGTGAATTTTTGTGCATATGGAATGCTTCTAAAGCCACTCGAGCCGTGCGGTTGCTGACTTGCCTAAGATGGTGGTCTCAGGAAAAAGTGCCACGCAGCCACACGCGATGATATGGGCAACCAAATGTGCATACTTGTCCTCTTTTTTTCTTAACTTTTAGCGCATGCTTCCTGAGCAGGTCGTTGTTGCACACCCCTACGTAGGGTGTGCGACAAGAGTCGCATATTCAGTTGCCTTCAAGTGTGGAAATGTATACATCGGCCAAACCACACGGTGCATCAACCACCGGCTCAGGGACCCTTGACTACTTGGTATACTGTGCCTCGTATTTTAGTTCCACAGTGAGCTATAGTGAGAATCTACTTGCTCACTTTATACACCCAACGAAATGCGTGCCGTGTAAAAGTGCGACATTTACGTTTACTTTGCGACAGTAACAGTGCCCACTTGATAATTTAGGATGTTTCTCATTTTGCCAACAAATATCAGTGTCTTTAGCCAAAGTGTCTGCAATACATTATCCCTCTCGAGTTCTTTCTGCGACTTGTGGCTGCATTACCCCCCTATCAATACCCCATTACCCCCCATCAATACCCCCCTATTAATAAGCATCGTCCCGATGCTACAAATAGAAGAGAGCGAAACACAAAAGGACACTTATTAAACATAAGTAACAAAACAACGAAAAGAAACAAAGTCCAAAGGTCAGCCAACAAATATCAGTGTCTTTAGCCAAAGTGTCTGCAATACATTATCCCTCTCGAGTTCTTTCTGCGACTTGTGGCTTCCTTCGCGGCCTAGTGAATCTCTTCACGTTAGATCACGGCGGCGTCCGCCCGCTGTTCGCCTCATGTATTGCTATGCAGCGCATCTTCGACGTCTTGCCGCCGCGCCCCTGTTCGCCGCGCCGCGTTCGCCGTGACAATTCGCTCCATGTAGCCCGCGCTTTAGGCGGCGAAACGTGGTTGCCCAATAAAGACAAGCACACGTGTCAATACCCCCCTATTAAAAAGCATCGTCCCGATGCTACAAATAGAAGAGAGCGAAACACAAAAGGACACTTATTAAACATAAGTAACAAAACAACGAAAAGAAACAAAGTCCAAAGGTCAGTTACGCGAAGCCCCAAAGTTCATTAACGCTGGTAGTAGAGCTTGAGTCGCACAACGTGGACTATTTCAGGTCGTGAGCGGCGCCGCTGTGATAGCGAAATGCCGTCTGGCACGACCTCATAGTCCAGTGCGCCAATACGTCGGATGATCTTGTACGGTCCGAAATAGCGACGCAAAAGCTTCTCGCTCAGTCCTCGTCGGCGTATAGGGGTCCAAACCCAAACATGGTCACCGGGCTGGTACTCGACGAAGCGTCGTCGGAGGTTGTAGTGTCGGCTGTCGGTCCTCTGCTGGTTCTTGATCCGCAGGTGGGCGAGCTGTCAGGCTTCTTCGGCGCGCTGGAGAAAGGTGGCGACGTCAAGGTTCTCCTCGTCAGTGACATGCAGTCAGTAGATAACGTTCTAACGTTAAACGTTGCCAGGTTCAGATTCCAATGGCGGCCTGTCCGGAGCCAGGTATTCTTAGCACCATCTGCTGCGTCACAGGTCTGACCGCCGCCGTGGTCAGTTGCTTCGCGGCTGCTGGAGACTGAGGGCCGGGGTTTGATTGTTGTATTCATATAGGAGGTTGTGGCCAAGTACTGCACCAGGGTGGCTAATCCTGCTCTGGTGAGAGAGTGCGTTACCGGTTCTGGTTACCGGGATCAGGCCGCACTCCAGGCCTTTTTGTGCAATTTTCTCAACGCACGGTTTTTTTTGGTATTTTCCGGTGGAGAATTGCGCGGCACCGGGATTTGAACCACGGTCCTCTTGAACGGGAGGCGGATACTCTACCGTCCCCGCAGGAGTTAAATTAAAAATTAAATTATGGGGTTTTACGTGACAAAACCACTTTCTGATTATGAGGCACGCCGTAGTGGAGGACTCCGGAAATTTCGACCACCTGGGGTTCTTTAACATGCACCTAAATCTAAGTACACGAGTGTTTTCGCATTTCACCCCCATCGAAATGCGGCCGCCGTGGCCGGGATTCAATCCCGCGACCTCGTGCTCAGTAGTCTAACACCATAGCCACTGAGCAACCACGGCGGGTCCCGCAGGAGTTGTACGCCTCATTTAACCTACAGTGGTGCTTTATTTGTTCAGTCAAGGTGGACCAATCTGAGCTCGGTTATACCGCACGGATGGCACTCAGCTAGAGAACCTGGTATTTATGACCTGCACATGTGTGGCCATACATAATGGAGGATATATATAATTTTTTTAGGAGGGTTCCCATACAGTGATAAAATAAAAGAAAAGACATTTAAAAAAGAAAGAGAAGAAAGGAGAAAAAGAGTAAGAGAATAGGTGATTTCAACTCGTGACCCTTGGATGTTGCCCGGAAAGATAGCTCAGTCGGTTGGTTCGTCAGGCCCCAGGTTACTTTGAAGCGCCATAGCTCTTGCTCCGAGCCTCATACTTACGTGGAAAGGGACTGATGCTGTCCGCGTTGGTCGATTTTAGTTGGAAGGCATACTTTCTTGGAAAAATGGCCGCCCGAGGAGAAGAGCGAACTCGAGCGGCTTTAGAGACTAGGAAAAGCGTAATCACGTGCTCGGCGAGCGCGTGATCGAATGCGCGCGCTGTTGCTTTGTCTCTGCGTGTAGTAGTTAAGAGAGTCAGTTTAAGGGAGGAGAAGAAGGAAGGAAAGCTGCAATTTTGCTCTGAAGCAAAATTGCAGCGCCGTGGTTTTAAAGCGCACCCGTGGTAGAGAAACGGAAGGTGATATAAGCGTACGTGGCCATGATACGCACACGACAAACTGCCTTACAATATTTTCAAGAATCAAGAATCAAGAAGTCTTTATTGAGTAACACAAACAAAATGTACACACAGATATTTGGACCGATAGCCAATGAGGCTAGTAAGCGGTCCAATACAAAATAACATATAGGACAGCAATCACAAACACATTGAAGAAAAACTAACTTTGTAGCCTTGCTTCCATTCCCAAAAAATGTTTCTTGCATGTCAGTTTGAAATTCCTAGCTTGCTTTACTTCAATTGGCAACGAGTTCCAAATTTTCGCTCCTGTAAATTCTATTCGTCTTTCTCCGTACGCATTATGGCAAATAGGAAGGTTAAAATTGCCATTGCTGGCTTGTCTAGTGTTGCGGACGGGAATACTGAATGCACCAAGAGGTAAGGGGTAGTTGGTATTTATAATATTATTAACCATAAGAGCTATTTTGTAATCGCGTAAGGTTGTGAATGACATGATTTGCATTGCGTCAAAAATGTTATTGTTAGAACTATTCGAAGAATGTAATCCCATGGTTTTCAAGGCACGTTTTTGTAGTCTTAGCAATGGTGTTAAATACGTTTTGTATGTGATTCCCCATGATTCACTGCAATAACTGAGATGACTGTGACATAATGAAAAATACAGTGATCTAAGAATAGCAGGTGGAAAGTGCCGCCGTGCCTTAGACAAGGTAAAACAACCGTACGCAACCTTTTTACACACACTGTGCACCTGTTCCTTCCAAGACAAGTGGCAGTCGAACATGACCCCTAAATATTTAAAAGAAGACACACTATCAATAACATTGTTGTCAACACATATAGAAAAATCACTTAATTCAATACACTTTTGTTTTGAACGAAAAATAACATATTTAGTTTTTTCAGTGTTTAAAGTTAGATGATTATTACGAAACCAGGTCGAGATACGTTGGAGTTCATTGTTAATAGGATTTTCTATTGACTCAAGTGAGTTGCCAGTAAAGACAAGTGCAGTGTCATCCGCATACATCAAAATTTGAGAACACTGTATTGCATTGGGGAGGTCATTAATAAAGAGCGAAAATAAAAGCGGTCCCAGAACTGACCCCTGGGGTACACCACACGTAACAGTTTGGTATGCAGACTTGAACTGTTTGAGGACAACTTGCTGCTGTCGTGAAGAAAGATAACTTTTAAAGAATTCAAGGGCCCCGCTACGCACACCATATGCTTCCAGTTTCATTAAAAGAATGGAGTGTGAAACTGTGTCGAAAGCTTTTTTGATGTCTATAAATACGCTTACAGCAACATTATGGTTATGAAGAGCAGATAGGATAAGCTGTGATAGAGTAACTACAGCCGTGGACGTGGACCTGCTAGAAACAAATCCGTGTTGCTGAGGACAAATAATATGATTAACATCAAGAAAGGTTTTCAGTTGGAAAGCAATTAATTTTTCAAAAATGGTATTGACGACACTCAGTACAGATATTGGCCTGTAACTAGACGGGTTGTTAGGGTCACCAGTTTTAAATATCGGAACAACTTTTGCAACTTTTAAAGTATCGGGGTATAAGCTAGAGTGTATCGCATGATTGAATATTCTGCACAAAGGAACACAAAACAAATCAATGTTGTCCTTGATTACCTTAGCCATTATGCCGTCTGGCCCGGCCGCTTTATTCGTGGGCATGTTCGCCACAACACTTGCAACTTCATCGCTAGTAATGTTCGAGAAACTGAATTCATTATTAATACATCGAGGTATGTCGGATGTCACTGAAGCTAAGGGAGTAGGTTGCGCACTGTTCTGACCGTATGTTGTGAAGAACTGATTAAACTGGTCTGCAGTCTCTATTGACAAGTTGACAGGAACAATCTGTTTTCTTTTAGCTGTTCCCGTAACTTCTCCTACAATCTTCCATATTTGCTTTGTGTCATTTCCTTGACGATTAACCAAATTAGTATAATACAATTTCTTTGATTTTCTCATCAGCGCCACGGATTTGTTTCTGTAATACTTAAACTGTTTCAAGTAATAAGCATTTGTTCTGTTGTTTTTGAGCTTATTATAGTATGAATCCTTCTTTTTCAATACTGTGAGTATTTCCTCAGTAATCCAAGGACATATGGCATGTTTGTAGTTGCGCCGAGAAAACTTCAGTGTTGACTTAGTAATTGCATCGGAAACAGCAGATACGAAGTTAGCAAATTCTGTGTGAACGTCACTGTGACACAGATTTTCGAAATGAATAGATTCGAGCAAACGCCTGACATGCGCGTAGTCCACCCGTGAAAATACATTGGTATGGGTAGGGCAAGTACAATCGATACCCGACCGTGGCAGAAACAGAAAAGTTGAACAGTGATCAGCAATGTTTTGGTTACAAACACCAGCGCAGGCATCCATATCACGGTTACATAAGATGTGATCAATAATTGTTGCAGACTGATGTGTAATTCTAGTGGGCACATTGATAACATTCTTGAGGTTGAACGATTCCAGTAAGAAAATATAATCTGGACAGTCATCCTTTGATAAGTCGATATTGAAATCACCAACTATTGCTAACTGATTATTAAAGGACATCAGAGGAACCAGAATGGACTCCATATCAGATATGAACTGACTTGTGCACGTGTTTGGCGGACGATATACCACGCCTATTACGACGTCTGTCTTAAGGCGAATAAAAAGTGCTTCTGTGGTATTAGAGCTCAGAGAGGAATCCGAGAGCTGTTGATAATCTATGCCGTTTTTTATAAAAAGAGCAACGCCACCCCCTCGTGCGGTGCTATCTCTTGGTAAAGATAGCGTTGTGTAACCCGGTATGTACGGTATTTCTCCCTTCTTAAGCCAGGTTTCAGTTACAGCGATAAGATCATACTGGAAAGAATGTTGCGATAAATGTACAGTGAGTTGGTCTAAATTTTTATTTATGCTGCGGACATTGCAATGAAAAATGGAAAGGTTTTCGCTCTCGTGCCACTTAGCACTGATTTCCTCGACGGAAAAGGCCATGTTTCTAGACTACCTGAGCAAGATCAGCGTCACAGGTTATATGTAGAACATGCGAGGTATCTGTCTTGCGCATCAGGATCTTGCGTGTTTCCACTGTTTTTCCTTTTTGGCTTTCCGTGCTTTACCTAGCAAAATTTTGTTTGCCGGGCACAAATGTTCGTTGATGAACACGGGATTTTCGTGATCGTCAAAGCTCAGAAGTGTAGTGTTCAGCCGTTGCTTTTTCGCTGTTTTCAGAATGCTGTCTCTCACTTTCCTGGAAGCAAACTTAACAATGATGTTGGGTTCGTCCTTGTTTTTTGAGGGCACACGATGGATAGCTTCAACATCGGATTCATCGAACTTGGTGCTCAAGAGATGACAGATCGATGTCATCACTGAAATCAGATTTTCAGTGGGTGCTGGAGGGATGCCTTTGATTTCAAGGTTATTTCTTCTACTGTACTGCTGCAGTTCAGTCAATTCGTGCCTGAGAGTTTTCACTTCATTTGTGAGTCGGTTGTTTTCTTTTTTCATTTCCAGGTTTACGTTTTTCACGTCAGACAGGGTCTTTTTGAGCTCGGAGATCTCTGTTCTAAATTCTTCGAACTTTTCATTGATAAAGCCCATTGAAGTTTTGACAGATTCCATTTCAGATTCAATCACATGCTTTATATCTTGCTTTAGTTCACTTTGCTTAGAGTTAAACTGTGCACTCAAGTCAGTCATAGCCTTTACAAGTTCTTTTATAGTTGAAGGAGGCTTATCACCCATGCTGGACACAAACACGAACGGAGCAATCCAGTAGCCTAAGATCGATGTAATCAAAGATACAGGATACACACCTGCAATGAACGAAGAAGGCGGTTAGCCTCTGCCTGGTTGCGAAGGCTGCCTGGATTGCTCCGTGAATGATGTGGGGACCGTCGTGCAGCGGTTATATAGGGGACGCCGTTGATATCGGACAGTAGTGCGCAGGTGCGGCTTGCCAGTAGAGAACGGAGGGAGGGGGACGATCCGTGGACACGTGTAGGTTCCACCAGCAGTGACGGTAGCAGCTTCGGATTCCGCTCCTCAAACGCGCATTTCTGCAATGAACGAAGAAGGCGGTTAGCCTCTGCCTGGTTGCGAAGGCTGCCTGGATTGCTCCGTGAATGATGTGGGGACCGTCGTGCAGCGGTTATATAGGGGACGCCGTTGATATCGGACAGTAGTGCGCAGGTGCGGCTTGCCAGTAGAGAACGGAGGGAGGGGGACGATCCGTGGACACGTGTAGGTTCCACCAGCAGTGACGGTAGCAGCTTCGGATTCCGCTCCTCAAACGCGCATTTCTGCAATGAACGAAGAAGGCGGTTAGCCTCTGCCTGGTTGCGAAGGCTGCCTGGATTGCTCCGTGAATCCTTTCCCTCCGTGAAAGACTTGAGGGAAAGCTTCGTTAACAAACAATAACACGGCAATCAGCACTCGCATACGACGAGAGAAATTATTGAGACGTGGAAAATTCCCTTGAAATAAGTATGGTTTGCGAGACAAGTGCTTGTAAGTATTGAACCTTTTAAAAGATGAGGGGGAATATGCGCTCACCGAGAGGGCATCGTCCGCACGAGACCACCACCAGGCACCTTACTGAAACGTGGAGGGCTTTGCGGCCGGAAAAAAGCCTCCCTTCTCCGCCGGCCAAGAGCAGAAAACGCGCTTTCCGATCGCTCAAGGTTGCGCGTACATAGTATAACTCTAGCGTCTAGGAAAAGCTTAAACAGGTGCGAGGGCGGCACGCATAGCGTGGGAAGCTAGCCGCCAGAGTAACTATCTCAAGGACTGCTGCTGACGAGGGCGAAATACCTTCGTGTAATTATAATAATCCTAATAGGACTACTTTGAAAAAAAAAAAAAAAGAAACGGCCCGGACGGCTATACTACGAGAGCTATGACTGATAATTTTCTCTCTCTCTCTCTCTCTCTCTCTATATATATATATATATATATATATATATATATATATATGGTGGAGGGCTCTATGATATCGTCGGTAACCGTTTGTTGGACTTGATTTCGGATGGCCTCTCTACGAGAAACACGGTAGGCACGTTGGCGCACGGGTCTTTCATTGGAATTTGTAATAATTCTGTGTTTCGCAATGGGCGTTTGGTTGACCTTCGATGTTGAAGCGAAACAGTCCGCAAAAGACTGTAAAAGGCTTCGAATGCTAGCCTGTTGTTCACCTGATAATTTAGAATTCACATCAATATTGCTGTTGGCTGGTACCTCACAGTTAGAATCACTATCATTGTTTCCTACACTTAAACAAGCGGGAAAGTCACTGACTGGTTCAAAATAGGCGATGGCAGTTCGTGGGGCGAAGTGCTGGTATTCACGATTGAAATTGGTCACTAAAATTTGAGCAGTCCGTGACGACAGCTGCAAGATGCCGCGGGCTACGCAAATCTGTCGAGCCAACAAGACTGACAGATTGCCTTCAGCGATTCCGAGATGGGGAGGATCATCGTCTGTTTCTACGGTGATCAACGCAGTACTCCGGGGTGGTAAAGTAGCACAGTCACCCGAAACGTGTGACACCGTGGACTGTGGGAGGTAGTCGTCAGACTGAGTTGCGTGTTCGCTGGAAAAAGTGACAAGTAACTTCGCGAAGGTTTATGATGGCGCCGTACTCCCGAAGAAAGTCCATGCCGAGTATGACCTGCCTAGAGCACTCTGCCAGTATAATAAATGAACCGATAAATGTGACCTCACAAATCTGTACCCTCGCAGTGCATTTGCCGATCAGCGTGAGAACATGACCACCGGCTGTACGGAGCTTAGGTCCTGGCCACGGTGTCGTCACCTTGCGAAGTGCAGTAACCAGTTATCCGCTCATGACAGAATAATCGGCAGCAGTATCGACAAGAGCGGTTACTGGGTGGTTATCTACAGAAACTAGTATGTCGGCTGAAACAGGTTCACGGTTTTCGAAGGAAGGTGTCGAAGGTACGCAGTCGTCGTTGTCGTCGATGCTGTCATCCGGGTGTCGCAGCGGAGGATCTTTCGAAGTGCGTTGGACAGCGGCCCCACCCCCGGAGGTCGCTGTCCTTAGTTTCCCCGACTTGGGCTCGTGGGCCGGTTGCCCACGGAAGCGGAGAACGCAGTGTAGCGGCTAGGTGACGCCGATCGTCGAGGAGGTGGTGATCGGGACTGGCGTCTCTGCGGAGACGGAGATCGGGTCGTTGGCAGGGACTGTTCAACCGGTGGGAACTGCGCGTACGGCGACGAAGGTTGACTGGCCAGATATTGCTGAATTTCTCTCGGGCGCTCTCCCTCACGTGGGCGACGAGCGCCAGGGCGATAGCCCTGGAGTCCTATCTTTCGGTAGTAGCAGGCACGGTACAAGTGGCCCGCTTCGCCACAGTGGAAGCAGAGTGGCTGATAGTCAGGTGTGCGCCACACGTCTGACTTTCGCGTATTGATTCGGGGGCTCGTGTACCCGTACATATTTGTACGTGAAGCTTGGCCCTGGAGGTGGCACAGCGGTTCTTCAGAAGAAGGCGGGTTACGATGGTTCTCGGGTTGCGCATGTAGCCTCACTGATTGCGCATAAGTCAGTACGGAAGCGGCTTCAGGTCTGGCTTGCACGAATGAATGTGCCGCCTGGCGGACTTCTCCGCGGACGATGTCTGTGAGGGATGCTACGGTCGGTTGAAATCGCACTCCCTGTAGTCGATCGAGCTCCTCACGCACGACACTACGTACAAGCTCTCGAAGCGCATCGGTGTCATAGGGCAACGAGAGAGAAGATACTGATCCCAGGCTGATTTGGCGATCGTAGACCGAGGAACGTTGCTGAAGGGCTCGCTCCACTGTTGTCGCCTCACTGACGAACTCGGCTACTGTAGCTGGAGGCCTTCGCATCAGTCCAGCAAACAGCTGCTCTTTCACTGCACGCATCAGCAGGGGTACTTTCTTCGCTTGTGTCATGCCAGGGTCAGCACGCTTGAAAAGCCGCGACATGTCTTCTACGAACATGGCTACGGTTTCGTGCGGCCTTTGAACCCTATTCTGAAGGGCTTGCTCTGCTCGCTCGTTTCTTGCGGGGCTGCTGTACGTATCGCGATTCTGCCGTTGAAATTATTGCCAGGTGGTGATGGATGGCTTGTGGTTAGCGAACCATGTTCGGGCAGAGTCCTCTAGGGCAAAGTACACATTACTTCACTTTTTCTGCTCGTCCCAATAATTGACGTCAGCCACACGATCGAAGTCGTCGAGCCAGTCTTCCACGTCCTCAAAAGGCTCACCGCGGAACGGCCGCGGCCAGCATGGGGTGTGGAGAACCAGCGACGCAGGAGGCTGTCCCGTACTGCATGTCTCCTGTGTCTGGCTTGCGGTTGTGGTGGACATCCTCGGCAGAACTTGCTGGCCGTATTCCGGAGGCAGTCTTTGAAGCCGTCGGCTTTTGCGTAGGTTGTGCGCTTCCAGTTCCTGGGGGTCAGAGTACATAGACGCGTACCCAGCACCTCCACCAGTTTGTACAGACAAAGCCACAAAAGACTTCGGTCGACGCTATAGATCTCTTTATATAAAGCTGTCCTGGCACCTTCGTCGTTATCTTCTTCTGCGAGCCACCCAACATGCCTAGCATGTGGCACCGAATCGCACCGAGTGCCTGTCAGCTGTGTCGAGGTCGTGGCAATACGTATATATATATATATATATATATATATATATATATATATATATATATATATATATATATATATATATATATATTGAACTCGTCAAAATGTCACTTCGCTCGCCGCCAAATCACCGTCCTTGGACACCTCGTGGACGCCAGAGGCGTGCGACCTGATCCGGACAAACTTCGCGCCGTTACGAACGTTCCTGTTCCGAAGTCTACCAAGGACGTTTGTAGTTTCGTAGGGCTGTGCTCTTATTTGCGACGCTTTGTGAAGGATCTTTCGACCATCGCACGTCTCCTTACCGACCTCTTGAAGAAAGACACCCTATTTTCTTGGGGACTTAACCATGCCGCATCTTTTTCGCAGCTCACTACTCTCCTTACCACGCCTCCAATTCTGGCCCATTTCGACCCTTCTGCCTCAACGGAAGTTCGAACTGATGCCAGTGGTCACGGCATAGGAGCAGTGTTAGCACAACGCCAGCGTGGACATGATCGCGTTATAGCCCATGCCAGCCGACTTCTATCACCCGCCGAGCGCAATTATTCAATCACAGAGCGCGTGTGCCCCGCTCTTGTGTGGGCTGTTACCAAGTTTCGTCCATACTTGTATGGACGCCCCCTCTGTGAACAATACGGAAGAAGACGACGTTTTCGAACGCACATGTGCGAGCGCGTCGGCTCCCGTTTCTACAAACCTTTTGGACCAGATTTCTCGCCTCAACCCACAGGAACTGTGCATCAATCGACGCAGTTTACTCCAAAGAACAGGCGGCTACCAAAATCTTACCGGTGGGTGGATTTTTCGGACTTTCCGAGACTTTTCCACCACTCGCCACGTTGGCGCGCAGCTACGCCTAACGAGCCAAACCATACGGGGCGGTCGGGCAGGCGTCGAGCCTAGGCCCAACGCGTCGTCGAGCTAGGAAATGGCCTCCAACCCCAATATCTCGGTTGTAGAAGGCATGGAAATCAATCCGGAGGAAGCGGAGTGCTCAGGCTAGATCGAAGTCGTGAGCAAGAAGAAGAAACTTGCCGAGCAGTGTGATCCTAACGCGCCCACGTCAGCGAAAGGAAGCGGTAATGGCGGCGCCCGCAATGCCGCACCACAGAAGGTATTGCGACGAGTTGTGGAAGCTTCCAGAATCGCGAACCTTCCTAGGAATCACTTTAAGACCATTATAAGGCCTCGTGAAGGGCTGGACGTTAAGAAGACGGACCTTATTATTTTCAAGCGTGCGCTCGCCAAGGCGGCTTCCCTAACAGCGGAGCAGGTGTTCGACGACACGTTGTGCACGAACCCCTTCCAGAACATTCTCGTGGTTGTCACGCCGTTCGAGGCAAACGCGCGCGCCTATGCCAAGGTTCAGCAGAATTGTATGGCAAGTGTCGTCATAGAAGTGGCGGCCTACGTGGCTGCGTCGGACGACACATGTAAAGGAGTGATCCGCGGAATCAACGTGGACATCAGTGACGCAGAACTGACGGAGATGATCGTCAACCGGAGAAACCCTGGCGCTCTGGGGGTTCGAAGAATCAAGAAGACAACAACAGTGATCGTGTTGTTCGACGGACACAAGGTCCCCCTAAACGTCGTATGTGATGGTGTTCGCTGCCCTTGTTCCTTGTATCGCAGGCAAGTAGACGTTTGTCATGCGTGTGGAGAATTGGGCCACAGGTCCGACGTTTGCCCGGAGGGCGAAGACCAGAAAAATGCCGCGGATGTGGCATGCTCACACCACCAGAGGATCATCAATGTGATCCCAAGTGCGCCATCTGTGGTGCGGCACACCAAACGGCAGACCGCAAGTGCAAACAGCGCTTCCAGGTGCCATACATCGTGCGCCTAAGACGGCGGCACCGCAGGCGCGCACAGCACGCGCAGCGGGCGGCAGGACCGCGTGGCTTCGACACAGCTAGCGGCGAAGAAGCAATGGCGGGAGAGAAACCCTTCTACTCCCCTCACCGCAACATATCGGCATCGAGAGGACGCTCCCGCTCCCGATCCAGAGGGCGATCCAGCAGATCGCGCTCTCGCTCCAGAGGGCGCGACAATAGCAGCAGACGCTCCCGTTCGAGAGGACGATCGGGTTCCAGGGTCCGAATCCAGGAACCAATGTCCTGGGCAGACAAGGCCAGGATGAACATCTCAAGCGGCAAAAAGGTAACACAGGGCATCTCGTCGGAGCATAAAAGAGAGCAATCTGAGATTTTAATGCTTAAGAAGGAAAATGCAGAGCTAAAAGAGGCACTACGGACGCTGAGGGCTGAGTTCGAGCTCTTCCGTAACTCGCGTGAACCCCGCGAAGTAGCCTTACCCATCCCAGTTCAAGCAGAAGGGTCGAATAAGCGCAAAGCTATTCCCCCCCCCCCCCCCCCCCCCCCCCGCGACCACGGAAAGAGAGTCAATGCAAACTGACGAGTCCCCCGCTCAGGACCCTAAGCCAGAGCCAAACATACTCGCGTCTTTGAAGGTAATTGAGGAATCGCTCGCGCAGATGAGAGAGGCCTTAGCTATTCAATCTAGCACTGTCGAGCATATGGACAGTAACATCTCTCACATAACACGTAGAGTTGGCATCCTCGAGTCTAAAATGAAAATGATAGACGCTAGCAAAATCAAAAGCATCTCCACTGGCACCACTGCAAAAGCTAAGAAAGTACAGCAGGATCCCGATAACACGAGTCCCCTGCAGGCTCTGCTAGTTCAACAGAAATCAAAATGGCGGGACAAACCGGAAACCTAATTATCTGGCAGTGGAATTGCGCCAGCTTCTTAAGGCGCAAGGCTGCTCTATTGCAGCTCATCAAAGCACAAGCGATAATGCCGCACGTCCTGCTCTTGCAAGAAACACTTAGTGAGAAGGTAAATTTATCGGGCTACCGTTCGGTTAGCCAAAAAAGAGAAAATGACAGAGGTATCGCCACATTCGTCAGGAAAGACACCTCTTTTCAGGAGCACGAAGTCAAAATTTGTAACTCGGATAAGAAATCCGGTCTCGAGGCACAGTTAATTGAAATCATCCCCCACGGAAAAATTCGACGAAACACGTGCTCCAACTTACAGGAGAACTTGGGGAGCGACCACTACATAACAGAACTCAGGATGGAAATAATAGCAGCTACTCCCAAAACCTATAAATACACAGACTGGGACCTCTTTAGGAAAATAAGAGGTGAAGATAAGGCAGTATACGACACGTTCAGTGAACTGCTTGTACAGATACAAATGGATGTCGAGAAGGCCACCAAGGAAATAGTTACGGATTTTGATGTCCCAGGGATGGACGCAAGGTTAGCGCATCTCCTGGAAGCCAAGCGCTCTCTCCTCGAGAGATGGAAGACACAAAGACTCAATCGCAGGCTACGGAAAAAGATCGCGGAGCTCAATAAACTCATTGAGGAGCATTGCTCCGAACTTAATAAACAGCAATGGAGAGACGCCTGCTCGGCAGCGGATGGAAAAATGCGCAAAGGAGGCAAATGGACCCTCTTTAAACATCTCTTAGACGATGGGCAATCCAAATGTAATCAGAGACTAGTCATAGACCGATTAATTAATAAGGAAAAAATGGAAGGCATCTCAGAGGCCTCCATATTTCGGAAACTAGCGAACAAATACCTTCCAATTGGCCAAAGCCCAGGTTCTCCCCTCCCTCAGTATGAGGGCGCGCCTGCCCCAGAGCTGGACGTCCCCTTCTCGGAAGCTGAGATCAGGGAAGTGCTGCACAATTTAAACGGAAGGTCTGCCCCAGGCCCCGACGGAGTTACAAACCGGCTCTTAAGAAATTTGGACGACAAAGCAATTCAAGCTTTAGTGAAGGAGATAAATGAGGTATGGGAGGAGGGCGTTGTACCAGAGAGTTGGAAGAAGGCCACAGTGGTCTTAATCCCCAAGCCAGGTAAATCACCCAGCTTGGAGAACCTCCGTCCTATCTCCCTTACTTCTTGCATCAGCAAAGTAGCGGAACATGCAGTGCATAACAGGATATCGAGACATATTGAGGGCAACGAACTATTCCCGTACAATATGGTTGGTTTCAGGCCCTTGCTTTCAACGCAGGATGTCGTGCTCCTGCTCAAAACACAGATAATCGACTCTCAAAGCAAAGATGTAAAAGGGGTCCTCGCACTGGATCTATCCAAGGCATTCGATACAATTGCACATGACTATATCCTTCACCAGATATCGGCCTTGAACATAGGAGTTAAATTCTTCTCCTTCGTTGCATCCTTCCTCGAGAGCAGGACGGCGGCGATAAAGTTGAGGCAATCAGTCTCGGAATATTTCACACTCGGAAACAGGGGTACTCCCCAAGGGGCAGTTATCTCACCCCTTCTGTTTAATATTGTCACGAAAAGACAATTAAAGATGTACCAGGTGTCGGCGAGACAGACAGTCGTACAAGATGGCGTACACAAAACTCAAGCCGGCGTCCGCAGCCTCGACTACTTCTTCTTCTTCTGCCCCCACCTCTTGCCGAGCGCGCGTTCCAGTCACTTCTTTCTTAGCGCTGGCGCGTGACACCTAGCGGCATTATTCCCCCGCCAAAAAAAAAGCATCGACCCCGATGCTTACTAAACTACGATGCTTACTAAAAGAAACTGGAAGTATGGAAGTCGTATGACATCGGGTTGGCCCCGCCTTAACGCGCGAAATACGGTTTGAGGCGAACAACATGCACTATCTCCGAGTGGTGCTGTCGACGCCCAGGCTACGCGGCACCGTCGGGAATGACCTCATAGTTCACTTCACTAACGCGGCGTATCACTTTGTAGGGTCCAAAGTATCTACTAAGTAGCTTCTCAGATAAGCCCTGGCGACGGATTGGCGTCCACACCCAGACTTGGTCACCTGGCTGGTACTCAACTTGCCGATGTCGAAGGTTGTAGCGTCGTGCGTCTGTACTCTGCTGTTTCGTGATGTGTATGCGGGCGAGTTGACGAGCTTCCTCTGCGTGTTGAGTAAGTTGCTCGGCGTCGGAAGTAAGTGATGCGTCGGGATCATGCGGGAGCATTGCGTCTAGCGTGGTCTGGACCTCGCGCCCGTAGACAAGACGGAACGGTGTGAATCGTGTGGTTTCCTGAATGGCGGTGTTGTACGCGAATGTAACGTACGGCAGGACTTGATCCCACGTTTTATGCTGCACGTCTACATACATAGACAGCATGTCAGCAATGGTTTTGTTTAGCCGTTCCGTCAGTCCGTTGGTCTGCGGATGATAGGCAGTGGCCTTGCGATGCTGCGTGCAGCTCAACTCGAATATCTCCTCTATCAGTTGGGCTGTAAAGGCAGTTCCTCTGTCGGTGATCACGTATGATGGGGCACCATGTCTGAGGACTATCTGATCGATAAAGAACTGGGCAACTTCGTAGGCCGTGGCACGTTGTACAGCTTTCGTCTCGGCGTAGCGTGTTAGATGGTCTGTGGCGACTATAATCCACTTGTTTCCGCTGGCTGACAAGGGAAAGGGTCCCAGAAGATCCATGCCGATTTGATCAAACGGCGCGCTAGGTGGTGCGATGGGTTGGAGTAACCCGCCGGGTTTCAAAGACGGCGATTTCCTGCGTTGACACTCACGGCAGCTTTGCACGTAACGCTTCACCGTGGTAGAACGTCTGGGCCAGTAGTACGTCTGGCTTACTCTTGCAAGCGTACGTGAAAATCCCAAGTGTCCAGACGTGGGCTCATCATGGCAGGCTAGGAGAATGTCATCACGGAGAGCGGCAGGTACGACCAATAGATACTCTTTGTCGCTGGCACTCGAGTTTTTCTTGTAGAGGACGCCCTGTCGGAGGCAGAAGGTCGAGAGACAGCGAGAAATGTGTCGTGGGATTGAAGCATTCTTGCCTTCTAGGTGATCGATGAGAGGGCGTATTTCGGCGTCTTCGCGCTGCCGTCTGATCAGGTCAGATGCGGTGAGGGCCCCAAGGAATGCGCCGTCTTCGTCCATGTCCTTATCGCAAGTTTTGACGGGAGCGCGCGACAACGTGTCCGCATCTTCGTGTTTGCGGCCCGATTTGTAGACGATGGTAACATCGAACTCCTGCAGACGGGGACTCCATCGAGCAAGTCGCCCGGACGGGTCTCGTAAGTTGGCTAACCAACACAAGGAATGGTGGTCTGTCACCACCTTGAAAGGGCGACCGTAGAGATAAGGCCGAAATTTCATGATGGCCCACACAACCGCTAGACACAATTTCTCGGAGGTGGAGTAGTTGATTTCGGCTCGTGAAAGTGTGCGACTGGCGTAAGCGATGACTCGCTCGACGCCTTCCTGGTGTTGAACGAGTACAGCGCCAAGACCGATGTTGCTTGCATCGGTGTGTACCTCGGTGTCAGCATCCTCGTTAAAGTGAGCGAGGACAGGTGATTCCTGCAGGCACTGCCGTAACTCGGTGAAAGCTGCGTCCTGCTCATCCGTCCAAATGAAGGGCGTGTCTTCTCGCGTGAGGCGTATGAGTGGTTCAGCGATCCGGGAGAAATCAGCGATGAGGCGACGATAGTACGCACACAGACCGAGAAAGCGACGTACTGCTTTCTTGTCACGAGGAGTCGGAAAAGCAGCAACAGCAGATGTTTTGTCTGGGTCAGGCTGGACGCCGTCGGCCTTCACGACATGACCGAGAAACTTCAACTCTTCGTAACCGAAGTGACACTTTTCTGGCTTTAGTGTGAGATTAGCGGAGCGGAGCGCCTCAAGTACCGCCTCTAAACGCTTCAGATGTTCTTCGAAGGTCGCCGCAAACACGACGACGTCATCTAAGTATACTAAACAAATGTGCCACTTCAGACCCGTCAGAACGGTGTCCATCATTCTCTGGAATGTGGCCGGTGCAGAACACAGGCCGAATGGAAGTACTTTAAATTCGTACAGTCCATCCGGGGTAACAAAGGCAGTTTTTTCGCGATCTCGTTCGTCGACTTCAATTTGCCAATATCCGCTCTTCAGATCTATGGATGAAAAATACCTGGTTTGCCGGAGTCGATCTAACGAATCATCGATCCGGGGAAGCGGATAAACGTCTTTTTTTGTGACGTTATTCAACTTTCTATAGTCAACGCAGAATTTAAGCGTTCCGTCTTTCTTTTTGACGAGGACCACCGGCGATGACCAAGGGCTTTGGGATGGTTGTATGACGTCATCGTCAAGCATTTCTTTCACTTGTGCATTAATCACTTTGCGCTCTTTTGCCGATACACGATAAGGCAGTTGTCGTATGGGACGAGCGTCGTCATACGTGATTATGCGGTGTCTCGTGATGGGCGTCTGGCGTACCTTAGAAGAAGATGCAAAGCACTCCTTGAACCGAAGGAGCAACTCGCACAGCGCTTTCTGCTTTTCCTCCGAAAGGTCTGAATTGATGTCGATATTGCTGAGTGTCTGAGCTGGGTTCTCCTTCGTCGCAGACGCAAAGCATTCAACAACGTCTGCTATGGGCTCAGCGAAAGCGATAGTAGTACGACGAAATAGGTGCCGATGTTCCTGGCTGAAATTCGTCACGAGGAGCGCCGAAAGTCCACCTCGAAGCATAATGAGACTGCGGGCTGCACATACACCATGAGTCAGCATAAGAGAGGAATTGCCCTCTGCAACAGCTTCGCCGTCACGCAGATCGTCGCATACGACCATTACCAGGACACTTGCGCGTGGTGGAACAGTTACACTGTCGGCGTAAACTCGAAGCGCGTTACGTCGGTAATTGTCGCGGTTATTCGCTGCTCTTTCTGTCGAAAAAGTCACTGTGCGCTCCCGGAGGTCTATAATGGCACCATACTCTCGCAGAAAGTCGACGCCCAAGATGAGGTCCCGAGAACAATCGCGGAGTATAAGGCAGCTGGCTGGAAACGTGGACCCACGAATTTGTACTCTGACCGTGCACATGCCCAACGGTGTTACGATATGCCCGCCAGCAGTACGAATTTGCGTTCCAGACCAAGGCGTGATAACTTTTCTAAGTTCCGTCGCTAGTTTTCCGCACAAGATTGAGTAGTCGGCCCCCGTGTCCAATAAAGCACTAACGTGGCGGCCATCGAGCACAACAGGTATGTCAAGCGAGAGTCTGTCGCTGAGTTCGGCTGCTGTCGTCGTTGAATCCTGCTGAATGGACCGTGCTCGCGTCGATGGGAGGTCTTCGGAAGGGCGATTATCAGCGGCCTCGCCCCCGAAGGTCGCTGTTCTTAGTTTTCCCGGCGAGGGCTTGGCGATCGTCCCTGCCCTGCCATTGGAGGGCTTCTAGGTGCGGGGGACAGACGCCTGGGGGACGGCGAGCGCGACTGCCGCCGCGGGAACAGTGGCATACTCTGCTGGGGCCAAGTATTTTTCAATCGTCCTAGGCCTTTCGCCATATCTGGGCCTTGGTGAATCCGCGGCAAAACCTTGCAGTCCGAGGCGGCGGTATGGGCACTCGCGGTATACGTGACCGGCTTCTCCACAATGATAGCACAGAGGCCTTCTGTCCGGGGTAAGCCAGACGTCAGATTTCCTTTGCAGTGGGCGACGATCCTCCATGCGTTGGATCGGTTGCACAGATGGGAGCGGGGGGACGTATGACGCGGCGTAAGACGTGGCGGGGTCGAAATGGGTCGGGGCGGGGACAGGGACTCGCCTCAAAACTTCCGCATACGACGGCCGCTGTAACTGTGCTGTCACAGGCGGCGCATTGTTGCTTGGAACGGGACTTTGGATCGCTTGCTGCACTTCGTTCCTCACGAGGGCAGATATGGAACCTAGCGTGGGCTGAGGCGGACAGGTGAGCCGTTGAAGCTCATCACGCACCACAGAGCGGATAAGATGTCGGAGAACATCCACGTTTCCAAAGGCAATCGCGTCCGTCAGTGAAGCAGCGTTTGCGTGCCTGTCATACGGAGCTGAGCGCTGGTCCGAAGGTGAAGTTGGGTTCAATTGCCTTTCATAGAAGGCTGAGCGCCGGTGTAACATCTTTTCCATCGTGGCGGCTTCGGTTAAGAATTCAGCCACGGTCTTCGGCGGGCTTCGAACAAGGCCAGCAAATAGCTGTTCCTTAACTCCTCGCATTAGATGGCGCAGCTTCTTTTCCTCGGACATGGTTGGGTCCACCCGACGGAAGAGGCGCGTCATATCCTCGACGTACGACGTCACGCTCTCGTTCGGCAGATGAATGCGGGATTGGAGCGCTCGTTCGGCTCGTTCGCGGCGATCAGCATTGGTGTAGGTCTCTCGCAAGGCCCGACGGAACTCGAGCCACGATTTGATGAGCCCTTCTCGGTTCTCGTACCAAGTGCGGGCACCGTCCTCCAAGCTGAAGTAGACGTTCCTCAACTTTGCCGCGTCGGTCCATTCATTTATCTCGGCAACGCGCTCAAACTGGACTAACCAGTCGTCTACATCCTCGAATATATCTCCGTGGAACACTTTCGGCACTCGGAGATTCTGCAGCAGGTACTGAGTTGCCGTTGTGGCCGTACCTTGCATAACGGTCGATAGAGAGGTCGATGTTCCTTCCATATTGGTCCGTGGGGGCGTCGATGTTGCTACGGAGAGATGGTCAAGCTCCGGAGGCAATCCTCGGATTCTCCTACTGGCCCGGTGAACAGGGGTGTCCACTAGTATGGGGCTGGTACTCCTGCTACCAGGAGGGGTTCGTGGCATCGGATGAAGCGTACCCCGCACCTCCACCAGTTTTGTCACGAAAACACAATTAAAGATGTACCAGGTGTCGGCGAGACAGACAGTCGTACAAGATGGCGTACACAAAACTCAAGCCGGCGTCCGCAGCCTCGACTACTTCTTCTTCTTCTGCCCCCCCCTCTTGCCGAGCGCGCGTTCCAGTCACTTCTTTCTTAGCGCTGGCGCGTGACACCTAGCGGCAATATAGCAATGCGCAAGTTGTCGGAAAGCCTTGCAGCAATTCCTTACGTAGGTCATGCATTATATGCTGACGATATTACAATCTGGTGTCCTGGAGGATCGGAGGCTACGGTCGAACAAGCTCTACAGGAGGCTCTGGATGTTACAGAGTCTTTCTTGAAAGGTACGGGACTGGCACTCTCGCCTGGAAAGTCGGAACTCCTGCTGTACAGACAGGCTAGACGAGGTGCTAGGGGACTCACCCCACTCGATCAGGTGCCCATTAGCGTTCGTACCAGAGATGGACACACCATCCCGAGAGTCGACTCTATCAAAATACTAGGGCTTTCAATAAACTCAATGGGATGCAACGCTAAGACTATAGCCCAACTCACCACGAAAACTGAAAACATTATTAGATTAATTATGAGAGTGTCCAACAAGAAAGGTGGCATAGGCGAGGATATACTCCTTAGGGCTCACCATGCTTTCCTCATCAGCCATGTCATTTACATAGTCGCGGCCCTCAATTGGACGAAAACAGAAATGGATAAATTAGACACGCTTATGCGCGAAAGTATCAAAAGGGTGATCGGCGTGCCAATCACGGCTAGCACAGAGAAACTCATGGCATTGGGAGTACACAACACAACTTCGGAATTAATAGAAGCACAAAGATCAGCACAAATTATTAGATTATCAAACTCCAAAGCAGGCAGAAGACTTCTGGATGCGGCAGGCTGCGGCAGGCCTCCGTCCTAGCTTCAATCAGGGAAATATCACGCAACGTGATATTCAGACAAGGAACTCCTTTATTGTAGACCCTTTTCCAAGAAATGTCCACCCCCAACACAATAAAGGTCGAAGGTTAGCGAGGGCTAGAACTTTCCTAAAGAACATATCCGGAACGGAGACCTTTGTTGACGCGGCGCGACACGCCAGTGCCAACAGGTTCTCCGTAGCCGTAGTCGATGACAGGGGAGAACTCCTCTCGGCAGCCTCGCTGAAAACCTCCTCGGTCGATGTTGCAGAACAGGCTGCTATAGCTCTCGGATTACTGGACTCAAAACGCACTACGGTGTACACGGACTCCCGAGCAGCTGTTAGAGCGTTCGCATCGGGATTGATAGCCAAAGAAGCAGCCAGGATTCTAAACGGCAAACACCCCTCTGACATTGTTCACCACATAGTCTGGTTCCCAGCTCACATGGGACGAGACGTATTACCGGGTCACCTGAACCCCAATGAGATAGCCCACGACCGTGCGCGAGGTTTTGTATGCCGCGACGGGATGGTGTCTCGGGAGAGTTCGGGAGAGCTCGTCCACACTGATCCACTGGTTACTTTTCATGAAATCACCTCTCATTACAGAGGGAATAGGCAGAGTTTTCCTTTCCCCCATCATAAACTCAACAGGCCACAAGCTAGCACGCTTCGCATGCTCCAGACAGGGTCCTACCCCTCTAGGGGCTTTTTGAACATCCTCCACCCGGACATCGATCCACTCTGCCCAGATTGTGGCACTGAATTTAGCTCATTAAATCACATGCTCTGGCAGTGCCCTGTGTTACAGGATTTTAATACAGAAGAAGACTGGACGAAGGCCATCACAGACCCGAGGCAGGACGTCCAGCTCCCGGCTGTCCAGAGGGCCCGTGAACGAGCGGAGAGGCATGGCCTCTCTGTTCCGACATGGGGCTAGCCAACGGCTAGGTAGGGACCTGCAGGCCCCCGCTTAGCTCCTCAGGACCCCAATAAAGTCGTTTGCTGCTGCTGCTGCCCCCTCTGTGTCATCACTGATCACCACGCGCTCTGCTGGCTATCCTTGCTCAAGGACCCCACGGGACGACTCGCTCGCTGGGCGTTACGCCTGCAAGAATATACTTTCTCCGTGGTATATAAGACGGGACGCTTGCACCAGGATGCCGATTGTTTGTTCCGCTACCCCGTCGATGACCCGGCTGATGCGGACACCATCGCTTGCGTTTTCTCTGTGTCCCAGTTGCTTGAAATCGGCAACGAACAACGCCGCGACCCTTCATGACGAGCCCTCATCGACCACCTGGAGTCAACGCCTGGCGACG
This sequence comes from Dermacentor andersoni, assembly GCF_023375885.2. Lineage (NCBI taxonomy): Eukaryota > Metazoa > Arthropoda > Arachnida > Ixodida > Ixodidae > Dermacentor > Dermacentor andersoni. Next base: position 214,048,423 of record NC_092816.1, read on the forward strand.
CCTCTCTCCGGATGTTTCTCCTTAAGGAGGGGACACTATACCACCGCAATCTCGATCCACACGGCCTTGACCTTCTGCTCGTAATTCCATCGCACCTGCATTCGACTGTCCTCCAGCAACTTCACGATGCTCCCTTGGCTGGACACTTGGGCGTCTCGCGCACATACGACCGTGTACGACGTCGATTCTTTTGGCCGGGTCTCGCCCGCTCCGTGCGGCGCTACGTTGCCGCTTGTGAGCCCTGTCAGCGCCGGAAGAAGCCCTCCACACCTCCCGCTGTATGTCTCCACCCGATCGACATCCCACCGGAACCCTGTTTCCGTGTTGCTCTAGACCTTAGACCATTCCCTCTCTCGGTCTCCGGAAATAAATGGGTCGCCGTCATTACCGATTACGCTACGGGGTACGCAATCACCAGAGCCCTCCCGACAAGTTCCGCTACTGACGTTGCTGACTTTCTGCTCTATGACACCATTTTAGTGCACGGTGCTCCGCGCCAATTACTCACTGACCGTGGCCGCAGCTTTCTGTGGGCAGTCGTCGAGGACATCCTCCGCTCCTGCTCGACTAAGCAGAAGTTCAGCACGTCCTAACACCCACAGACCAACGGCTTCACGGAGCGCCTCAACCGGACCATCCCCGACATGCTATTCAAGTACGTTGCGACCGACCACCACGACTGGGATCTTCACTTACCATATGTGACGTTCGCGTATAATTCATCGCGTCACGACACCGCCGCCTATTCACCATTCTATCTCCTATATGGCCCAGAACCCGCGTTGCCCTTAGACACTTTGTGCCCTCGGCCACACGTTCAGCCACTGAATACGCCCACGACGCGATCGCACACGCCGACCACGCGCGCCAGCTCGCCCGCACCCGTCTCGAGGCCTCACAAGAGCATCAGAGACGCCTCTATGATTGCCACCATCGCCACGTGCACTTTACTCCGGGTTCTCTGGTGCTTCTCTGGTCACCCATTCGACGTGTGGGCCTTTCCAAAAAGCTGCTGTCGCGCTACACCGGCCCATACCATGTGGTGCGACAAATGACCGATGTCACGTATGAAGTCATCCCCGCCAACCTCTCAGCGTCATCGTCGGCTGCAAGTGACATCGTTCACGTGATGAGACTAAAGCCATACCATACACTTTTCACCGCGGATGTGTAGATTAAGCATCGGGACGGTGCTTCAACTGCCGGGGGTGATGCTACGGAACAGCCGCCACAGTGTGGCTGCACTAAGGAAAAAGAAGACGACGTGGCCCCGCTTGATATAGCGTCGCCATCTTTGCCACCGTTGGTCTAGGTGTAAATATATTGTAAATAGAGTGTATGTGGTTGCCAGTAATTGTCAGCACAGTGTGTGGCACGGTAACAATATATATATATATATATATATATATATATATATATATGGATTGGTCAAACGTACTCTGCCTACAGTTCAGGCGGAAGCACGTGTCGTCGGAGACGTCGTGGAACCGGTGTCAGACAGCACTGTCGGACGGCAGAGTCAGACCGCCGGGTCAGACAGCAGGGTCGAACTGCAGGGTCGGACCGCCTCGTGGAGCTCAGGTCGCCCTGCGCCCCAGTCGATGTACCGGAGCCTCCACATGCCCGGTTTCCCGCCGGTGGGGTTTGCGCTCGGGAGCACACAGCAGCAGCCACCGGGTCACGTCCACAGCTGGCGGGGTAGCCCTGTGGCCGCTCACCCGAACGCTCGTTCAGCCAGGCTCAGGACCGCCAGCCCTCCTGGACCAGTTGCCCAGCAAAAGAATTGGGCGATGTAGCCTCTCAGCTGGTGAGAGCGTTGATTCGGGTGCAGACGTAGTGACGCGGGCGGCGATGGCTCCTATGGGCCGGACGCCCAGCGAGGAAGCTCTGTTGCCCTCGAATGCCGAACCTCGCGCACTGCTCACACCCCGGGCCACGCTCTCTCGCGCCACGCTTTTCGAGGCGCCACCGTCGACGCTCGCTACTCGGTGCGAATGGTGAGGCTGCAGGCACCCACTCAGGGGTCGGGGTCCTCGTCGCCACCGCCAAAACGTTTCCCTAGACCCGCGCACTGTGTGCGTCATAATCGTATCGTTGTTTCGGCACGTAAATACCTCAAAATATTTGTCATTTTCACATTCGTGTTATTTAGTCAAAGTGTCGAAAATATATTATGTTACTCGTGTCTATGATCTGATTTGTGCCGTCTTCTCTGTCCAGTGATCCTCCTCGAGTAAGATGTGCCACGTCACACGACTCATGTTGGTATCTTATTTTTTCTCTTAATTCACTACTTGCTACGGATTTGTTTATACTATACATGTTTATTTCTGTGGTGTAGTTTGTAAGCAGTTTTCCCCATCCGACTTTTCTTTTTGCGAGATTATACCATGTGTTTAGTCACTCATGTTGGTAGTTTGTGTATACAAGGGTTGTGCCACTGCCCATCTAGGCGCCATACACCATGTATTCAATATTTTAGGTCTTTATGAGGTTAGGCTTCATTGTGTGACAGTTCACCATTTGCTGTTGCTTCTTTTACTAATAAAAAGAAGTGTACCTGTTTTAGCCTCCTGATATAGAGCAAGCTCTATCTTGACTGAACTTGAAGGATTCAACGGAAAAATCACGAAACTGAATATTCACTAGAATATAGAACAGTGTAGGAAGTCTCGGACACAGTAGACAACGAGTCAAAAGGGTGAAATGCAATTTATGGAGTTGTGTATATCAATATATACAAAGTGCCTCAGAGTTACGTTGCAGCCTATCTCATTTTAAGAAGAAATCTAATTTTCATTTGCACTGGTGCTCTTAAAGCGAAACAAGTAACTCTATTATTAAAGCGTAAAGCTGGTCTTTCAGAAAATAAATAAATGAAATGCAATGAAGAAAACTGTCGAGAGAGTCTATGGTTTTCGTGCACTTCCTCCGGCACGGCTTGTTGCTGAGACACAACAGTCTCGGAATTTTCGAAGGCATCATACAGCCTCGACTAGAAATACAGTATTTGAATCTGCCTTTGCCATTGCACAGTTGGCTGAAGCCTACAGTGCCCACATATATACCCGAAATAGGACAAGAGCTCTAATGATAGAGTAAGCTGCACTGTATGCAGTAAATTCTCTATAAAGATTGAAGCTGACTGCTTCCAAGTAGGACAAATATTCTTGTTTTTGAAATGCAAATAATGTATACGCTAGAAGTGTAGCAGTATATAGAACAGTAAAACAGTGTGTGTATCACTCTTTTCATGCGAATTCTTGCCCTGGTGCAGCGCCTTCTTTCTATTTTTATGTATGTACTAGTGAGCCAGTGCCTGTTTATACTGCATTCACGCTTTGCGTAGTGGCATATAATTTGCAAGAGTGTGCGTAAAAACATAATAGTAATGTCACCTAAATGTTACACAATTTATTGACATGGGTGCCAATTTCAGCAATACTGAAATTTTGCCTGTCTCATATTTTGTCGGTGACTTGTACAAATATTCCTAGTGATTATACTCGTGAAATAAATGGCGCAACACAAGCAGCGAAAGAATGGCAATTCAATAAATAGTGACCACTATTTAGATTACTGCCGCTTTTGAGCTGTGTGTATATTTTTATTTAAGGAAATCAATGTCCCGTCCATTTGTTGCTGGTCATGGAGGGTGCGTTCTTTTGGCACACAGATTTTTTATAAAAAGGAGCTCTGAGCGTAGCAAACATGGCATTTCGGTAGAAAATCTTCCTAGGGGAGGCGGACATACTTCGCCGCCAATAGCGTGAGTTTCAGAACAGTGAAGAGATTTGTTCTAATCTACTGTATTATTAGCACTTTGAGGGTAGCTTAAATGGCAAACTTGGAGACAGTTAAATTTGAATCTAGCCCCATTAAAAATCATTAAAATTGCGCCTCATTGAAGATTTTCAGCGCTCAATCCAGGCAATATCGAAAACGAGCACACCGGGAGCGCAGAAAAGGCAACCACGTTGTGATGTCAGACAGAAGCGCCCCGTAACGAAACGTGCGACGAAGTTTTGCTCGGCAAACCGATGCCGCAGCGTCACTGTTCGCCTCGACGCTTCCGTGAGACGTAGCGGCTCGGCGCGCTCGGCGTCGACATTGCTTGCATTGAGCTCGACATTCGATGAAGAAATTCCACGAAATAGACACAATTTTCAAGATCAACGAAAAATGGGACTGCAATAAAATTCGACAAAATTTTCTATTTAAACAGCTGCTCCCGCAGGCACTAATAAGTCAATTATTAACTAATTTCGGGTAATTGTTCTGAAATTCACGTTATTAGCGGCAAAGTACGTCGGTCTCGCCTAGAACTCCTTTACAAATGTCCGCAGAAGATCCGCTACCTTGACATCAGCAGGATGTCCAACGGCCGCAGAAAGTCCCGCCCCTGGCGTGCACTCGACATTCATATATCCCGCGGGCGTCGTTTGGACGTGGTGAAAAGCGGTAACAAAATTGATAAACGTCCGAACGTCCGTTTTTGATGTCCGACAAACGAGGCCAGGGTGTACAATTCCTTTGCGCCTTATAGTCCTCCGGAGGTCTATTAGTACGTCCCGTGGATATTTTCATGCCTCCTGCGGACGTTCTTAAATGTCCGGCAACGTGGTCCGGAGTATGTGCCAGGGTTGTTTGTTGTCCACTGAGAAGGCAATTTACAGTGAGCCATAGTTTTAGCAGTGCTCTATCGACCGCACTCTATGCGAGCGCCTTATCACGGCGAGAAGCACCGGAAAACGGGTGCGCAAACGAGACTCCTTAGCACAGGCGTCGTCTGCTCTTCCTTGTAAGAAGGTTGGAGTCAACTCCGATGCTGCCTATTCAAACACATGTAAAACGCAGATAATTTTATGAAACAACCGCGAGAACAATTTGAATCAAGTCTGTTGTATTTAAATGCTAGAGACTGTCGAAAGTGGATTTGTATTCAGAGCTAGCAATCTTTTCTAAAGATTGCATGAAATAAGCAAGTTCTAAAATATCGAATCACAATGTTTACAAATGCATAACTTTTCTACATGGACAACTATGGCTGTATCTGCAAATTCCATTAAAGCACCTAAAGTGGGCAATATTCGTATATGAATTTACAGCTTACGTGAATTGTTTGCAATTTTATGAGCGTTCTGCTGAAGTCCTACTTGCATAATAATTATACATTTCACAGAGGCGCATATTACATCAATTTCGGTCGCTTTAGAAGCGCCATTAGAGGAGTTTACAGAAATGTGATGTCTTTTTCGTTGCTGAGAGTTGTAAACGGCGCAGTTTCTTTTGTTGAAAATTTTTTATTGTCATTTAAGTTATAATAAATTAACTGGAGCTCAAATTAGCGTTCTGCTTGCAACTATCACCAGGTTATGACTTTTTCTTTTAAACGCAATAAATCTATACAAATTCGGTCCAGTAGTTGGCGAGAAAAACGATTTATCCGAGCCTATGCATTTAAGTAGGAGCTCCCCAGCTAAAGCTCCCTCTTAAAGGGAAGCTGAAACACTTTTCGAAAGATATGAGTTCCCTGCGGCATTCTATAGTTTTGAGTCCACTGAACACGAATATCTCGCTTAAAAAGGGCGGAAACAAACGCAAGCGGCTGCTTTTTGCAAGAAAACGCGCACCAGCACCTCAGGGCATGGCGCGAACGCCACTGTTGCCCGTGATTGGTCAGGACCGCTTTGACGTCATTCACGGGGATCGCCGGTCGGCGCCGCCGTTTCAGAGCGTAGCACGCTGTTCTGGTTGTAAGCATTATGGAACGTACTCGCTGTCTCGGAGAGCTTGTATTTTCGCCGTCCATGTCCGAACCGACAGCCGATACAGAAAACGATGGCGGCAACGGGGGCAACGACGATGTTGAGTGTGCCAACAGCGAGAGCGATGTGTGCACCTTCTCGCGCGTTGGAAATTTTAGCTGCTACATATGTCTTTTCATGTAGCTGCACGTTCCAATGACGGGAGAAAAAACGCGCTAAAGTGTCACTGGGAACTTGCTGCTGGAAGAATGCCGAAGCACTAAGTTCTCATTAATTGTAAACACGGGTGCAATTCCGCGATGCCATGCACCTTGCCGCTGCTTGTCTAAAGTTCCGTGGTTTTTTGCGTGTTGATATACGATCGCGAACATAAGTGCCGCGTTTGGCTACTTCAACCTCTTCGATTGGTGATGGTAGTGGAACAGGTTCATCAGGGGCTCGGTTCTCAAGGTGCTCTTGTGGAACCTGAAAGAGTTCAAGGCATGGATGTCATGAATTTCAGCATATCATGCATATCAGCAAACATGACAACAGTTGTATTACTTACAGTAATTGAAGTACTTTTTCAGTAATTTATGTGATGGATTAGTTGTCTAGTGATTTAGTAACGTGAATTATTTGGCGTCTGTAATTTCATGGCTAAAGTAATTTATTAATTGCGTTAAATATGCGCCAGTAAGCTGTGTACGGCGCCAGAACGTTGGTAGTGTCGTGAGGCGTCGTGGAGGCACATGAAGGGAAGGGCATGAAATGTTGGCAAGTGTATGTTGCCTTGAAGAAAGGTTGGCGTCCCTTTATACTTTGCCTTTTGCTTCTTGTACGCATGAAAACTTTTTGGAAGCAATCGTAAAGTAACACCATTACTTTTTTGAAAGCGGTAATTGTAATGTAATTCAAATCAATTAGCGTAATAAGAAAGTAATGCACTATATTTACTTTCAAATAATAATTTGGCCATGCGTGATGCATAGCTAGTTAAAGGCAAGAAAACATTTTTTGTCCAGCAGCGGTGCCTGTATTGGGCTAGACCACGTCGAACGCTGACAAGTTCAATACCTCACAACGTTACTTCATTATTTGAGCCCGTTCGCCTTGCCACGGGCGCGGCTGTGCCGACGCTCGTTTTTGCGGCATTTCGCTGCTGGTAGCAAGCTGTGAGTGCGAAATCTACGGAATGAGGTTTTTACACGTCGAGTTCAACTACTCTAACGCGAGCATGAAAATATTACCGTAACGCGTTATGTCGTGCGATTTGAACACGAATGCTGAACAGCAAAACCTGCGTGCACCGCGTGGTAGGACAAATAGCAAATATCGCTGAATGCGCAAGCGTACCCCCGGCCAGTTATTTCCCCGTACCAAACAGCGCCGAACAAGCAGCCGTAGCACAGTGTTCCGTGACAAAGCAGAGTGGGAAAACAGGATGAAAACGGCAAGCAATTCGCACGCATGTGCATATTCCCGGCTGTGCCTCCACCTCGCTTCGTCATAGGCCGCTGTAAGGCCGTTTGTTCGACACTCAGGTGATCACCCGTTTAAAAAATTGCCCGTGTGCACAGTAAAACCCTTACCTCACCCTTTCTCCTCTTGGCGAAGGCTGCTCTTGGAAGTGGCGAGGTGTTTCTCTTGTGGGAGAATATAGACGGAACAACGCCGGCCTTCAGTCGCGCCGATTTAATTGGAATACCGATTGCCCGCATCGTTGTCAAGCTCCGATGATAATCACTGTCGCGGGAATGGTGCGAACACGGCACATTTCATTTCATTGGTAAGAAGATATCTCTCCTGACCGCACGGACCCACTGCGCTGCAAGTTTCTTGTCCTTCGGGAACATGTGAAACACCACATCGTCTCACCCGCCTGTGTTCGCACAGCCGAATGCTGCACAGAACGAGGGCATGTTGGGCGCCCTTGGCTGTAGGCACTCACGCAGCACAGAACGGAAGCAGAGTTCACGAAAATTGCAAAAGACGACAAACGTGAGCGGCGGCAGGTCTCTCCTAGCGTCGTTTAGTAAAGCGCAGGACGGAAAGAAACATGCCAGCGCATGCCAGCACGCCGGTCCGGCAGTACGGTCCCCGGGAATGACGTCACTCTCGCCGGTTCTCTCCTCCGGCTGCCTCCTTACCCTGCGCTCAGGGAAGCGACGGGGCCGTGTCCGCGGGGGGGATTTAAAAAGCGATTTCTGCCCCTTATACATAGTATGCACGTACGTCATTCAAGGATGTTCCGCGACTTCCGGTTGACGGCGGCGCCATCTTGGGGAACCTATAGGCCGCTGGCCATGGCTCATGTGTGCACGTGAAGCTCTGCTAGTTCCGACTGTAGATGGGCCCTGCTGTGCGATATCATGACTATATGTGCTATGTACGGCTGCCGCAGCCGCAGAAGCTCGTCTGCCAAGCCAAATAACAGAGACCCGGGAACGGGAATGTTTCACCTGCCGAGAGTCATAACCTGGCAATGCGAAAGGACGAGACAGTTGTCGGAAAAACGGCGACGCGAGTGGCTTGCGCGTATAAACCGCCAGGATTTGAAGAACCTCGACAACATTCGTGTGTGCAGTCGTCATTTCATCTCAGGTAAGCGAACTGTTATGTATTTCAATTTGTATATAGCTTAATTACGATCGTGCATAATCTGCTAGCTGAGAGTTTACACCCAGCACTCCCCGCCGGGCTCGGCGAGCATATTACTGCGCTTTGCGGGGATGCGTGCCGAAAGTTTTCTCGATCCGTTGGTGAATGTACCGTGTTCGAGCACTTGCGATGTCATAAATATGCGTCGTATCGTTCGGTTTGCAGGGAAGCCCTCAGCATTGATGGATGACGGGAACCCCGACTGGGTGCCGTCACAGCTCTTGGGTCACGGACGCGACGGTCCCTCAGCAGGCGAATTGACCGAGCGCTACAACCGCCGCATGAGACGTTCGAGGAAGGCCAACGCCGCAAGTTCAAGTACTACTGACGAAACTTCATATACTGCTAGCGTGGATGCACTCCAGCTAGATTGTAGCAGTGGGTCTGAACTTCACAGTGCGTAAACCATGGATTGTACATCCGACGAGCGCCAATCCCCAAGCTGTTCGGCTGACCATGGCACCAACAAAGGTTTGTACTAGCAGCCTGCCTGGCAGTGACGTCCTTTTGTTTCAACATCCTTGGAATAAAAACTTACGCGCTTTCCTTTTAATTCTTGCAGTTTCTGTCACCGAGACAGACCTAACAATGAACGACATTGGGAGCATCGAGATGGAGGAGCAAAGGCTCGCGTCAGACCTTGAGACATCAACAGAGCAAGCAAGGCAGTTAAAAACAACACCGAACTCCTTCAATGCAGACAACCAGAGGCTTACCACTGAGCTTCGAGAGTCAGGGAAGCAAAAAGAGCAGCTGGCGATAACAGAGGCATCACTCCGTGATGACAATGGCAAAGTAATTTTTTACACAGGGGTATCAAATTTCTCGATTTTGATGCATTTTCTAATCTTATTGAAGTGGTGGCGAACCACACGCCCCAAAATAGCTTGCCTAAATTTCAGGAGTTTGTTCTTTTTTCGATGAAGTTGAAGTGGAAGTTTCCTCTCCAGGATCTTGCTTACAGATTTGTTGTTTCGCAGTCCACTGCAAGCAGGATCCTGGTAAGATGGCTCCGTGATGCGTTTTGGAGGCTTAGATCAGAGATAGTATGGCCATCAAGGAAGGCAATCCAGCAAACAATGCCTCAAGCATTTGTGGATTCATTTGGGGCAAAAGTAGCGGTCGTACTTGACTGTGTTGAAATCAAGATTGAAAGGCCATCTTCGTAGCTACCCAGAAGTGAAACATGGTCTCAATACAAGGGGAGCAATACTGCGAAATTCTTAATAGGGATATCCCCCCAAGGTGTAATTACATTTATATCTGAAGGCTGGGGTGGAAGGACAAATGGTAAACATATCACTGAGCAATGCGGCATACTCTACAAACTAACGCAAGGGGACGCTGTTTTGGCAGACCAAGGGTTCGACATTGGCGACAGTGTGGGCCTGTATTGTGCAACATTGAACATCCCTGCATTCACTAAAGGTAAAAGCCAACTTTCAGCACTTGATGTTGCTCGCACACGAAAGTTAGCGAATGTAAGGATCCATGTCGAAAGGGTGATCGGCTTATTACGTAACAAATTCACTATTATGAAATCTATTCAACCGATCGACTTTGTCATGTGCAAGCAAGGGGATGAGTATGCAACCCTGGACAAGATTGTCACAGTGTGCTGCGCTCTCACAAATTTGTGCCCTTCTGTCATTCCCGAGAATACAGGAGCAGCTACATAATTCAGTCCCTGTTGCAGAATTTTATAGAGAAACCTTTTTGCTTTCATTTGTGCATGCTACCAGGATTCTTTTCGCAACTGGCATTGGCAGTGTACTTTTGATTTGGAACTACAAGTTTAGATATTGTTACGTAGGAAGACACCGACGAAAAGCTATTTACAAGTATATTTACAAGACAATACGCCGCAGTTGGCCAAGAGGCAACAGCCCGCGCTAGCTTCCAATCGTCGTTGTCGTCTTCTTACTGCTCGGCTCTTCGTCATTGGAAATACTATACTATCCCGTAGCACTACCCCCGGCGGCAAAAGCGCCGTCCCGGAGCGACTAAAGGCCGGACTCTGAAGCAGTGTAGTAGGTCTTCAGCCTACTGACGTGCACGATATCACTAGATGCCAGAGTAGATGACGAGGTTGAGCTCACAGGAGCAATTTCGTACGTCACAGGCGTCACCTGGCGCAGCACGCGGTAGGGCCCTGTGTATCGCGAAAGAAGCTTTTCTGAAAGTCCGACGTGACGAGAGGGCGACCACAGGAGCACGAGTGCACCAGGCGAAAACTGTACGTCACGGTGGCGGGCGTTGTACTGGCGTTGCTGCGTGGTTTGCGAGTCCGTCAGTCTAGCACGGGCAAGCTGGCGTGCATGGTCGGCGAAGGCGATGGCGTCGCGCACATACTCGGTTGTTGAGGTCGCAGCAGGAGGAAGTACCGTGTCAAGGGGCAAGGTCGGTTCGCGACCGTATAGTAGATAAAATGGAGAAAATCCGGCGGTGTCGTGCCGGGAAGAATTAAGCAAATGTGACGCAAGGAAGGGCAACGTCCCAGTCGTGGTGGTCCTTCGAAACGTACTTGGACAGCATGTCGGTAAGAGTACGGTTTAACCGCTCTGTCAGGCCATTGGTTTGAGGATGGTATGAGGTAGTCAGCTTGTGTTGAATAGAGCAGGAGCGCACAATGTCGGCGATAACTTTCGAGAGGAAGTTACGAACACGGTCAGTAACCGTGGTCGCCATGCCCACGGACGCCATGCTCCATGACCGCCATGCACTAAGATAATGTCACGCAAGAGAAAGTCCGCGACGTCAGTGGCGCAACTGGTAGGGAGAGCCCGCGTGATAGCGTATCGGGTGGCGTAATCAGTTGCGACGGCTACCCATTTGTTCCCAGAGGATGACGTGGGAAAGGGACCGAGGAGGTCTAATCCAACACGAAAGAATGGTTCCACAGGGACGGTGATCGGCTGGAGATGACTGGAAGGTAGCACCTGAGGTGTTTTCCGACGCTGGCAGGGATCACAGGCAGCAACATAGCGTCGGACGGAGCGAGCGAGACCAGGCCAATAGAAGCGGCGGCGGACGCGGTCGTACGTGCGGGTTACCCCAAGATGTCCTGCAGTGGGTGCGTCATGCATCTCAAAGAGCACAGTCTGTCGTAGATGTTTTGGCACGACAAGAAGATCAGGGCCATCAGGGAGGAAGTTCCTTCGGTACAGAATGCCGCCCTGAAGGACATATCGGCGAACGGATGCGTCGGTAGGTGTAGAGCGCAGACGCTCGATGAGTACTCGCAGCGATAGGTCTCGGTACTGCTCAGCGGCGATGTTAGCGAAGGCAGACACAGAGAAAATGCCGTCGGTGGTACTACTGTCGGCATCGTCAGGCTCGTCTACCGGGTAGCGAGACAGGCAGTCAGCGTCCTTGTGTAGTCGGCCAGATTTGTAGGTGACAGAGAACGAATATTCTTGGAGGCGTAAGGCCCAGCGACCAAGTCTTCCTGTAGGGTCTTTCAATGAGCATAACCAGCAAAGCGCGTGATGGTCTGTGACAACGGAAAACGGGCGGCCATATAAGTATGGGCGGAATTTCGCAACCGCCCAAACTAGGGCCAGATACTCACGCTCAGTGATGGAATAGTTGCGCTCCGCGGGTGAGAGGAGCCTGCTGGCGTAAGCGATAACATGGTCGTAGCCACGCTGGCGTTGTGCCAGTACTGCGCCAATTCCGTGACCGCTGGCATCAGTACGGACTTCGGTAGGCGCAGAAGGATCGAAATGGGCCAGCACGGAAGGCGTTGTGAGAAGGTCGATTAGAAGCGAGAATGCAGAGGCCTCGTTATTGCCCCACTGGAAAGGGGCGTCTTTCTTCAAAAGCTCGGTTAGTGGTCGTGCTATGGCCGCGAAATGTTTCATGAAACGGCGGAAGTACGAGCAAAGGCCGATGAAGCTGCGCACATCCTTGACACACTTTGGAACAGGGAAGTGCGTAACAGCATGGATCTTGCCTGGGTCCGGTTGCACTCCGTTCGCGTCAACGAGATGTCCAAGGACGGTAATCTGGCGACGGCCGAATTGGCGCTTCGATGCGTTGAGTTGCAGACCGGCTCACCGAAAAACGTCCAGGACTGCTGAGAGGCGCTCGAGGTGCGTAGCGAAGGTTGGGGAGAATACTATAACGTCGTCCAAGTAGCCCAGGCATGTGGACCATTTGAAACCGTGAAGAAGGGAGTCCATCATGCGTTCAAAAGTGGCAGGAGCGTTACAAAGACCGAACGGCATCACTTTGAATTGATAAAGACCGTCGGGTGTTACAAAGGCAGTCTTCTCGCGGTCGAGATCGTCCACGGCAATCTGCCAATAGCCGGAGCGAAGGTCAATAGAGGAGAAATAGCGAGCACCGTGGAGGCAGTCAAGGGCGTCATCAATCCGAGGTAGGGGATACACGTCCTTTTTGGTAACCCTGTTAAGGTGCCGATAATCCACGCAAAAGCGCCATGAGCCATCCTTCTTTTTTACCAGCACAACGGGTGACGCCCATGGACTACATGACGGTTCAATAATGTTCTTGGCAAGCATTTTGCGAACTTCGGTGTGAATAACTTGACGCTCAGCCGGTGATACTCGATACGGGCGGCGATGAATAGGAGGGGCATCGCCGGTATTAATGCGATGTTTAACAGCTGTTGTTTGGGCCAAAGGACGATCGTTAAAGTCAAAAATATCTTGGTAGGAAATCAGAATGCGGTAGAGCGCACGAGCGTGCTCGGACGGCATGTCGGGTGCAATCATTTTCTGTAAGTTGGCGATGGTACAAGTTGCCGACTGCGATGGTAGAGGAGGATCGGCTGAATTGTCGTCTACTGAAATCGATGCTACAGAGAGATCCTCGAATGAGTAAAGTTGGGCCAGAAACATCCCGCGTGGCAGCACTTGTGTCGTCAAGTCAAAATTGACCACTGGCAGGCAGACGCAATTCGCCGTAATAGATAAAACTGTATGAGTACTGTGATCCCGTGTGTAAGGAGGACGTCTTGCATAGGAGCCGCGATGTAGTGGCCGTCGGGGACTGGTGGTGATGACACGAAGTCAACGTAAGTCAGTGCCGAAGGTGGCAAGCGAACGAAGTCGACGGAACTGAGGCGAGTAGGGTGTTGTTTAGCGGGATCCAGAACAGGCAGGTCGAGGCGGAGAGTACTGGCGGAGCAATCGATGAGAGCAGAATGTGCGGAGAGGAAGTCTAAGCCGAGGATGATGTCGTGGGGACAGTGAACGATGACTGTGAATAGCACGGCAGTGGAGCGATCGGCGAAAGAGACGCGGGCGGCGCACATACCAATTACAGGGGCTGTTCCGCCATCGGCGACACGGACAACAGGCGTCGTGGCGGGCGTGATTATTTTCCTCAGCCGGTTACGAAGGTCAGCGCTCATTACCGACAAATGCGCCCCAGTGTCTATGAGAGCAGATACAGGAACACCGTCGACTTGCACGTCAAGAAGGTTCAGATGAGGGGGCAACGTCAGGAGAGGATTTGGCGGCGTAGGGAGCAATGCAGCGTCACCTCGAGGCGCTGCATCGTCTAGTTTTCCGGCTGGGAGCGGCGTCCGAAGGGAGTCGGCGAATAGGAGCGACGGGGTTGGGGCGAGCGAGATTGTCGTCGTTGGGGCGAAGGCGAACGAGAATAGGGGCGGTTCGGCGCAGGAGAATCGGTGGCGGCATTATCTAAGCGGGCAGCATAGGGACGAGAAGGGCCACCTGGGGGGCTGGTTCGGGGAACGATAGCGACTGCGACAGTGCCGAGAAATGAGCCCAATTCGATGGCAGTGAAAACAAATTGGCTTGTCGTCTGCAGTGCGCCATTCAGAGGGGTTGCGGAAACGTGGTAGGTAAGAAAGTGCGGGACGGGGCGGAATCGAAGAAGCCGGGTGGGTATCAGGGCGATGGGCCGAGCAGATGGTGTGAATACCCACGTTGGCGAACTCCTGGCGGACAGCTGCCTGGATCAGGGAAACAGTGACGGCAGGTGCATTGGAGGGGCTGGAGTCGAAGGCAGCCGGATAGGCGGCCTCGATCTCACGCCGGACAATCCTGGTAACATCGCCAGTATTGTTGGGACGAGGAGCGTCGGCACAGGAAGATGTCGCTGGGGTGTTGGACAGACGGGCAAACTGTTGGTCGATACGTCGGCTTTTAGCGAGTTCCAGGCGGCGGCACTCTTCTATAACTGCATTCACCGTCGCCACGTTGTTAAATACGAGCAAGTTGAAGGCGTCAACGGCAATGCCTTTGAGGATGTGGGAGACCTTGTCGGACTCAGTCATGTGTGCGTCAACTTTGCGGCACAGAGCCAAGACGTCCTGAATGTACGTGACGTAGGGCTCCGTTGACGTCTGCACACGACCGGAAAGCGCCTTCTGCGCGGCAAGTTGGTGACCGTAGGGGTTGACGAACAAGTCTCGGAGCTTTTGCTTAAGCGAATCCCAACTGGTGAGCTCATCTTCGTGCGTCCGATACCAAATTGGAGGTGTGCCACCGAGGTAAAAGACTACGTTGGTGAGCATGATAGTAGGGTCCCACCGGTTATTGCGGCTGACGTGTTCGTACAGGCTGATCCAGTCCTCGACGTCTTCCCCATCTTTCGCCGAGAATACACCAGGATCACGGTGAGCGAGGAGAGTGATGTAGGTCGTCGAAGTGGCAGCAGGTGTCGGAGCCGGCGGGGTCGAGTTGTCGCCGCCGGGAGCCATGATGGAAGGCTCGACGTACCGTCCACTGCGAAGCTCCGTGACGAGGTACAGGGAACGTCCACCTCCACCAGATATGTTACGTAGGAAGACACCGACGAAAAGCTATTTACAAGTATATTTACAAGACAATATGCCGCAGTTGGCCAAGAGGCAACAGCCCGCGCTAGCTTCCAATCGTCGTCGTCGTCTTCTTACTGCTCGGCTCTTCGTCATTGGAAATACTATACTATCCCGTAGCAATATGTTTAGATACACAAAGAGGCAGATCATTAACATATATTAAGGAGTTTACCAAACACAGAACCCTGTGGAATGCCTGATATCAGTGGAAGTGGACTAGAAGCATTCTTGTTTATTTGCGCAAAGTGTGAGCGATTACAGAAAATTGTTTAATACATCTAAGGACATTGGGGTGAAAGTTAAGGTGTTGAAGCTTTAGAAGTACGCGTTGATGAGTAACTTTGTTGAAGGCTTTAGCAAAGTGAAGAAGAACTGCATCAGTCTGTGTAGTATTAGTAGCAGAATTTAAATGTAAGCCATGAAGGAAGATGCCCAATTGAGTTTCTCATGACAGTCCTTTACGGAAACCGTACTGCGATTGATGAATAAAATCATGTGAGTTGAGGAAATCCATTATGTGAGAGAATAAGACATGTCTCATGATTTTGCAAGGGATGCTTGTTATGGAAATTGCACGGTAGTTCAGTGGCGAATCTCTGTTACAATTGTAGACCGGAATGACCTTTCCGACCCCCATTCAGATAGTAGGTTGCGTGTGGTTAATGACTGGAAATTTTCAAGGTTAAAAAGAAACGGAAATAATTGTAATGTTTTTAGGAGCTCAGAAGTTAGTTTGTCAGGGTCAGCAGATGGCGACAGCTTGAGGTTATCTATTAAAGTACTGATACCGTTGACCGAAAAGGTTATGTCAGGCATCTCTGGCGTAGTTTGCGCAGGAAAATCTGGAAGAGGCTTGTCGGAATCTTGGGTGAAAACAGACGAAAAAGTTGCGTTAACCGCATTGGCACAGCCATTTCATTTGGAATGCTGATTGGTCGGTGTGACTGAGGATTTACAATGTGCCAGAATTTTTGAAGGTTATCTGATATCATGTGACGAAGATTTTTATTACAGAACAAGTGTTTAGCTTTGCGGATAGTGTTCAAGTACTACTGCTCAGATTTATTATATCTTGGGGCACCATTAGCACAAATGTTTATTCCGAAATCACAAAGGCAAGCCCAAATCAAAGTTTTATGCAAAGAAATATTCTGATAGAATGTTTCTAAAATACTGTCTGGAGTACTGCTTGTGTAATATCTAAGCTCAAGCAACAGCATGCGATATACATTTTAGCTTCAAATACTCCTTATGTACCGTTAGAGCAGCCTACATGGAAATAAATGCTATTGAAGCTGCATGCATTAGTTTGCCTGAAAACATAGGTCTGGGCTAATGCCAAGTCATTGTGTTTACAAAAGGTTGCTGTGGCAAGGCAGAAACACTACTTTAATTTTCAGTTACTCGCTTTCATTTATGCCAAGAACTAGTGTGTAGACAACCCGTTAAGCAGTACTCTCAAATATTACGTGGTGCTCTCGTCTCTGATGCAAGTTTGTTATGCACATCTTCTTCATGGTTGTTTGGTTTTATTATTACTGCTTCATGCACATATCTGTACTGCTCTATGTATATATAATTTTCTCTCTATTATTGCTATTTTATGTCCTATCCTGGTTCTGAAGTTATCAATTTATACTTTGTGCCAATGTATTTTGTACGTTTTACATCAGAATGTGTAGTTCCACCCTTCTCTGCCCTTCACGAGAAGTGCTGATAGTACCACAAATAAACAAAATATGCAGGTACTGTTGGGCAAGTTTATTAACAATACTACCAAGCTCATGCGATATCAAAGCATAAAGCAGACACAAAGCACAGCAGTTATAAGGTCATAAAAAGGGAGAAAACATTTACAATATTCAAGGATGGCATGTAACAGTGGAATATAGGATAACATTGAAATCCAGACTTCCCCTAATAATAGTTAATACAATAGTAGCCAAAAGAACAGCAAAGTTTACAAATAATGCTGTCAAATGTGTCAAAAAAGTCTAGCATATAACTACCTGATTAGCTTAACAGAATGGAGGAGACAAAAGGGACATACATAAGATCGCAACACAAGGGAACAAATTGAAATGCCATATGCGCAGATCATACTGAACACATACATTATTACTAGGATATAAAAAAGCCAAGTAATGCAAACATTTATTAGGTAGCCTGCTACGAAAAAACACACAGGTAGCACAGTTGTTATTGGAACTGCTTTTCCCAGTAAGGATTTGAAAATATTGAAGGACATGGTCCTTTTCTTGCTTAGATAACATGTAATAAGTTGCTTAGGTAAGAGTGAGACGTACTGTACGACTGACTGTTTTTGTTTACCCCACACTGGCTGTGGCTTCTGTCTGGTTGTGTCCTTGGCTGCTGGCACTAGTGGCACATTCTTGGCAAGGCCATAACTTTTGTTTTGGAGCACGTCTTATTTCGAGACATGTATAGTGGAATCACTTGTACTTACATCCAGAACCATCGCATGGCAGCATTTTCCCTGCTTCGGGGCCCTGGCAGTAGCAGAAACTATTTTTGTGAGTGCTGCTGGTGGATACCTTGTTTTACCTAGTGAAGTACTGTGCAAAGAGCTCTAGTAAGATAACATGAGGGAAAAACTCTCTTGCAGATGGTAACATCTTTTCTAAAAAGGCACAGTCCCTCTTCACTCTCTCTATGTACAAGGATTGTGGCGTCCAGACGACAAAATCACAATATGCAACACGACACACAGCCACCTGAGTCTGCACTTGAAAATAATTTGCATGTGTCCGCTTCAAGCGCAGGATGCCATTGGTGTGCTCGAGCCAAAGTTGTTGGTATTCAGTGCACTCTGTATCTCCTTAGTAGCCACGATGTATGGGCACTTAACCTCGACAGTGCCTTTTCCACAGCATGTGCATTCAACAGAAGCACCTGGACTTGCTGCTAGGTATGGGTGTGTAGAGCTTAGGCACACACCTGCCCTGTGATTTGTGAAGTTAATGAGCCGCTTCATCATTTCTTGCACATAGCTGTGCAGTGCACCAGTTTCGTGCTGAAGACCCCAAGCTGTTGCTGCAGAATAAAATTGATGCGGTTCAGGATAACAAATTGTCTTTACAAGGCTTACAGAAGCTTTACTAACTGTTGTTGTGCACACATTCTTCATAATTGGCGCAGTGGTGCGCCCAGCTTGATATGCATACCACTTTTGGCATTTTGCTTGATTTCTTGTAGTGCTTTCAACATGCTCAACCATTTCTTGGCTTACTGTGAGCTCCGTGAGGAACTTTTCTGCATGTGTAATTAGTGCAGGCAGGTCCTCGGAACACGCCTCTGCACATGCCAGATTGCGAAGAAGTTGCGACTCTCTTTGTCGCGGTGGCTGAAAGAGCCCACTGTACTTTGGGTGTGTCATAAAGAGTGCTGGCCTTACGCCTGATTGTGCCACATTCGCATATAACTGCTTCAGCTCTTCGTCTGTTGGTGGTGGTGGCACTGGTAGTCTTGCTTCTGTATGATCATCTGTATCCACAGCATTTGAGTCAGGATCCATGCTCTCCATTTGTTTCTGTTTTTGTTGAAAAGACGAGAAATCGATGTCTTTCAGGCGCTTATACTGCGCGTGTGAATTGTGCGCCGGCAGCCACAGGTTGCTTATTTATGTGCACGTTCTGGCATCCCTAATTCGAACAGCTGTCTCAACAGCAAACAGTGTTGCTTCGATGCGTTAGCACGCTTCACCCAGCCCAGCCATACAAGTGCAATGAGCTGTGACAATGACCCCATTGGCTTCGGCAAGAACCCACACCTTCAGCTGGGATTCCCGTAGCCTCTGGGAATGGTTGACCCGAAAATAAAGGCAAAAATAAAAAAAAACTGCATATTAAGCATGTTTCTTGCTGTGGTTATTCTTGGTGGAAAGTGAGCACAACTCACCCTCTGCACTGAGGAAATGAGCACTGGCGTGCTAGCTAGGGAGGCCACCCCCCCTCCTTCCCCCTAAAAACATTCCTGATATGCCTCTGTACATGCCCAAACAAGAAACCTAATTAAATGAGAAATCGTTCATGGTAAATTCAACCTCTCGAAGTTTCGCTCCGACAACATGAAAAGAAAAATCATTAAGGGCATACTTTAGTGCAGGCGGAAGCCAATGCAGCTTGCATAGCGAAGGCTTTTTGAACGTTAGCTTGCAGCGATCACGCAGCTACGCTGCGTTTATGTTTTCACGTGACGTCACACCGTCGTCTGTTAGCACTCGTCCGCCAAGCAGGAGTATACTGCAACCGATGCGTGCGAATGTTTCTGCGGTCTTTCAGCGTTGAGTTTGCAATTTGCGAACTATCGCGTACTAAACGACGGCGACGGCCAGGCGGAAGGAATTCTGCCCTTCATATTTTGCCGAGCTAGTGGGTCCGACGCATGCTCGCTACGAAGCAAAAGTAATCATGTGTGACGGCATTGATCCGTACACGTTAGGCGCCGGGACCGACATGACGACGGACGTCGGCTTGCTGCCGGTTATGACGCATGCTGACATTGTAAATTATTTGGGGCTGTCGACGAACCACGTATCGCTTACTGAAATGAAAGCTTGCAAGTCTCTCGAGGCTCACAACCACTTCACAAGTGGCTGGGCGAGCGACGTGACAGCAATGCGGCTACCATCCAAGCGCGTCATCGTGTTGAGCGAGGTAAGGTTGCAATCATTTTAAAAATATACTTATAGATCCGTACCACTGGAATAACACTGTTAACAGGGTACCCACTTGTGTGAACTAGTTCCTTAGCTGTTTATTGCGGCACCGTGCGCTTCTCACTGCCCCGAATGCTTGACGTTGCTGGGCATTGTTTACGACGCAAAATACTTTATTTCGCTGTTCGCTTACCTAAATACGGCCTTGCGAGACTCTGGTTAAATGTAGGCGTAAAAAGTAGAGCCCACTGCTATAGCAGTTCACTCCTTTTTGCGCTATTAAAACCAGAGTTACTAGGGCAGAGTGGGCAGCAAGGTGCCAGACGGAGCTTAAAATGGAAATTCTCGCTGTTCCAATGATCGGCTAAAACTAAAGGCAAATATATACATGGGCCCAGTGTACACATCTTAAGAAGCACAGCAAATAAATGCTTGCATTTAGTCATTTCTAAGCATAAATGAATCCATTCTACTACAGGTAGGCCACTCCCAGCGCCTGTGAAAAGCTCCACTGAAATCTTGGATACTGGTTGACAGCGACGGAAGCATATGCACAGCACACTGTACCTGCATGGCTGGTCCAGGTGAAGCCTGTTCCCATATTGGTGCAACACTTTTCGCAATGGAAACAGCGGTGCGCATCAGAGAGTGCAAGACGTGTACACAAAAGACAAATGTTTGGCTCCCCGCACATCGCTCTGGCACAAAGTACAAGAGACTCAAAGACATTTACTTCGCATCATCGAAAAAACAAGAAAAGATTCATGGATGCCTTTCCTGAGAGACGATTTGACAAACAGAAACAAGTCGGTGCACAGCCATCAGCTTTGCCACCTCTTCCACCTCCAACAGTGGAAGAGCTTAGAACATTTTATTCGAACATTGATGATGGAGGAGTTCCACCATCAATATTTATGATCCTGCCAGAGTACAGTGACAGATTTGTACCACCCAAAAACAGTGAGCCTCCGAACCTCCGAGAGCTGTCATGTCACGAAGCACAGTCTGAGAACCTGCTAGAACTCCTCTCTCGTGCCAAAAACATGCTCCCTCAACTGACCATCACCGAAGAAATGGTACATCACGTAGAAGAGGTGACAAGGCAGCAATCGAAATGTCCAGCGTGGTTTAAATATCGTGCTGGACGGATCACAGCTTCGGTGATGAAGAGCGTATGTGGTACCACTATAACTCAGCCCTCAGCGAGCTTGCTGAAAAGGATATGCTATCCCGAACTGCAGCAGTTTTTAACAGCAGCCACATGGTGGAGTATTGATCATGAAGCAGATGCAATCGCAGAATATGCAGCTGAGATGAAAAAACACCACACTAATTTCCAGCCCAACAAGACGGGTGTTTTCTTGAGCACTAAGTACCCATACCTCGCAGCCAGTCCCGACAGTTCTGTAACATGCACATGTTGTGGGAGGGGACTCGTCGAAGTTAAGTGTCCGCATTCAGAAGCTCATACCACAGGAGAGCAAGTAGCTGTAGACAATGCTGACTTCTGCCTCGAAGTAGTGAGTGGGAAGCTGCACCTGAAGCACAGCCACACCTATTATTACCAAATTCAAACACAGTTGGCAGTGTGCGATCTTCCGTACTGTGATTTCGTGGTATGGACCCCACTATCGATGCGTGTTGAGAGAATACAGCGGGACAATATTTTTTTCGACAACATCAATGCAACAGCTTCCAATTTTTTTACTCAGGCAATCTTGCCTGAGCTGTTTGCAGGATATTTCACAAAAAAGAAGAGCATGAATTCTTCAGCTAGAGCTGGTACATTTTGCTATTTTCAAGGACCAGAGCAAGGAAGAATGCTTGCATGTGATGGCAAAAACTGTAAATATGACTGGTTCCACTACAGCTGTATTGGAATAAAGCGGGCACCCAAGCAAAAGCAGTGGTTTTGCGATCATTGCGTAAGCTAGAACAGCAGCCAACAGTGATGTACTCGCTGTAGCCAAAATACTGCTCTTTACTTGTGCAGAACATACCCCTGCAGGACTGACATTTTTGTTATGTATATAGGACTTGCGTAGTTTGCAAGGCGCACAATTTTCTTAACCGTGCCTTCTGCTTGAGTAAAACTATATTATACACCGTGCACACTCTAGTCAATAGAAATGCCACACTTAAGACATTCTACAGTATCTTCGTTTTGCATAGTCATTTTGCTTGTGCAGAGGGATGCTCTCATGTTTCTTTGCTAGTGCTAATTAGGCGCTGTACTCATTGCACTTTAGTCTGATTTAATAGAATTTTGAATTTGTGTGTTCTGATTTTATATTATGCGCATCCAGGGATGCTACTAGGTTTCTGCATTCATGTACATTAAGACTTGTGGTGATCTTATTCTAGTCTAATTATTAGAAATTTCAACTTGTGCTTCGAGTCATTTTATGACATTAATTAAGGAATAGTCCTTCTTATCTTAAGTGGACTCTCAAGTTTTACATGCCCAAACAAGCTATTATGAGCCACGCTGTAGTGTGGCGCATTAATTTTGACCACTAGGTGTTGTTTAACTTGCACAACAACTTGCACAACACACCTAATCTGGCCGTGGCTGGCCAGGATTCGATTCAGCACCCTCGGGCTTTGCAAGGTAACGGCACTATGCCACCACTGCGGGTTACTTTTATCAAATAATGTACACAGCCTACTAAAGTAATAGATTTATTTAGGTCATTGGATAGATCTGTACATATTTGTTTTATTGTATTATACTCTGCAAATAAAACACTTTGTAATGCAAATTATTTACATGCGAACAATGCTGCACGATGAACACACGTGCTTGCTCGACAGACATGTTCTGGCTACAACACATGTATTTGGCTGCTCGGAAGTGACTTCGACCCGTTAAATCACTGTGGTTGTCATTATGTGACAACCAGACTTTAAGCTTGGCCTCTGTTGCCAACACAGAGAAAGTGCAGACTCACAAATAATGAGCACTACCATCAGCGTTACAGTAAAGAACATATTCATACAGACACCCAAAGTGCAAGCAGGCGTGGCTATATTGATAAGTTGTTACAGTAATAATAGAATTACGGTTGCAAGGCATCATCCAAACAAATAAACCAAATAAATTTCAGTCACTGTGCAAACTATTTGCGACTCGCCATTCTATTCAATTAGCTGAGTACAAACAATTCAGCCTTTTATATACATGCAAAGCACAATCATTAATTGGGACAGCAAAGTGTTCATACAGGTTCTTGCTAGTTTGTTGGAACTACAGATGGACAGAGGTTACAAAGAGCACAACAAACAGTCATTATTTTGTCTAGGGGTGGAACTGGCACATCCTGCCGACATGCAACAAAATTGATTGGTTGAACAGCCTTCATAATTACGAACTTGTTTCACACAAGGCCAATTACTCGTTCCACATGGATGCGGACATTAGCAAGCTTTCTGGTGTTGTGAATCTCTAAAGCTGTGAGCTGATTCCTTCCTTTTGTGAAGGCAGGTACGTGCAACCGTACACAGTAGAGACCAAGAGTGTCTGCTATGTCGAACTCACGATCTGCCAACACAACATCACCCTTTGTCAACATGTCAAGTATACCACAGTTCTCTGTGATATGTTTGTCACTGCATCTGCCGCCCCAACCCTCAGAAATATATGTTATGAACCCCTCTGGGCTGACTCCAATCAAATATTTTGCAGTGTTGCTGGCTTTATATTGCGACCAAGTCTCGCTACGTGGCTCTAGGAAAGATGGCCGCTCAATTTTAATCTCAAAACAGTCAGTAATCACGGCAATTTTAGTGCCGAACGAGTCTACAAAAGCTTGTGGCATGGTCTTCTGAATACAAATCCTAGATGGAAAAAAATCTGTGACTTCAGCTTTCAGAAGGCAGCATTTAACCACTTTTCAAAAATTCGGCTGACAGTGGAATCTGATACAGCGAACCTGTAACCTAGGTCTCGCAGTGGAAAATATCACTTTAGTTTCATTAGGAAAACAATAAACTCCTGAAATTTCCCGAGGCCATTTTGCTGTGTATACTTCACAACAGACAGAATAATCTGAAAACAGGCAAGGAGCCTGGTAAAACTAGACAAGCCAGTGTAGAAGGCAACTTTGCCAGGATCATCTCGAAGTTGAAGCCTCTGTCACTTGAAGTTTCCTTTTTTGTTCCTCGACCTCCCGCAGCTCGGATGCACGCCTCCTCCTGTCATCCTCCAAAGTGTTAATGTAAGCCATGGTGACTTCAGTTTGCACAGCAGCTTCTATAAAAACAAAGCCGATTTGGGGGCATGAAAATTCAGCTAAAAGAAGTGCTGATATTTATTGGATATAAGAGGTAGTTTGTGAGCAAGCAAACCTGTGAATGAAATTGTCTCGCTGGAACATTCAGCACGCTTCTCTTGCTCGGAGTGTTCATTTGCGTACAACATTTTAGGCGAAGGGTGGTCATCCTCTGCCGGCTGAGTGCTCACTGTGGCCATTGCTTTTTTCACCTGCCGATGCTTGGCGCGCCTGTACCGAGCCGTAGACTTAGCACCCGGTCCTGCGCCGTTGTGGTACCCTAAATGCTGGCAGGGCGCCCAGTCCGGGTTGGTGTCATCCATTAGACTCGCTGGCTTCCCTGCAAATTACGCAAGATCAACGAACTTGCCGCAAGCGAGCCGCAGTCTCTAGGATTCAGAAACACCTGGGGCGCCGCCGCGTCTGAAATAACAATTTTAGCGTGTAAACGATCTTGTTACAAGCTGCCATGAACAGCGGCACTGATCACGATCTAGCCCGATTCAATTCACATTTTTCGATCGCGGCCTAGTATCGCGGCTGCAACACATGGTACAAACCACGCGCATCGAGCTGGTTATTCTCAGTATAACTGTACAGACAATAATATTTTAGCTCGATTGCGAATAGCAATCGACGGAGCTTGTGCAGCAGCAGCCGATCCAGAACGGGATCGAACGTAACCCGAAGCGCTCCTGTCGCTGTAACCACAGTGACGGTGTGCTTGCATGCGATTGTAAGCGCCGGCAAATTTGTTGTGTTGACTTAATCCTGTGTTGCTTACCTGAAGTGAAATGGCGACCACACACACGGACGTATTCCAGGTTCCTTACATCTTTCCGGTTTATGCGAGCGAGCCAGAGACGCCGACGCTCCTCCGACAACACTTTCGTGCGCTCGCATTGCCCAGTTATCACTTTTGGCAAGCAGTAAAGCCCGGTTCCTGCCTCCATATTCGTTTTCTGCGCGGCAGACTTGCTCCTCGCACTGCAGCCGATCATCGCACACATTGGCATTGCGACACTGTACTGTTATTGAACCCGCACTACACGAAAATATCGGACCCGGCACACGCATCTAAGGCTAGTGCCACGGCAGTAGTTCACCGCACACCAGTCTCGTCTGATCCTGTGTGGCGTAGTTCGTCGAAAGAACAAGGTAATTATAAATGCCCGGGTACGTTGTGGCTGGCAGGAAATCCGCGTCCGTGGTGGCATCGGTTCCGACGCATAACGTGTACGGGTCGATGTTGTCACACATTTTCACTTTTGACTCGTACCTGGCTTGCGCAGAGCCGACAAGGTCGTTGAAGTACGTTGGGAAAAGCCCGGCACAATTCATTTTTGCCATCACTGCCGGAAACACGCTGCAGCTACTGTGACGGAGGCGACGAAAAAATAATGATGTGATAACCGCACGCCTGTTGATAAGGTACCCCAAGATGGCGAAAGGTAGCGGAAGCAGACGACAGCAGCGGATGTGACGTCACGTGCATACTACGTATATTGAGAATACAAAGAAAAAATTTCAGAACCGTAAATTAATAGGTCGGTTCTTCCCAACCCCAGCAATTCATGGAAATTGAAAACCGTTTCAGCTTCCCTTTAAGGAGTGCACATGCCTTGCGTTTGTTATCAGTGAGGCCCCGTTCTTGACACGAATCCGGGACATTGCGCATGCTGACGAGTTACCGTCCTTTAACCTTCCCTGGCGCATGCGCTGTAGCACGGACGTCTCGTCCACGTGTGCGGATGCACGGGACCGTTTCTTTTCTTTGTGCGCAGGACCAAGCAGACGACCGACGACGGCGAACTGCGGAAGCGTAGCAGACGACGCTAGCGCATGGCCCGCTTTGGGCAACTGTCACCGATGTCGCCGCTTCTCGGCGCCGACCTTGCAGAGGCTCGTGGCTTGTTTAAAATCTGGCCGATTGTGCGAGTGCCACTACATCGTATGGGGCGAGGGGGGCGTGAAATTATTGGCTTTGCGATTTTTCATTTTCATGTTATTATCCTCAAGCGCATACGCTATACAGAGGCGAATGGTACATAACATAGAGAGAAAAACCAACACAATAAAGAATAATGAAACAAAATGCAATACAGAAACCCAACTACACGAGAAAAATAAAGGGCCAAATACGTGTTAGAGTAGAAGCAATCGATAAACAGAATAAACGGCGATAAGCAACGATGCTACAAAGTAGCTCAAAGAACAGTCACAAGCGGGGCAACATATGTGCAGATCACAACACTCTGAAAACCTGATAACTGTCTTAAAAAAAATATCATGTTAGGGATGAGCATCAAGATATCGCACGAGAGAGGATCGGAAAGTCGCGATCTGGTATTGATGCCACGTCTGGCGGAAGGCGATTCCACTCTGTCGATTTACGAGGTATGGAAATTAATAAAGAAGGGCATTCGTTTTAGAACTGATCAGGTTTAATTTGCAAAGGTGGTCGATGCGTGATGAGCGATAAAATGGTTGCGGAATAAAAGCACGCTTCAATTCCTCATGATGATAAATTTTGTGAAGGAAGGAAGGAAAGGCAAGGAGGTTAACCAGTTTAGCTCAACCGGTTTCCTACCCTACACATGGGAGCGGGATGGGGGATGAAACATGGGGAGGAGAGAGAGAGAGAGAGCAGATAGCACAGAACGCACATCGTCAGTTACAGTACGTCACTCTTGCGTGGTACGTGACATCACTGTCACAGCCGCTTGTCCAAGCCCGTCTCTTTCAAAAACCGAAGTAGTCCCTTCGTCGCCTTCAGCTGCGATGTCTTCTGTCGGCGACATGTGAAAATCGTTTTAACTCACAATGGTCTACTGTCAAGGTGCGCTAGAACGGACGCCAGGGATTCTC
Organism: Dermacentor andersoni; assembly: GCF_023375885.2. NCBI lineage: Eukaryota > Metazoa > Arthropoda > Arachnida > Ixodida > Ixodidae > Dermacentor > Dermacentor andersoni. The sequence goes on from NC_092816.1 coordinate 214,075,465, forward strand.
TCTGAACATTATATTCGGGACAGTCGCAGAGAATGTGTTCTAGCGTCTCCTCACAAAGACAGGCGTTGCAGAGAGCGTTGTCGGCCATTCCAATGCGAAATGAGTAAGATTTCGTGAATGCCACCCCTAGCCATAAGCGATAAAGCAGAGTGGCCTCTCTTCGGCGGAGTCCAGATGGCATACAGAGTTACTCTGGGTGGTTGGTGTGTACCATAGAGAGAGCGTGATTTCATGTGCAAGCTACCGAAGTCTGCTGGCTGCGTCAGACCGTGAAAGTGGCATGGCCTCTTCCATAGAGAGAGCGCGATCTCATGTGCAAGCTATCGAAGTCTGCTGGCTGCGTCAGACCGTGAAAGTGGCATGGCCTCTTCCTATGTGTCTTCAACAGCTGCCCGAGTGGCATTATTGGCGTCTTCGTTTCCTATGACGCCGCAGTGACTATGACGCCGCAGAAACGTCACGTGGTGTCCTTTTTCATGTTATGTATAGAGCAGGCATCTAATATTGGAATACGAGCTGTTCGTATGGCCCGTGACACAGAGCTGATAGCACAGATTGTAGGGCTGCCTTTGAGTCACTGAAGATTGACCATTGTCGAGGTCGTTCCCGATTGACGAAACCAAGTGCAGCGCGAAGAGCAGCTAGTTCCACAGATGTCGATGTCGTTGGGTGGTCAGTCCTAACGCTGATGGTAATAGCTCTTGCTGGGACAACCACAGCACCGGACGAACACTGGATGTTTGTGGAACCAGCAGTATATGTTTAATGTCCGCATACCTCTCGTGTAGACGAAGCAGTTGTTTCAGCACAAGCGACGACAGGTCAGACGTCTTCCCGATTCCTGGTGCACTGATATGTACTGTGGGGCTGATAAACACCAGGGGTGTACCGGTGGTTTAGATACAGTGCTGAAGCCCGAGGAAAGTTTGTTGTTGTACTTGACGATAATAATGGTGCTTGGTGCCTGTCTGAAGGTAGTGTTACAAGGTGGTGATAGTGGGCACGTGTAAAATGTCTGATGTGCGTTCTCAGGGCTTCCACCATAATGTGAGCTTGCATTGGACGGTCCCGAGGAATCGCAATAGTTGGCTCTGTTGATGTGCATCTGGGCAAACCAAGGCAAACCCTGAGCGCTTGAGCTTGGGCTAGCTGCAGAAAACGAATGTTTGTCTTGCAGCTGCTGTTCAGTACAGGTAGACTATATCTTAAAAACCGAGAAAGAGATCTCTGTAAAATTTCAGCATTGCGTCTACTGACATCCCCCACGTCTTTCCTGTCAAGTAATTAAACAACTGGGAAGTTGCTGTCAGGCGCCGTTTCATGTAGGCCACGTGCGGGCTGAAACAGAGGTCTCGGTCAATAATTACGCCAAGAAATCTGTGGGTTCTGACATAGGAAATGGTTCGCCCATTGATTGAGATGACATAAGGCGTTATTGGTTTGCGAGTAAATGTCACTAGTGCGCATTTTTCTGGTGATATGCTGAGACCTTCTTTACACAAGTAGCTCGCTGTCAAAGTTGCCGCTTTTTGAAGCCACGCACCTATCTGAGGACGGCTAACTGCCCAAGTCCAGACACAGATGTCGTCTGCGTATATTGAAACCTTGATGGTAGTTGGCAAGTATTCAACAAGTCAAACAAGAGCGAGGTTGAATAGTGTCGGGCTGAGAGCACCGCCTTGAGGAACGCTCCTGCTGGTATAGCGTCGCATAGTTGGGCCATCGTCAGTTAACACAAAGAATGATCTTGCATATAGGTAACTTGCAATCCACAAAAAGACTCGACTGCCTAGGCCAACCTTCGCAAGAGCGTCGAGAATGGCCCCATGTAATACGTTATCGTATGCGCCTTTCATATCTAAGAATAAAGCTGCAGATAAACGCTTACGCGACCTTTCGTGCTGGGCATATAATCGAGATCAACTACATTGTCGATAAAATAGCGGTAACGTCGGAAACCAGCCATGGAATTCGGATAAATCTTGCAGTGTTTAAGGTACCATTCCAGGCGGCCAAGGATCATCCGTTTCATTATCTTTCCTACACAGCTGGCCAGTGCTGTCGAGCGGTAAGAGGTGAGCTCTAGTGGGGATTTGCCCTGCTTCAAGAGTGGCACCAGGCGGCAGGAGGGAAATGTTCCTGACGAATGCAAAGTAATTTTGTGAAAAAGGCTAAGGCGGGATACATTCCTACGGAGCTCATGACACGGCAATGATAGCGTTAGTTTCATTGAAGGTATGCTGCTAGTACGATTATAATTGGAAAGAATAAAACGCGCCGCATTATTCTGGACCATACCCGTCGTGGTTGCTTAGTGGCTATGATGTGAAATGCGGCCACTGCGGCCGCAATTTGATGGGAGCAAAGTGCGAAAACGCCCGTGTACTTATATTTAGGTGCATGTTAAAGAACCCCAGGTGGTCGAAATTTCAGGAGTCCCCCTCTACGGTGTGCTTCATAATCAGAAAGTGGTTTTGGCACGTAAAACCCCAGAATTTAATTTTTATTCTGGACCATCTCGAGTAAGGTTGTTAAGTTCGACCCTAATTTTGAACGCACTAACGTCTTGTACATAGTCAGTTTAGCAGAAACAGGTGCTTTAGAAAAAATTCGGCGCAGGTAACCAAGTATGCAATAACTGCTGTTAATTATATAATCGATATGATGCTTAGAGTTAACATTAGTTATGTGGACACCTAAGTATTTGGAAGAGGTAACGGGATCTAAAAGAATACTATTTTTTTTTCATAGCAAGCAGGAGTAGTGAGAATAGTGCGTGATACTCGCATAACTTTACATTTTTAACATTTATATCCATGGCCCATGTATTACACTATTTAACTATACTAATTAGATAAACACGAGAGGCAGAAACTTCGGTAAGGTCAGCTATTCCGCAATAAATAACGCAGTCGTCGTCGAATAAGTGGATAGAGAAAGTCAAGCAGTTAGGAAGGTCATTAATATAAACTAAGAGCGCCCAAGGCGGACCTCTGTGGCACACGCGACAGTTGTTAACGATGGATTGTCATTGTTAGCGAAGACGTACGGCGACCGCCCCTTAAGAGAAACATTCTATCCAGCTGAAAAGATTTACGTCAATACTAAGGCACCTGAGTTTAATACGGCAGTGATTAATTTCGTCAAATGCTTTGTAGAAATCTAAGAAGATGCAATCAGCTAAAGAACGATTGTCGATAAGAGTTAGCATGGAATTAGTAAAACTGAATAACTAAGTCTCGCATGACTACGACAATCCTAAAACCATGTTGAGCCGAAATAAAAGTAATAGTTCAAGCAAGGTGTGAGTAGATGACGCGTTCAAGAATTTTGCAAGGTATGCTGGTAAGAGAAATTAGACGATAATTTAGGGGTGATTGCTTAATACCTGACTTATGAAGTGGAATTACCTTCGCCTGCTTCTAATGCTCGGGAAGAATACCAGTATTTAATGATTGCTGAAAATTTTTAGTAAGAAAAATAGAGCAATCCATATTGGTTTCTTTGATGAATTTCGCCTTTATACAGTCAACACCAGAGGAACATGAGTGTTTCAGTGTGTCAATGAGCTTCAGAATTCCGGCCACATCTATTACTATTGGCTGCATACTGACGAAATTGGAGAAAAGGGATATGATGGTAATGAACTATTGCTTGCGGATGAGAAATTCAGACTAAACCCATGAATCAAAATGGATGATCGCTCTTTACTAGGCACAGGTAAGCCATTCTGGTGAACGAAAGAGATCTCTTTGTCGCTGCGGGTATTATTAGTACGATGTTCCAAAATTTCCGAGGATTACTGATCGTAGGCCCTCCTAATATCTCCTCCTTATCCTAATAGCTTTTATTAAACTCTAGGCTGCGATATGCTCAGCTATAGCGCCGGTGTGTTTGGGAACTTTGCCGTTTTTGCCTTGTCAGAATTGAAGAAGAAAGCTGCTGCAGGAAATACTGGCACTATCCACAGAACCAAACGTGGGTGCGTGCCATGCACCCGGAGAGAAGAAAAAAGAAGTCACGATGGGCTCCAGCGAGGACGAGGAGCCCGAGGAGGCCGAGAAATCCAAGGAGTGCTTGGCAGCCCACGGGTATACTGTTGGGAAGACGCTCGGTGCGGGATCCTATTCAACAGTCAAGTAAGAACGTGCGTTGGCACAGTCTAAAAAATCACGTCCAGTTAAAGCTGCAAAGCCAAGGTGATGACATTCAATGGGGCGAAGGCAAAAACTGCCATCTACCGCACATTGGGTGCGCGTTAATGAAACGTATGATGATGATCATCATCAGCCTGTTTTATGTCCACTGTAGGACGACGACCTCTCCCTGCTATCTCCAATTGTCCCTGCCGTACGCCAACCGATTCCAACTAGCGCTCGCGAATTCCTTAGTTTCATCGCCCCACCTAGTCTTCCGCCGTCCTCGACTGAGCTTTTCTTCTCTTGGCACCCATTCTGTAATCCTAATGGTCCACCCGTTATCTAAACTGCGCACTACATGACTTGCCTAGCTGCATTTTTTTCTCTTAATGATAAATTAGAATATCCTCTAAACCCGTTTGCTCTCTGACCGAAACCGCTCTATTTCTCTCTCTTAACGTTATGCCCAGCATTCTTCGTTCCATCACTCTTTGCGTGGTCCTTAACTTGCTCTAAAGCTTCTCTGTCAGTCTCCAAGTTTCTGCCCCATATGTCAGCAATGGTAAAATGCACTGATTGCACACCTTCCTTTTCAATGATAATGGTAAGCTTCCAGTCAGGAGCTGACAATGTCTGCCGTATGCGACGCAACCCATTTTTTTTCTATGAATTTCCATCTCGTGATCAGTGTTCCCTGTGATTAGTTGACCTAGGTAAACGCACTCCTTCACAAACTGTATAGAGGCCGACTGGCGATCCTGAACTCTTGTTCCGTTGCCCGGCTATTCATCATTATCTTTGTCTTCTGCATGTTAATCTTCAAACCCACTCTTACGCTCTCTCTGGTAAGGTCCTCAATCATTTGTTGTAACTCGTCTGCATTGTTGCTGAATAGAGCAATGTCATCGGCAAACGGAAGGTTGATGACATATTCGCCGTCGATCTTTACTCCTAAGCCTTCCCAGTTTATTAGCTTGACTACTTATTTCAAGCAAGCAGCGAATAGCATTGGAGAGATTGTGTCTCACTGTCTAGTACCTTTGTTTATAGGTATCTTCCTACTTTTCTCGTGTAGAATTAGGGTAGGTGTAGAATCTCTGTAGATATTTTTCAATATATTTACATAGGCAGTCTGTACTCCTTGATTATGTTGTGCCTCTATGACTACTGGTATCTCTACTGAATCAAATGCCTTTTCGTAATCTATAAAAGCCATATGGAGAGGCTGGTTGTACTCTGTGGATATCTCAATTACCTGATTAATGTCATAGATGTGATCTATCGTACAGTATCCATTCCTGAAAGCAGCCTGTTCCCTTGGTTGACTGAAGTCTAGCGCTGCCCTTATTCTAATGCAAATTATCGTGGTGAATATTCTATATAATACTGGGAGTAAGCTTATGGGCTTATAATTTTTCAATTCTTTGGCCTCTCCCCTTTTGTGGATTAGTATAATGTTTGCATCATCATCATCATCATCATCATCATCATCATCATCATCATCATCATCATCATCATCATCATCATCATCATCAGCCTGGTTATGCCCACTGCAGGGCAAAGGCCTCTCCCATATTTCTCCAACTACCCCGGTCATGTGCTAATTGTGGCCATGTTGTCCCTGCGAAATGTTTGCATTCTTCCACGAATCGGGGACCTTTGAAGTCGATAGACACTTATAAAGACCCGCCAGCTTTTCAAGCAATATGTCTCCTCCATATTTGATTAAATCGACTGTTATTCCGTCTTCTTCTGCCGCTTTTCCTCGTTTCATGTCTTGCAAGGCCCTTCTAACCTCATAGCTAGTTATAGAAGGAGCCTCTGCAGCCTGGTAATTACTGGTTGGAATGAAGGTATCGTGGCTCCTCTGGGTACTGTACAGGTCAGTATTGAATTCTTCCGCTTCTTTTATTAAATCTATGAGATTGCTGATGATATTAACCTGCTTATCTTTCAGTGCATACCTCTTGGCTTGCCCTATGCCAAATTTCCTTCTCAATGATTTTATGCTGAGTCCATTTTTACGGCTTCCTCAGTCTTTCTCACGTTATAATTTCGAACATTCCTTATTGTCGCCTTGTTGATGGGTTTTGACAGTTCTGCGGATTCTACCTTATCTTTTGAGTTGGACACTTTCATTGTCGTTTCTTTTTCGGTCCTTTGTTACTTGGGAGAGCTTACCTACTGTTTGCCTTGGTGCCTTACTTCCCACTTCAATTGCTGCTTCTGAAGCCAGCCTAGTTACGGTTTCGTTTGTCGCCTCTATGTCATCTTCATCTCTCTGTTCTAAGGCTCCATACTTGTTTGCAAGTGCCAACTTGAATTGGTCTGCTTTTAACTTTAATACATCTAGGTTGGCCTCTTTCTTCTTAACCAATTTTACTCTGTATTTTCAGATTGAGGTGCATCCTAGCCCTCACTAACCTATGATCAATGCATTTTACCCGACCTAACACTTCTACATCCTGCACTATACTTTGATTGGCAGAAAGTATGAAATCAATTTCATTTCTGGTTTCACCATTAGGGCTTTTCCAGGCCCACTTTTTGTTCCAATGCTTCCTGAAGGAGGTGTTCATTATTCACAGCTTATTCGTTTCCGCGAATTCTACCAACATCTCTCCTCTAGAGTTCCAAGAATCGACGCCGTAGTTGTCAATTGCTTGTTCACCAGCCTGCTTTTCCCGCTCTTTTGAATTAAAGTCCTCTATTACTACAGTATATTGAGTTTGTATTTTATCATCGCTAATACAACATCGTCATAAAACTGGTCTAACGCATCATTAGAAAACATTTCCTTGCTGATGTTCTATTCTTTTTATAGTTACCATAGTTCGTCAGCGGCCTCCTGATCAGCCTTTCTTTACAAAATATTTCTGCACGTTTCGATGTATGCATAAACATCGTGCAACGTATCGCCTTTGTACGAGTAATCATTGCTCGCGTGCTAGCAGCCTCCTCTTTCAAACTTATTACATAGCTACCACATATGGATCATGGGATGCTAGAATCTTCTTGAGCTTACTTCGATAAAGTTGTACAAATGCCAATGTTACCATGTTGCTCGACATTCTTCACCTCAGTGGCTTTATAAATATGGCAGAAGAGTGGAGGGGGAGCTTCTTTCGGCAAAGCGACAAATAATCTTAATAAGCGAAGAGAGCATGCTGTGCCAGATACGAGTTTTCTAGAAAAGTTGAAACGCTTTCGCCTCCCTTACTGTGTCGACATCGATATTCTCATGAGGAATGTTCTCCAGTTAATGACTGAACTCTTGACATAGTTCTGACGCCTGTCTTATGCTTCAAGCAGGTCACACGAAACCGAAGATATAGGCTTTGGTAAAGAAAGTGCATAATGTACATTCAGCGTATTCGAGGGAGGTTTTGAACAGCAGAAAAGTTTTCTGAGCAGGTTGCCCTGTTGCAATGTATGCAGTCGTTTTCAGTTAGTTTTAATATATTTCTTCATGTCCGGAAGCTATTATTACCTTTGTGCATAACTCTGTCCTTGCTAAACCTGAACTGACGATCAACCACCGAGTGACACATATGCTTCTCCTGCATCTACTGTCTGACGAAAAAAAAAATGATGCTATTTCTTGTTAGTTGCCTTGAAAATGTGCCATTTATGCCTAGATAGTGATAGGCAAAACCAAGTTTAGTATAAATTTTAAGAAACATCTGCAATATGCTCTTGAGGAATTCCGTAATGATACCTTAATTGTTAGCGATGTTACAGATATGAATGGAGATCTAGTGGTTTTGCATGTATCACAAAACCAAACCAAATATGAGAAAAACACTATAGAAATATACAATTGAATTTTCTAAATATTTATCGTCACATTAGCACAAAGCGACCTACGCTGAAAATGATGAGAAATGATGTGGATCTGCTGCTCCTGATAATTTTTTTATTATTCAGAATTAACTGTTGTGACAAAAGTTGCTTTGTTAGAATCGTTTTGTGCATAGAAAACAAACATGGCCTCTGTAGCAATTTTCCATCTGAGAAATTGTATGAAGCTATTTGTGTAGGTATGCTCGTAGTACCGAATAAGGCCATTTGTACTGAATAATGAGATACTCAGCTCTAGATTATTGTGTTGTGTATTTAATGACTTGTTTTACGGTAGGTTTCTAATAAAAGCATTTTACTGCCTACTGATCTGCCGAAACAAAATAGCTCTGTGCCAAGCCATGCTGGCTCGCGCATTCTGGCTAGGACGTCACTAGCAACCACTTTTATGGCGGCTGAGATGCGTCGAGCGACCACACTTATTCAGAAAGCCAGCCTGGCCCTGGAAGCAGGCGCGTTGAAGAGTAATATTGCGACCGTCTAGCCGAACACCTTCTCTCGGCATTCTATGTGCCGAGAAAGTTTCATCACCGTCATATTGTCACAAGCTGTCATGAACCACGCCTGCCGCGGAGACAACGAAAAGAAAGAAGAGAACGACGTTAGCCGGGCTGCCGCGAGACCGCTCTTCAAGAACCGCGCCTATCAACCAGATTCATCTGGTTCTGCATTAAACACCTCGTGTGTAACATTTGGTGGAGCTGTGCGGGGTAACTCCCACGACCTACAACGGAGCCACCAGCACAAGAGCTACGCCGAAGCCGTCGCCTCGCCGGACTTTCGCCGTCGCGCTCAATCATGGCCACAGAGCAAAATATCCTCACCAGCAGTGCCTCGGCGAGCCCAGTCCCTATCCAGCACTATCGAGAGCCACGCACGTTCTCGGCGAAGGCAGAGGAAGATGTGGATGAGTGGCTAACCCATTACGAAAGGGTAAGCCAATACAATAACTGGAACGCTGCCAGTCAGCTTAGGAACGTTGTTTTCTTCTTGGCCGGCACGGCATTGGTATGGTATGACAACCACGCGGACATGCTAACTACTTGGACACGCTTCGTTGAGGAGATCAAAAAGTGTTTCGGTGACTCAGACGCAAAGAGGAAACGTGCGGAACTCACATTGGCCCAGAGAGCTCAGGTACCCGGCGAGACTTGCACTACCTATATCGAAGAAGTTTTGAAGCTGTGCCGAACCGTCAACCCTCAAATGACAGAGGAAGATAAAGTGGGGCACGTGGTAAAAGGAATAGCGGAAGACGTGTACAACTTCCTCATTGGTAAAGAGAACTTGCACACTGTATCAGAACTGATACGGCACTGCCGTACGTTCGAAGCGCTGAAGACTCGCCGAATTACACCAAAGTTTGGACGGCTGGCCAATGTAACGACCGTAGCAAGTGTTGACACGAGTCCTCCGCTCCCAGACCTATCGTCCGCCATCCGCCAGATAGTCCGCGAGGAGCTACAGCGACATGACGAACAGGCACGTTATGCGGCGCCACGTTGCAGCTCCTCCGTTTTCCGAGACACTCTTTGGGAACCCCCTTCGGCTACTTGGAACCACTCGGTGAACGTCGCGGATCTTAACGGCTCCAGAGACGAACCGCATTACATTACGACCGAACCACCACGCAATGATTCGCCCCCTCAACGTTTTGATCCACGCCCACGCAACTTTCGTCCACGAAGACTCGCCGCTACCTACGACTTTCAAGGGGAAGAGCCTCGTTACCCTCAACCGATGTCTCCGGCAGAATACTTCAATTCGCATTCTGAAGTTCGCCCTTCGCCAGTGTGTTACTGCTGCGGCATGCCTGGCCATATAGCTAGGTACTGTAGCCGACGCCGAGCATCAAACTACGGATCGTCAGCGCCGACTATGTGGTCTAGCGGTCGTCAACTGCGCACTCAGTGGCCAGGAGACTCCACTTCAGGAAGCCACTTTCGAGAGGACCGATGCAGCGCCCAGGAGACCTACCTTGGAGAAGAAAGAACTCGGAACCGCTACCGCTCCCCTGCCTCCGACCGTACTCTGACGCCACCACCAGCCTTCCGAGCCTCCCGATCACCATCCCCTCGGCCGCGATTCACGTCACCATCGCCTCGGCGCCGTTTCGTGTCGCCCCCGCCGGGAAACTAGCCAGCGCGGCCGATGGAGGTGAGGTCGCTGGAAAATGTGTGCTGCCGACTCAACTGCCTCCAACTATTTTCATGCTAAAGAATAAGGTTCATGTACTGATTGATGGGGTCTCTACAGTGGCTTTAGTCGACACGGGAGCAACTGTCTCGGTAATGAGTGTGGGGTTTAAAGGCCTTCTGGGACGCAAGGTTATGTTTCGTTGGGACCAGTGCACAAGTTTCCGTGGAGTCAGTGGTGAATCATTATACCCGGTTGGTGTGTGTAACGTGGATGTGTCATTGAGTGGGAAAGTTTTTAATGCAGAGTTTACTGTTCTTCCTCGCTCCTCGCATGACGTGATTCTGGGGATTGACTTTTTGCAATTGCGTGGTGCGAATGTTGACTGCCGGACGGGAGAACTCAGTGTCGACACCAGTGTTTCACCTGTGCTCTTTGAAGGTGAAGCTTGCCCGGAGAGTGTGCTGTGCGTGTCTGAGGATACAGTTGTGCCCGCCTTATCCGCGATGCGTGTTGCCGTCGCCTGTTCATCTCCGGCTCCTATCTCGTTCGACGCTGCAGTGGAACCTGTACATCGGAACTGCCTCAAGAAAAACGTGTTAGTTCCGCACTGCGTAGTCTCAGTGACCAATGGATGCGCGGGGCTGTGGGCGCTAAACTGTTCCACTGAAGCGGCAGTGTTACCTCAAGGCCTAAAGATTGCCACGTTTCAGGAAGACTCGCCCGTATCGGTGGCAGTACTTACAGAGCTCCCCGATGGAGGAGCAACCAGTGTCTCGAGCCCCGGGAGCTCGAAGATACTTTCCATGATTGACAAGTCACTCAGCGATCACGAGCGTCGAGTTTTGATGGCCCTGCTTACGAAACATACCTCGGTATTCGACTTTGCGCAGCACGATGAACCGCTATCAATTCCTGCGTCCAGAACTCGTCACCGCATCAACACAGGAGCCGCCCAGCCAATCCGACAAAAACCCTATCGTGTATCTCCGTCAGAACGCAAGATAATCAGTGATCAGGTCCAAGAAATGCTACGCAAAGGCGTCATTCGAGAATCATCTAGTCCTTGGGCAGCACCCGTGATATTGGTGAAGAAGAAAGACGGTACGTGGTGGTTCTGTGTTGATTACCGTCGCCTAAACGCCGTCACTAAGAAAGATGTGTATCCGCTCCCACGAATTGACGACGCCATCGACTGTCTCTTTGCGGCATCTTACTTTTCCTCAATCGATTTACGGTCAGGTTACTGGCAAATTCCTATACACAAGGACGACAGAGAAAAGACAGCATTTGTAACACCCGACGGACTATTCGAGTTTAACGTGATGCCTTTCGGGTTGTGTAACGCACCTGCAACGTTCGAAAGGTTCATGGACACGATATTACGCGGCTTAAAATGGGAAGTTTGCATGTGCTACTTAGACGACGTTGTGATCTTCGGGCGAACGTTTAGTGAGCACAACAAACGTTTGGATTTGGTCTTGAACTGCTTGGAGAAAGCGGGCCTTGTGCTCAATTAAAAAAAATGCCGTTTTGGGGAACGACAAACTCTTGTGCTAGGCCATCTCGTCGCTAAAGAAGGCATCCGACCAGATCCACAAAAGACTGCGGCCGTAGAAGCATTTAGAGTACCCAACTCTGTCAAGCAGTTAAGAAGTTTCTTGGGCTTGTGCTCCTATTTTCGCCGATTCATTCCCCGGTTTGCTGACATGGCTCATCCCCTTACACGCCTTCTCCAAAAAGGCGTTCCCTTTGAGTGGACTGCAGATTGCGACTCATCGTTTCGCCAGCTCAAGTTCCTGTTGACATCCCAACCAATTCTTCGGCACTTTGATCCTTCATCACCAACTGAAATTCACACCGATGCCAGCGGCGTAGGCATCGGTGCTGTGCTAGTTCAGCGTGTTGACGACAGTGAGCACGTGATCTCTTACGCTAGCCGGTCCTTGAGCCGCTCCGAGCGCAACTACACAGTCACCGAACAAGAGTGTCTGGCGGTCATCTTCGCCGTGCAACGGTTTCGTTCGTATCTCTATGGGCACCCCTTCACTGTGATAACAGATCATCATTCGCTATGCTGGCTTGTGAATCTGCGGGATCCCTCAGGACGACCAGCGCGCTGGGCCCTCCGTCTACAGGAATACGATTTCGTTATTTGCTACAAAAGTGGCCGGCGACATGCTGACACTGATTGTCTCTCTCGGATGCCACTTCAAACAACTGAATGTGATGCGGACAATTTTGATGAATACATCGCTTTTGTGTCTCCGGAATTTCCGGATATGGGTACCGTCATATCCGAGCAGCACAAGGACGAGAGCTTACAACCGCTCTTCGCGGCAGCACAGGAGTCACCTGCAGGCAGTCGCTTTCGCCTACGTGATGGTGGCGCGCTGTATAAGAAGAGCTACTCGACCACCGGTGCACGCTACCTTTTAGCTGTCCCCAAGAATCTTCGCCACCAAGTATTACACGCCATGCACGATGACCCAACTTCCGGTCATCTTGGTTCCACACGTACACTCTACCGGGCTCAAGAACGTTTTTACTGGCCTAAGATGCGGAAAGATATCGAACGGTACGTCGCCAGCTGCTCTCAATGCCAGCGCTACAAGCGTCCGCCACAAGCGCCACATGGCCTGCTTCAACCAGTTCCCCCTTCTAGCGTCCCCTTTGAGCAAGTTGGTATAGATCTTCTGGGCCCTTTCCCGCGATCCTCCAAGGGTAATCGTTGGGTTATCGTTTGCGTAGATCACCTTACCCGCTATTGTGAGACCGCCGCATTGCCATCGGCCACAGCTACAGAAGTTTCTATCTTCTTGCTGGCTAACGTTATACTCCGACATGGACCTCCTCGCATAGTAATCAGCGATCGTGGGCGACAGTTTACCGCGGACGTGGTTGAAGAAACCCTTCGTCTGTGTTCATGTAGCTTCCGCCATTCTACGCCCTACCATCCACAAACTAATGGTCTGGTCGAGCGCACAAACAGAACGCTTGCCAACATGCTATCCATGTACGTCGATTCAGCACACAAGAATTGGGACAGTATCTTGCCTTTCATTACCTATGCCTTCAATACCGCGAGACACGAGACCACTGGTTACTCACCATTTTTCCTTCTGTATGCTCGTCCGCCGCGCTACAGCCTCGACACCATATTTCCCTACTTCGTTCATTACAACGAATCAATTGATGAGATCCTATGTCGAGCAGAAGAAGCGCGACGCCTCGCTAGGCTACGCACCCTAGCATCGCAGGACCGGTCCAAGATCCGCTATGACGGGCGTCACCGCCACGTTTCCTTCGATCCTGGGGACCTTGTGTGGCTCTGGACGCCGTTGCGGAAGCGTGGCTTGTGCCAGAAGTTTCTCGCCCACTACGTCGGCCCTTACGTTATTCTGGAGCGCCTCAGCGAAGTAAACTACCGCATTGCGCGTCTCACGAGCAGTGGACGACGCTCGGCCAAGGCTGAAGTGACGCACGTCGCGCGTCTGAGGCGTTACAACCCACGAGATGACTGACTCGCCCGGCGGGCTTCGTCTGCCAGCGGGGAAATGTCACAAGCTGTCATGAACCACGCCTGCCGCGGAGACAACGAAAAGAAAGAAGAGAACCACGTTAGCCGGGCTGCCGCGAGACCGCTCTTCAAGAACCGCGCCTATCAACCAGATTCATCTGGTTCTGCATTAAACACCTCGTGTGTAACAATATTAACGGTAACGTTACATACGTGTTCTTATTTATGTTTAGTTTATCATGGTAAATTAGGTACATATGGTAAGTAGTAACAACTACGTGCAGGTAACACATTACGTTATTCCTTCTAAAGAGAGATTATAAAATACAGTTGTAATTTACCGCAGGCTTGTATCCAAGGATGGTGCGACATATGCCTGCAAAATTATTTCCAAGGAAAAGTCTTCGATGATTTACCGAGTAAAGTTTCTGCCTCGCGAGCTCAAAATTCTCGGCTCGACCAAGCACCCGCACATTACGCAAATCTTCACCATCATCGAGGAGCCAACCAAAGTGTTCATCATCATGGAGATGGCCTGTGGTGGAGATCTTCTGGAAAAGATACTGGTAGGTTGCAATTACAATGTCTCGTAAGGTCGCCATCTTTAAGGCGTTAGCCGACGGCAAGGTAGTACTGGCAGGATGTGCTTACAATAACCGATATCTGACGCATGTCTGGCTTTTCAAAAATTAAAACACTTGAATTATAAACAGAAGGATAATTTCTGCTAAGATGCTCGCGCTGGGGTTCCGAAGCACTTATTTTTGCGGCGGAACCTGTTACGCGCAACGCCGAATGACGTAACCAAACGAACCTTATAAATATATACATGTCAAAAATGTAGCATGTCTACAAGAGCGGAGCTGGTCAGTGCTGCAGCAAACAGTGGTGATCGATAAAGAAGTGTGCACATGGTGGCCCCGGTCTGCGTGACTAGGACGGTCACAGGATTCCTTGTTCGTTCGCCACCTGACGCTTCCACTGACCATGTCACCTTACTCGGCCCACTGATGTTTTTTCCATGGATGCAGCGTTTTCTCACGACAGATCTATGGCGTGTTGTCGTGGAACGCCGCTAGCCCAGGCGCCCTCAGCTATGTCTCCGAATTTGAAACAAACTCCTTAGTCTTTCGTTATCACCCGGTTGATCGACCTAGGGTGGGTTTAGGAATCGAGCCTTCTGATGCATTCGCGCATTTGCGAACTTGAGTGAGCGTTTTAGTCGCCCCTCAGATACGGACCAATAATTAGCATCGGCCAAGTTCTGCGAACGCAACCACTGGCCGTGGTATTCCAATTATGGTGCGCAGCTGCGCGTCAATCCTGCTACCGGACTGCCCAGACGCACTGGCTATGCCGCCTTCGTTTTCCACGCGTGGAGCGTTTTTCTCCCCCTGCGTGACGTTTCCCGAAACAGCAACTGGAATCCGGCGTGGTTCGAGGTGACTGACCACCACAGCACTGGAGCGTCGTGCAAGGCCTCCAGCTGAGCGCCTTCGAGGTGAGGAGGCAACGCCGGACGGAGGCAGCCAAATCCCATGGAGTGTCCCTTTGGCCGAACATGACGCCATTACGATTGGAGGAATATGACGACACCTGTGCGGGCTCGACAATTGGATGAAAATGACGTGACACCGACGGACTTGAAGGGGTCTTAAGACAGATAACCATCGGGAAGAGAGAGACGTTGCTCTTGCCGTGGGCGGCAGCGTACGGTTTGCTGGCAGCCGTAACAATTAGTTTTCCGGTTACTTTGCGTTGTTCTATTCCTGTACGTAAATAATTAAAACTTCTTTTCTTTGTTCCCCTCAACGTGAGTCAACTTCCTCACTCAACGGCTAGATCAAATACCCCAAAACGAAGGAGAGTAAAAGGCTCACAATCGCTAACGCATCAATTTGGTACGTCTTTTAAGCGTTTAACAACAGCTTTGAAAATTGGTGTAAAGCAGTGATTTGGGCTTGTTGGTAAGACATCGTGAGGCTTATAGCGCGTTAAAAAGGACGAAAGTGAGACGTGACACACACAGGCGCTGTGTGCAGCGCCTGCGTGTGTTACGTCTCACTTTCGTCCTTGTCTTTTCAACGCGCTATAAGCCTCACGTTGAAAATTGGACTGGTGGTAGAGAGTTAGAGTAGATGCTATCATGCGAAATACACGAGGGCATAAATGCGCTTGAAGAAGCCATTTTAACGTGAATAAAATGACCTAAAAAAAGAGAGCACTAAACAACTTGGGCACTACACTCACAGCTGATTTATTACAACTCCCTAAAACTAAACAGATTACGAAATAACGCGCAGGTGCACGAATAATGAGATGGAAAAAGTAAAAAAAAATAAAGAGATGGAAAGAGACTTGAGGAACCGATTACTGGTTCTAATTGCACACACATAAGTATCGCTGATGCAATGCGTGCCGCTTTATTATGAAAAACCTCCAACAATTCGCGTGCAGCAAATTCTTTGCTTCTGCCCTGTCTCGTCAAATACACCTGAAAGTCATGGAATGCGCAGACAGATTAGCTTTGTTTATTCATAATTGAAAGCTTATGCTCGTCTCATGATTCATTAATGCGTCGTCCCTAGTGACTGAAATGAGCCTTCCCCCACGGTTTCATGTAAACAACACTGATTTCGCGCTGCCCGTAGAGCCTGGCGTGCCTCTTCTGAACTCCACGCTGTGTCCTCGCATAAAATGCGGTGGCGCACGCCAACAACACAAGAGCGCCTTATCTAGCAGCCACTTCCTGTCTATGTGGCAAACTTGTGAGCACACAACTTCGTCCGCGATTCATTGGGGGCTGAGATGGTCCCGTTGTGTGGTGCTCATCGTTTGCAAGAGTATCTTCGAGAACGCTTCAGAGACCGAGCATGGATCGCTGGCTGCATAGAATAGGATAGGATAGGATACACTTTATTGCTCTAATTTACAGAGTCATTCAGCGGTCAGATCGAGTGCTTTCATCTAAAGCCCGCCAAAGTTTTATCAAAACCGGCCTGCGCGATTTGAGTACAGGATTTAAGCCAAGTGAATTCATAGCAGAGGGTGGCGGTTCATATCTCGACTTGTTTCGACTCTGCATAATAATATAACTAAGGGCTTTATGCAAACCTGGGCTGTATGACCGACAGACATGGGCATTTGTTAAAAGATATGAACTCTAAGCCTTGATCTGCGACTTCACGTCCGAAAAGCACGCCCTTACCATGTCGAAAAGTGGCTAAACTATTGTCACGAGCTCTCGTAAGAAAGGCAAAAAGATGGAGGGTAGAGAAAGAGGACGACTACGTTCGGCGGGCTACCTTTGGACCGCTCCTGGAATAAACACCAACCGTCTCCCTTTATGTACCCTGCATTTTTATGTAAACGGTATTCGCGCGTAACAGTTGGTGCAGCTGTGCGGGGTAACTCCCACTACCGACAACGGAGCTGTCGTAGAAGCCGCCGCCTTGCCGGACTTTTGCCCCGGCCACCATCATTCCTCGAGACGAAGACGCTGCCAGTACTGCATAGGCTAGACCAGCCCCGATTCAGCACTACCATTCTCCGCAAAGGCTGGGGAAGATGTTCACGAGTGGTCCACCCGTTATGAGCGAGTAAGCCAGTACAATCACTGGAACGCTGCCTCCCAACTGAGGGACGTTGTTTTCTTTTTGACCCACACGGCGATGGTTTGGTATGACAACCACGCCGACAAGAACTGTTTTGGCGATTCGGATGCTAAAAAGCAACGAGCGGATTTAACTTTAGCTCAGCGGGGTCAGGTCCCCGGAGAGACATGCACCACATTCAACGAGGAAGTTCTGAAATTGCGCAAGACCGTAAGCCCTCGAATGTCAGAAGAAAAGGTGGGACACCTTTTAAAGGGAATCGCGGGAGACTTCCTTATTGGAAAAGACAATTTATAAACCGTATCGGGCGTGATGTGGCACTGCCGTACCTTCGAAACACTGAAGACTCGTCGAATTACACCAAAATTTGTAAGGCTAGCTAACGTGACGATTTGGCCAGTGTGGACACGAGTTCTCCAACAGACTTATCATCAACCATTCGTTAGATTTTCCATGAGGAGCTTCTTCGACACGAAGAACAAGCACATTGTGTGGCACCACATTACTGCTCCTGCGCTTTCCGAGATGCCGTTTCTGCAATCCCCTCGACTCCTTGGCAGGACTCAAACGCTGCGGATTTTGGCAGCTATTGAGACGGCCCGCATTATGACCGGAGCGAACCATCTTATAACGATTCTTTTAAGCAGAGCCTTGATCAGCGCCCACGGTATGTTCGATCTCGATGACCAGGCACTGCTTATGATTTACAAGGCGAGAATATGGGTTACTGTGCACACACGGCCGCGGTAGAACATTGTCATCAGCCTTCCCAATTTCGCCCTATGCCGCTATGCGACAGCTGTGGCACATGAGGTCACATAGCCAGGTACTGTAACCAACGCTGGCCATAGGGCTATGGGCAATCGATGCTGTCTACGTGGGACAGTGGTCGCAGCTTGGACACACAACGGCCAGGCAACTTCGCTCTAGGAGGCCACTTCCGAGAAGACAGGCCACGTGAATCC